>NW_023425346.1:28823471-29423471 GCF_014108415.1 Molossus molossus
GCCCGCCACTGGGGATTAGATCTAAAACCTGGGCATGTGCCCTGACTGGGAATTGAACCGGCAACTTCTTGGTGCATGGATCAATGCTCAACCACTGAACCTCACCAGCCAGGCAGAAAAAATGTTTTTCAATGAGTGATCTCAGCTTCTACATCAAGAAATTAAACTCAATATAAATAAAAGAAAATAGTTATGACTAGACACAGAAATCTGTGAAATACAAAACAAAAAGCAGTTGAGTAATTAATTAAAACTAAAAGCTTGTTCTTATATAAATTTAATAAAATTAAACTTTAGCCAAATGGACCAAAAAAGAAAAAAAGACAAACTTCCCATATCAAAAATGAAAGAAGTGAGAAGCTACATATACTATATCTATTTAAAGGATAGTAAGCTAATGTTATGGGCAACATTATACCAATAAATTTGACAAATTAGATGAAATAGAAAATTAGAGAACAGTTTTCCAAAGCTTATTCAAGAAGGAACAATCATTATATCATGTTTATTAAATAAATAGCATTTTATTTAAATAACTGACCCACCCACCCAAGGGAAAAAAAATTCCAGACCAGATGGCTTCACTGGAAAATTTTTCCAAACATTTATGGAAAAATAACACTAATTTTGAAGAAATTATTTGTAAAATTGAAAAGTAAGAAATACTTTTCAACTTATTTGAGATCAACATTATTCTGAAAACAAATTGACAAACACTATAGTAAAAAAGAAAACTACAGACCTCTACGCATCATGAAAGTAGATATAAAAGCTCTGACCATTATAGCACATAGAATTCAATAATATAAAAAGATTAAAATGTATGACAGAATCAAATTAGCTATTTCAGCATGCAAGGCCAGTTTAACACTGAAAATAAACACAAAGCATATTAACACTAAAATTAAAAAAACATATAATCATCTCAATGCAGAAGAAGATCTGAGAAATATAACACCTATTCCTGAGGGGGGGTGGGTTGTAAGCCAATCAGGCATAAAAAGGAACTTCCTCAACTTGATTAAGGAAAACTACAGAAAACCTACAGTTAATGGTGACAGAATAATGTGTTCCACATTAGACGAGAAAAAAAAAAGACAAGGATGCTTATTCTTTTATTTCTATTCTACCTTGTATTGAAGGATCTATTTAGCATAATAAGATGGGGGGGGGGATCCAAATTAAAAAGACAAAAAGTAAAACTCAATTCATATATAACAATTTTCTATGAAGATTATCCAATGAGCCCAGCTGGTGTGGCCCAGTGGTTGAACATCAACCCATGGACCAACAGGTCACCAGTTCGATTCCCTGTCAGGACACATGCACAGGTTGCAGGCTTGATATACCATGAAGGCCATGCAGAAGGCAGCCAATCAATGTCTCTCATCAACGTTTCTATCTCTCTCTCCCCTTCTCTCTTCCTCTCTCTAAAAATCAATGAAAACATTTTTTTTAAAAAAAGTTATCCAGTAAAATCTATAAGAACTCCTAGAACTAGTAAGTTTAGCAAAACTGCAGGATATAAGCTAATTATATGAAAATCAATTATATTTCTATATATTAGCAATAAACAATTAGAAAGTAAAATTGAAAAATATATTCATAATAGCATAAATGATGTAAAAGATCTACATATTGAATTTAAGAAAACATTGCTCAATAAATGGAGAGGTACATCATGAACATGAATAAAAGTTTCCAATATTGAGATGTCAATTCTTGTAATATTGATGTATAGATTTAATGCATTTGGAAATAACAGTCTACTAGGCTTTTAGGTCAGAAATTGACATTTCTGTGGAAATTAAAAGGACCTAGAATAGCCAAAGTACTTTTAAAAGATATAACAAAGTGGAATGACTAAGACCACCAGATTTCAAGACACTATAAAACTGCACTAATTAAGAAAGTTATGGTATTGGCATAAAATAAAAAAGATGGATCCAGGGAACAGAATGGAGACCTCAGAAATAGACATATATAGACAACTGATTTTTTACAAAGAAACAAAGGTAATTTTTTCTGAAAAATTGTCCTAAAATATTAGATATCTATATGCTTAAAAATCAACTTTAATACATAGCTTGCACTGCATGCAAAAAATTAGCTCAAAATGAAGCAAAGACTTTAATATGAAATTAAAACTATACAATCATTTTGGAAAATAGTTTGGCAGTTTCTTAAACATATGATCTAGCCTTTCCACCCAAAGTATTTACCAAAGAGACAAAAAGCATATGTTCACACAGAGTTTTATGAAAATATTTATATCTGTTTTATCTCTAATCATTAAAACCTATAAACAACCCCAAAACTTATCAACAAGTGAATGGATAAGCAATAGAAAACTATTAAACAACAACAAAAGAAATAAACTATTAGAATATGCTACAACATGGGTAAATCTCAAATAATTACGTTAAGTGAAACAATCCAGATCACCCCCCAAAAATAATTGAGCCCTTAATTTATGATACAATGTATTTAAAAAGTTTAAGAAATGCAAACTTACGTATTCTGCCTTGGAAGCAGACTGATCTTTGCCAAATTTGGTCAGGGATAGGGGGACTGAGGAATTAAGAGGGAGCATTTACAAAGGACTAAAATGAAAATGTTATAGGTAATGAGATATATTCATTATCATGATTGTGGTAATGGTTTCATGGGGGATATACATATTCCAAACTCTAAAAATTATACACTTAAACATATGTTTATTGTATGTCACTTATATCTCAATAATGTTGTTTAAGAAAAATAGAACTAATCAGGCTTAGAAAATGACAGGAAGCAGAATATTTACTTAAAACAGATGTACTTAAAGTCTCCACTGATGAGCTCCAACCATTCCTACCCTATCTTGGTCCCTCTTCTCTAGACTGAAGAGCAAGACATTAGGTATCTACCATTTACCTAAGACAGGGCAGATTATTCTGAAGTCTCCATGCACATCAGAGACAGACAATTTTCCCAAAAGAAGTTTGGAATATTATGAGAAGAAATGGGGATGAGGAATTAATGGGCAAACTAAGCATATTTTCATTTAAGGAAGCATGTTTATTTCAATTTACTTTACATTCAACAAATACTCATTTATTACCTACTCTACCCATGACAGTTAGGGTATCAAGGTTTGGGAATCTAGTGAAGAAAAGACAGAACCATCCTACTAAGGAAGTAATTTAGTGGAAGATGTGTATATATATATATATATATATATATATATATATATATGTGTGTGTGTGTGTGTGTGTGTGTATGTATGCATATATAAAGAGGAAACTTGAATACTCATATGGTTCTTATCCTCTTAGTCTCAGGTCCCATTCTAATCCAAGAAACTACCCTACAGCCTGGGCCAGCACACAAAGGAGGGAAGCAGACAGAAAGCTGCACGGGCATTAAAAATAGAAAAAGGAGGCACTGATGTGTAGAAAAGGGAATGCTTACACACCGCTGGTGGGAATGCAGATTGTTGCATCCACTGTGGAAAACAGTATGGAACGGACTCAAAAAATTAAAAATGGAATGACTGTTTGACCCAGTGATCCCACTTCTAGGAATCTATTCTAAGAATCCCAAAACACCAATCAAAAAGAATATATACATATGTTCATAACAGCGTTATTTACAATAGCTCAGATTTTGAAACAGCCCAAGTGCCCATCAGCAGATGAGTGGATAAAAAAGCTGTGTTACATGTACACAATGGAATACTATGCAGGTATAAAAAAAGACTTCTTACCCTTTGTGACAACGTGAATGGACCTGGAGAGTATTATGCTAAGTGAAATAAGTCAATCAGAGAAAGATAAATATCACATGACCTCACTTATAAATGGAATCTAATGAATGTAATAACCTGACCAACCAAATAGGTCCAGAGGCATGGAGGCATGGAACAGACTGACAGATCTTGGGGCCGGGGGAAGGGGGTGGCTCAGAGGAGACAGGGAGAGATTAACCAAAAACTCATATGCTTATATGTATAGCCAATGGACACAGACAATAGTGTGGTGAAGGCCTGGTGTGGGGCAGGGACTGGGAAGAAGGGGATAAGGGAGCGGGGGGGGGGGGGGGAAGGCTGGAGAGCACCTGTAATACTATCAATAATTAAATTTAATTAAAAAATAAGAAAAAGGAGGCACTGTAGGATGATGAATATCTGAGTAAGCACACAGCAAAGAGTGGTGGAGTAAAGCAAACTCCTTTAAATGTAGCTACAAACAGAAGGGTGAGCAATTGCAAACCAGAACTTGAAACTCCTACAAGGAAAGAAGAACAGCAGGTGTCAAAGCCAGTTAGGATTACCAGCTGTGAAGGAAAGAAGCACTATCAGAAGCACACTAGAAGAGACTTCTAGAGATTTTACCAGGTCATTGGACAGAAAGAATTATGCAATAAATCAGTGCATAGTATCTGTAGGCAAGAAAACCTGGGCTGACAAAATTCTCTGCCACTTGACGGTGACAATTTACCTTGGAAATTAAGTTGTCTCCTCATGTTCTGATCTATTCAATGTTGGTAGTAGTAGCTACCTCACATGCGTATTATGAGGAATGCATGAGAGAATGTGCGTAAGTCCCTTAACAGAATCCTTTTTCAACAAAAGGTAGAAATAGTTTAGGAATTATTGGAAACTTGCTCTGCATTAGCTGTAGTTTGCTCATTCTAATGATATTTATATTAGCTATATAGTAACTTATATGTAGTATTTATTTTTTTATATTCATGAAATCTCTATTAAAGAAACTCTACCGTTATAGTCATTGCTTAATATCTATTCTATAAGCAACGTGAGGACAATCATAATACCTTGCTTATTCATTCCTCCCTTCTCCCCAGTGCCCAAGCACAGTGTGTGGCACGTATCTGTTGAATAACATGAATAATTTGGGTGAATTCCATCTGAATATAGCAATCAGGAATCCAGGAATCAGAGTCAAAAGATCGATTATATAGCAGCAAGGAGAATATTACCTAGTTACCTGAGCAACTTATTCTTAATTGAACTTAATGAGATAGATAGGCTTCTAGGATGTCTAATATGATCTCTAATATGTAGAGTTTTATGAGCTTGAACCTGCTCTTCCTGGCCTTAGATGTTCCCATTTGTTTCAATAATGTATTTATGCCGGCTGGTGTGGCTCAGTGGATTGAGCATTGTCTCATGGACTGAGAGGTCCCGCTTCAATTCTTGGTCAGGGCACATGATCAGGTTGCAGGCTTAATCCCCGATTAGGGGGCAAGCAGGAGGCAGCCAATAGATGTTTCTATCTCTACCTTCCTCTCTAAGAAAAAAATAAATAAAAAAAAATCATAAAAACATTTTTTAAAAAGAACTAAAATGCACGAGTCTTTGTATGAGCAAATATACATATGATACAAGATTTTCTCATTCAGAATGACATAAACTCTATTTTTATTTATTCAGTTTCATATTTTTAAAAGTTTAATGATCACTTTTTATAATCATATATACCAAGTTAACACATCCTAGTTATTGCACATTATATTAAAAGTATAACATATAATAAGGCATACAGTGAAGAAAAGTCCTTGCTGGCTAACTTTTTCCTCCATAGTTTTTATGGAGGTCTCTCTCTCTCTAGTCAGGATTTTGAGCCCTTCAATTGCTGAACTAGCAAACTATTTGTAAGTTACATATGGTACTAGTTGAAACTGCAGACTTTGCAAGACTTTCCAAGAATTTCAGAAATGGCACAAAAGGAAACATTAAGTGTATCTAGTAGTAAAGGTATGATGAGGAAGACACATTCAATGGCAGAGTAAATTTGTTCAGAAAAAGAGCTCACAGGCAATCAAGATAACCAGTGTTACCACATTACCCCGAGAAAGGTATTGAAAATTCTAGCCTCCATCTTTGCTAGAGATAAACTCATCACTGTACAGCTCAAACCATCCAAAATAGAAAATGCTTGATTCTTACTCTCTCACAAATGGGTAAAATAACAAACCAAGTAAAGCAAACATTTTTCAATGGTCAGAAAAGCCACCTCTACTGTCCCTCACACCCTCCTCTCAGAAATCCTTCAAGCCAATGCATGTACCACATGAAATTAGATGCATTAAATTTACTTTATAAGATCTCCATAATAGCTTGGAACCAACAACTTAGCAAACTAATGAAAGTAACTTCTGACTCGAAAGCAATTCTATCCATTTGGAAATATGGAAGCCAAGGAAATACATTTTTTTGGAAAAAAATATCTAAAAGGCAAATAATATGTCATAAATAAGAGAAGTGAATTGTGAATAAAATAGCATTTTGATGAGGAGGAGAAAAGATGCATGCCTGACTTTGCCAGGGCCTTTGCAGCAGGGGCCTTTTTGGAAGTTGGGAATGATTGGATTGGCCAGAGTTGGTTTTGTTGTGCATGGAGCTTCCTGTTGGCTGGCCTGATATAGGGTGTTATTAAGCAATTTGGGCTGGAACATCATTATTCTCCATGAAGAATTTAAAGAAGATTCCGACTTGAGCCTATCACAAGAGGAGTCATGCTGTGCCATGCAGTATAAAAATATCATCAGTCTTATGCCACTGGCACATTCAAACACCTAGTGGGATAAGCCAGGCACCAATGTTCAAGGTTTTATATAAGGTAACAGCTGCTTTGGTCAGACAGTTAATTAAATATGTTAATTTCCCATACAACCAACAGTAGCGACAACAGATCAAAGAGGGATTTTATGACATTTCTGGGTTCCCTTCTATCCCCAGGAGGATAGATTGTGGCCACATCATCTCCCCGTCTTCCTTTGTGCTGTAATGCAGATTTTTCTCTTTGGAAACAGCCCGGTTCTATGACACTGCAAATATTGTACATGCTTTGGTACCACTCTAAGCAATGCCAGTTGTCACAACTCCAGTCTTGAGAGGCTATTTGGGTCTGATCCCATGCTAGTGTTTGGTTAGTCAGTAAATATCACAAATCATGCTGAAGGTGGAGAATGGGCTCTTTCTCCATTTGTGTCATTCTGGCTTGGCATTTACATCTTTGTGGAACTGATAGAGCACAGATTGTAAATCACATAAGAGCAATGACTCAACTCCATCCTAGGCTTGAGGAAGCACCAAAAGATTGTTCAAGATGGTGTTATGAGTTAATCACATGGAGTGCACAAAACTGAGGGTACATTGTTTAAACATAATAATATGCAAATGTGCATTCTGGCAATATGTGGCACTCAAAGGAAGAAAATGTTCTCAATTCATGAAGGAAAGTAATCACAATATCTAGGCATTATAAATGTAACAGTGACATGGAACCATTTATAATCTTTTTTTGTCATATGGGAACCTTTGACGATTGCTAGGGAGATGGCATCTTCAGTGTGATTTATGCAAATGCTTGTATACACCTAAATGAAAGCTTCAGAGAACCTGTACAGTTGAAGAACAGTTGGAGCAGGTCATGCTTTGGTGGTTGGCATTTTTTTTTTTTTAATAGAAATACTCATCAGCCTACAAGTTTCTCAAGGAACTTCAAAATGCACGTGGTTGGTGATTAGGTAATCAGCAGAATACCTATTTTCTCTTGTCTGATGTCACTTTTTCAAGAGGCATGACTTTTGTATAACACATGTATTGGTCGTATTGTTTTAACATATCTACATTCTAGATTTTAAAAATGAATGTAAAGTGATAAAACAGAAAAGACTAGAAGAATCTGTCATAATTGCCAGTATGCTTCTATTTTTTTTTTATCTATAAAATGAGAAGCTTGAGGAATTAAACTTTAAAATCACATCCTGGTCTAATTTTTTTACTTGTGGCGATGTGATAAAATCGAAACATTCTGACCTATCACCAACCAGCTGGTGACTTTAAGCAACTGATTTAACTACTCAGTCTCCAAAATTTTGTGTATCTGAGACCATAATATATGTGAATATGCTTATTGAATTACAAAGTACTTATAAAATATTAGTCTTTAATATTCTTTGAGTTAGATTTCCAGTTCATTCTTCCAATAAAAGATACAATTTTTTTTATTTAAAAACCTCAAAACACATTATTTTGTTCATGGAACCCAATGAACAAAATAATCTGATAAATAAAATAGACCCAGAGACATGGAAACATGGAACAAACTGATGAATCTTAGAGGAAGGGGGGAGGAGGGAAGAAAAGAGATTAACCAAAGAATTTATATGCATATATGCATTGTCCATGGACACAGACAATAGGGTGGTGAAGACCTGGAGCAGGGCAAAACCGAGAGGAGGGGAGCAACAGGGGAAAAAAGGAAGGACATCTGTAACACTCAACAATAAAGATTAAAAAGAGAAATAGAAATGAAAAACAAGCAATAAAGTCCAGGTTTTAAATGCTAAAAGAAATTAAAATCTCAGAATAGTGATACTGCTATATTTCAGTCTGAGTCTATAGGCCTGAGCAGAGACACAATATTCAAGGTCAGGAAAAGATGAACATCCCAGATGAAGAAAACAGGTAAATTTGCTCTTCACCACCTTTTTGCTTCATCCAGGACCCAATGGATTGGACAATAATGGCCCACATGAGTAGGGATTTCTTTACCTAGTCTACTGAATCAAATGCTAATTTCTTCCAGAAACATCCATACAGATATATCTCAAAATAATGTTTTACCAGTTATGTGGGCACTCTACCCCAGTCAAGTTAATCCAAAACTAACCATCATAACTATTAACTTAGTCTTTTGCTAATGTCATCAAGGGGATCAGTGAGAATTTAATTAGAAGAAAACAGAGTCAACATCACAGAGTTGGAGAATTTTCAGGGCAAATGAGGGGAGAAAAGTCTAATAAATATCTAGTGGTTTAATTTTATTTCATATCTCTAGGTCTATTGTAGTTTTCTCCTGAAGGAACAAATGTAGATTTTAAGTATGACTACAGAATACATAAAATATCTCACTGGTTGAAACAGTGAGAAGGGGAGGTGGTTCTTGAAATTATAGAATTATAATATTTAAGTTAATTTTCAGCATATTAAATCAGCCAGTAGGAAAAATAATAGTGATTCTTGATATGACCAGGAGCGCACATGAACAGGGAAAGATTGATGTCTTAGATCATCAGTCAGGCATGGTTAATTCAACCTTTTTCAGCCTTTTTATTCTATTCAGACCCTTAACAGATTGGATGATGCCCACCTACATTGGGCAAGGCCATCTGCTTTATTCAGCCCACCAATTCAAATGCTAATATCTTCCAGAAACACCCTCACAGATATATCCACTCATGCTTAACTATCTGGCATCTCTAGGTTCAAACATATTGACTCAAAAGTAAGGATCTAAGGTGTGATAAGCAAACAAAGCATTGCATGAGATTTCCAGGTCAGTACCAAGGTAACCAAGGTTTTTCAATATAAACATACCCAAGGTACTGAAGATTAAAAGTAGAAATGGCAAAGATTCTACAACTGCCAAATTAGGAGATTTAGGCTCATTAGTAAGAATTTGTACAGTTACAGTTGAGAGGTTTACTCAAGCTTTTTAAAATGTAGTGATTGCTCTCTCAGGTATAGGTATCTAAGAAGATGGTCAAAAAAGGAGGACATTTGTAATAATGTCAACGATAAAGGTAAATTTAAAAAAGAGGAGATGGTCAAAAGATCAGATTCACACTTACGGATTCACTAACAAAGCTTCATGATCATTCACTTCATTTGCATTGAGATATCAATCGTTAGGACAATGCCACACAAAGCTTTCTTTGACTTCAATCCGACTTTGTACACTACCTCACAGAACTGAAATAAACATAACGCATAAATGGGAAAGGTATGGAGTGAATAAGGTAAGGCTTAAAGTTCTGTCATTTTCCTATCCCTTTTTTTCCCCTTCTTTCACCACATTTTTTTAAGTTAATATGTACTTGGCACTGATCTGACTACTTTATATATGTTAACGCTGACAACATTTACACAAATTTTATAAGAAAAGTAACATTATTTCCAAAATAAATGTGTGTGTATATATTTATATTTATATTTATATATTTAAAAGATGTAGTAGCCTAAACCTAAAGCTGTAAAGTAACTTGCTTAAGGTCTAGCCAGAAAGTCACTGAGGATTCCAACCCAAGATTACTTCTTGTCTTTTACCCCGAGTTTTTTTTTTGTTTTTTTTTTTTAATATATTTGTTTTTATCCTCACCAGAGGACAATTTTCCATTCTTTTGTTCAGATAGAGTGGGAGGGAGAGTGAGGAAGAGAGAGAGGGGGTGGGGGGAGAACCATCAACGCAAAAGGGACACATCAAGTGGCTGCCACCCTCACGACCTAACCAGGGCCGGGGACAAACTGCAACCGAGGTATGTGCCCTTAGCGGGAACCGAACCCGGGTTTCTCCGGACTGTAGGCCGACGCTCTAACTGCTGAGCCAAAGCTTACCCCGAGTTCTTAACACTGACCTTCCCAACTCCCAAAGGCAGAAGCTGAAGAACTCAACAAAAAGCACCTGGCAGAAAGTGGGCCAAGTAAAATTAGGATGGAGAACCTTAGATATGATCCAACAGCTTCATATTCCTCTTGTGGAACAGAGGAGATGTGGCAGGACTCTCTGGAGAACAAGCAAACTGTAGAGAAGAAGGCAATGGACTTGAGAGGGATCTCCAGTGGGGAGCTAAAGAATTTGGTCTTTCATCTCCATTTATTTAAAAAATAATTTGTTATATTATAATATTGTTTTATCATTATAGAGCATTTTAAATTAGATTCCCTTATCGAATTTGAACCTTACAGAGCCTCTTACTGTATAGTGGGATGTTATCATCTCAATTTTAGGGACAGAAGAACTGAAGGTTTTAATTACAAAACTATTTTGAATAGCATAACTAGTAGACGTAGACATAAACACATGCATTTTTGGTTTTGTTTGTTTTTAACTGCAAATGCAGTGTTCTTTCCAACCATGTTATTTCTTTTGAAATAGCATGTTACCAAAGGCATATGTAACAAATACTGAACAAGTTGGATAACTTTATTATCATAAGTGTTAAACTCAAAAACCAAAATGAACTATGATACAAATAAATGTAAAGACCATATTTAGATTTAAGAATTGTCCTAAATTGAGGAAATGCCCTTGTCATGAGCTTGCTGTGGATCATCAGCATACTAGAACTATCATTCAGACATTATTAATGAAACCAAGGCAGAATTAGGAGAAACATTTCTGGGGAATGAAAATGACAACTTAATCTTCTCTGCATTGGTCAAAACTCAGCTAGACTTTCAAGTTCAGTAATTGGTAGGACATTTAAAAAGGCTATTAGCAAACAGAAGTCTAGAGGAGGTGACTAAGTCATGACATCGAGTCAGGAAACAAACCTGTTTTTTGGGTGCCCAGTATCATAGGCAAGTTCTAAGAATCTAAAAACTTGCATTTCTTTTTTATCCGTACAACAATCTTAAAGAGTAGGAACTAGTATTATTCCCATTTCACAGATGAGAAAAGAGATCACTCTATTACCTAGAGCAATAAGCTAGAAAATAAGCTAGTTCATTTGCCATGAAAGAATTTAAGGATGTACTTGTAAAGGTATGCTATTATACTAAAGCGGTCCTCACATTACATAAGGTCCTAGATTATTTGTTCTTTGACGTTCTTGTATTGTTCCCTGTATTTCTCAGGTCTCAAAATTCCATTGAAGTTAAAGAAGTTTAACTTAGTTAAATACAAATGATATTAATATAGATAAATATATAGTATGCAATATGTATAATATATTTTAATCATTTAAATATATTGTAATAAGTTTAAATTGGTTCTACTTAAAATAACTAAATCCCTTCTTTGCTATTATTTTGTCTTTATTTTCCCCAATTTTTCATTTTAATTTTAAAAATTGAACCATTAGTTAAACAAACAAGAAATGAATAAGAAAAAATTATATCATATATCTGATACCAATTCTGACACAAAATGCTGTTCTGCAATTTAATTCAATTCTGACACTAATTACTTGTGCCTGATTCCACAAGTTAAAGGGAAAATTCTCCACCAGACTACCCTCAATTCAGATGCCCACCAAATCTGGGAGACCACCTGTCCTTTTGAATGACAGGCTATAAATGTGGGGTTCTGCAATCCTCTCAAGTTTGCTAATTTGCTAGGACAACTCATAGAATTCATTGAAAGCATTATACTTATGATTACATTTTTATAATAAAAATTAGAGAACATGACCAACCAAATGTAGAGATGCTTAGGGCAAAGTCTCTGTGGAAGGAGCTCTTAAAGACAAAGTTTTAGTGCTTTCTCTTGGTAGAATCTGGGCACACCAGCCTCCTAGCACATCTGTGTGTTCACCAACCAGCAATCTCCACCCAGTTAATGGTCAAGAGACTTCACTGTGGCTTTACTACCTAGGCATGATTGAGTTCCATCACAGAACTAATCAATCTCCAGCCTCCTTCCCTTTCCTCTCTGGAAACTTGGCTGTTCCAAGTTCTGACCCTTGAATCACAGGGCTGGGCTTCTTGGCCAAGAGCTCCCACCTTGAATCTCTCTTGAGGGCCCCCATGAGTCACCACGTTAGCACACCTAAGACACTTCTATCACTCAGGAAATTCCAAAAATTGTTTAAGCTTTGTGCCAGGAAGCAAGGACAAAGACCAGATATTATGTATCTATCTCCTCATCCTACTAGCCATCTGTAGTTTAAGCAGCTTCATGTAGTTTACTTTAAAAATGGCAGGCCCTTTTTACACAACATTTAAACTTTGAGATAATATTTAGTAGATTTAGATCAGTTCTGGTCAAACACAGAAAATTTATGTTTAAAAAAAGTTTGCCCCTTTGTTGATGGTTAATAAGAAAGTTAAGGGATAACTTTGATTGATTAGGCATACCCAGGGTGCTTCTAAGGATTTCCCATGCCTTACACCCATTAGTAATAGTTATTCTAGGTTAAGGACTAACTCGTCACATTGGAGTGTATGTAAGTTGCATGAGTAAAAGAAGATTGCATCCTTTCCTTACTCTATTGCAAATGAAATACTGGCTTTAAGCATTCTTTTTTTTTTTTTTTTTTTTTTTTTTACCAAGAAGCATTTTACTGTGATATTTTAATTGAATTGCTCTGTTTAGCCAACAACTCAATCTGATGCTTTTCATGGGGAAATTTTTTTTGTCTAAATACATCTCTAGAAGCAAAGGTATATTATCATGTACGTCAGGAAGTGACATGATCTTCGTACTTGTTAATCCATAAATAAGGATGTGTCTGTCACAGGCAGAGAAAATGAAGGGGTGGCGAAAGAAACAATGCACAGCAGCAGGGATTCTGTGTATGTGTAGCAGAGCATAAGAAACTATAACGCACATGTACTTTATAAGGTTTATAGCTTTCCTCAAGCTTTGTGGCAAGGTTTCTAGAAACTTTAGAACACTTCTGAGGTCAAAAGGGAATGAACTCCTTGAAAAACTGAGTGTTCTGTTAGATGGAATTGAGGCTAAAGGCATACATCCCACTTATGCACATCCGAGTTTTGATGCAAATACTAAAATGACAGGTAGAGAGAGGAGAATTACCATGTCTGCTTCTAGTCCCTGAAATGACATCCCCTGGATAAATCTCCCTGCTAGGAGAGAAAAAGACTCTGATATTTTGACAAGGAAGAGTTTATAAACACCAGAGGAAACTTGGACCTTTAGTAAAGGAGAGCTTATGAGGGGGGCAGGGACAAAGAGTCCAACCAAGAATGTCTGGATGAAAAGAAGCCAATACTAAACAACACTGTTGAAGAATCTAATGTGAGGTTTAGTTGTAGAGAAGGCAGTGTCGCAGTGTGAGGCATCTTTCACTTATTTTCCCTATCTTGCCATTACGAAAGAATGGAATTTATTAAAATTATTCTGAATAATTTCTAATTAAGACGAAGAAAAATGGGATTTAAAAGATCATTATATCTCTGGAATAAAAAATGTTTATACCCCACCCGGCTGGTGTGGCTCAATGGTTGAGCGTCAACCCATGCACCAAAAGGTCACCGGTTCGATTCCCAGTCAGAGCACAAGCCCAGGTTGTGGGCCTGATCCCCAGTGGGGGCATGCAGGAGGAGGTCAATCAGTGTTCTCTCTCATAGATATTTCTATCTCTCTCTTCCTCTCTCTAAAATCAATAAAGGAAAAATTTTTAAAAAATTTTTATAGCCCTAAAATGGAATTGAGTGATGCAGGCTACTCCCCGAGCTGTAGAATTGTAGAATTTCTCTAGCTGTTGCTCATTAGGTAAGGAAAGGAGAAGAAGGCAGTGGTCTGACTGAGGGTCCTGCCTGAGCCTCAAGGAGGCTACAAAAGATGCAAAGCTACCTTGGCAACACTGGCAACATCTTAAATTGACAAGTTCTCACATAACTTGCTGCATATCCTGTGTCACCACAGCTACTGTAAAGGATTCATTATTTGTTAAATAGGTGACAAATATACCCCAAAACTGCAGCCACATGGGCTACACAAATGCGTCTTCATATTATTAACATGTTGCCAACTCGCAGCTCTTCGAAGTCTGAGTAAATGTTTTGACAAGGGGAGACAGCAAGGACGAATAAGAAGTAGCGGTCTTGAAGAAATTCAGCTCCACTTTTAACAGCTTTAAAGTCTTAAGAGTGTTTTCACTGGGGCAGTACCAGATAAATTGCTCTTATATGTGCAAGCAAGAGGCTAAAATTCCTTTGAAAGTTTATAATTTCTCATGGGAAAACACAACATGAAAGTTACTTTTACTCATAGAAAAACAAAACCATATTTTCCTGTCAACCTTTGCTGTTGGGAATTTCAAACTTTTTGCATTTTTTTCCTGTGATTCTTAGCTGGCCCAAGGGACAGGCGTTTACAACATAATTTACTTTCAACGTGTCTCTGTAAATCATTGTAATACTCTATTGCTTGTGTAGAGGGGAAAAAAAAAACAAAAAAAACACAGCTCCCCATGGGGCTTCGTGTCCCACTTTCCCTGGACTCCAAGAGCCCAAGCAAGAACAGAAACTTCCCCTTTTAATGTCCAGCCACAAAGACAGATGCACACAAAGGAAACATTGTACAATGAGTAAAGGTAACGTTGAAACTATAGGCAGGCTTCCGGGCAGAATAGTCTATTTTAAGATTAATTGGGAAAGGGGAGATTTGCACAAGGTGATGTGGAAATTTTGAAAATGTTCAGGTCATTCTAGAGTAGGTGGGCTGCCCTCAGCCAAATGACTTAATCTCTTTTCATAGGTCATTTCATCACTTTTTTTTTTCCTACAGACCTGTAGCATACTTTTTGCCAAGCTATTAATATCAAGGATCATTCCGTTTTACATGAGAATTTGATGACTTGTACACTGGTTGAACCTTCACCTTTTACAACCTTAATGGGAATTTATTAGCTATTTCACAGTGTGTAAATTTGAATCTAGGTCAAATGAGAAAGAAAAATAGGGCATATCCCGGCCTGAAAAGTAACCTGAAAAATGATATATCAGAACCAAAAAAAGAGAAGGTGAAAAATTAAACAGATGATTAAAAGTGTCTTCAGCAATCTGAGATCTGAAGGCAGAACCTGATAAATTAGAACTCTCTCCATTTGAGCTCTAGTTCAGGTGAGTCTGGTTCTTGCACAAGCGCTGAAGATTAAGGAGTTAAAATATTGTATTAACCTGCTTCTGCTAACTGTCCATAACAGGAAATGTAACCCAGGTGGGTTTGATATTCACAAGATTAAAGCGTATGTCTACCATCAAATGGTCACCACATTAAAGCTGTTTTAATGAGGCCTTGGGAGATAATGAATGAATGTCGCTAATTCACTACAGAGAAGACAGCCTGACCTCCTTCTGACCTCTTTGCCGCCAGGTATCTTAAACAACATATTAGTTCTGCTTAAAGCCAAAATGTGACGGTCTGCAAGATAAAAACAAGCCAAATGCTTCAGAGAATGACTTTTGCTGGTGTTAAAGCCAGAAAAAAAAAAAATTCTCCCCAGAGTCCTTACAAAAAGAACACTGTGTAACAGGATGAAGATCATCCTCACTGGCACCTTTATCTCACACACAGCCCTTGGCTTCATCAGGCTGCTTCCTATACTGGCCCTCGATACAGTATTGCCCAGTGACATCGTGCTGGGAAAATACCAGTAGGTTAAGGCATGGGTGGAGGACTATTATTTAAGGACATAACTCTTTGCTGGTTTAACATAATCCTGAATACATTTTTGAGGATTTTGAGGGACTGCTTATCTTTCAGGTAAGGCTTCATAAATATCAAGCATTTGATAGATTTAAGACAGCAGTATATTAGAAATTGTACTTGCTAGAAAATACCCAGGACAAAGCCAATTTATTGTGATTCCACTTGTATTTCCAGGTAGCAGGACTAGAGGTAAGTCTTTGCAGGCACTGAGGAGCCAGTGACAGTTTTTCCCAAAATGAAAGACAATCTGTCTCTGCTAAGGGGTGGACTGAAGGAGTAGCTGTGATTAGGGAAGACAGGACAGGCAGGAAATACTCTAGTGACTGTTTTTGCTCATTGACCACAAAACTGTCAAATAAAGTAAAATTAATACAGTAAGAATCTATTTTGCAACTTGACGAACATAGATATAGCAAGTACTTTAAGTTACAATGGTTTCAGGTATTTTTTCTGAAAGAAAGAAAACATTTGGATAGACTTGATGGATTTTATAAGGGCCTTGTACTGGAATAGTCTTTCTCCTAAGTAAACTTACCAAGAAAATTTACAGATGCATTAAATTAATATTGTGATTTGTCTATGTGCACAGCCTCATTTTTTTTTTTTTGGGGGGGGGGGATATCTGTAGTGTAAAATAGTGAAGAAAACTAAAGCGAGGGGGAAATCCTCAAAATTATTTTCCAGGCCAGATTTATTTGGCAGTCACATTCAGGAAACTATGTAGTGTATCAAGTTGTGAGTATTGTATTTGGACACTAATCCATAACTGTAGTCATCAGTTTACTGACAACCATCTGCTTGGACACGACTCCCCCGCTCTAATAAGTGATATTAAGTTAAAATGACAACAAACAATTTCAGCAGCAAAAGCAAAAAGGGTGATAGCACCCTTGAACTTCTACAAAGGGCTGTAAGTGAAATAGTGACCCTATTTCATCATTATCCAAACACATGTAGGTAAAGAGTGCTATCAGACTCTTTCCATTACAACCAAGATATGTGAAAGAATGATCTATGTTGGTCTTTGCTTTTTTTTTTTTTTAATGTCACATCTCTACTCACAGTAACCCTGCTTCATCAGTGGATTCCATGGGTGAGTCCTAGTTATCAAGTCAAACAAAGCTTTCTGTCAGTATCATGCTATACCTGAGACTTTCCAGTGGTTCTCAACCTGTGGGTCACGACCCCTTTGGGGGGGTCACACAACCCTTTCACAGGGGTCACCTAAGATCTTCAAGAAACACATATTTCCAATGGCGATTCATAACAGTAGCAAAATTACAGTTATGAAGTAGCAACGAAAATAATGTTATGGTTGGGGGTCACCACACCAAGATGAACTGTATTAAAGGGTCACGGCATCGGGAAGGTTGAGAATCACTGCTTCAGACGTGGCAGTGGGATAGTGGCTCAGTAAGTGTTGGACACTGGAGAACCTTTTTTCTGCCAAGGGCCATTTGGATATTTGTAACATTTGTGGGCCATACAAAATTATCTACTTAAAAAAATTAGCGTGCTATATTTGGTCAGGCTAACTTGGGGCATGTGATGTTAGCTGGTATTGATTTATTGGGCCTTATGCATCCTGCAGGCCAGACAGCTCCCACCCCTTTAGTGTTTTCTAAGTCCAGCTAACATATTTATTTCAATGACTGCCCAATATCCACATCCAGCCCAGTCCTCTTGCAGGAGGTCTAGACCTAGAGTGTCAGTGACCTACCAGGTATTTTATTTTAAATGTTTTATAGACATAATCAAGAAAAAATGCTCAAAACCAAACATACCTGTACCACCCAACCCTATACAACATTCATCTGTTTAGTTTTGTTGAAATCTCAAGGAAAAGAATAACCACATACCAAGTTGCCCATGTTAAAAAAGCTAGAATAATTATTAATTTCTCTTTCTCCTTTCTTTTTTTTTTGTAAACCAATTAGACACAATGCCCTGCACATTAGGTTACAAGTGAATGAAAATATAACTTAAATTTGCTTAAGAAAAAAGAACAAAAATTCACTGGATCATTTACCTGAAAATTTCAGTCCTATATCGCTGAAAGGCTTAACTTCTGCCCTTGGGCCTTCTTAGGAGTCTTTCCACCTCTTAGCTCTGCATTTCTGTGCTCTTTCCATGGTTGATAAATTCTCTGCTTTGAGTGGCCAGAGGTCTGCTGACAGCTCTAGATTTATAGACTATCCCCTCAACAATTTCAGCTGAAAAAAAGTGCCCCTCCCTCAAAATTTTTGAAGGAAAAGTCTGGGAGTCTAAATTTTATAGTATTTGTTCCTCCAGAATTAGATCAAGTGTTTATACCTGATCCAGAGAGGAGGCATTGATCTGATTGGTCAGTCTAAATAACACATCCACACCTGGAACAGAACTGCGTTCCAAGAATGAGACTTGTGAAGTGTTAATAGCACAGAATTTAAAGTGCATTACCAACAGAGAGAAGGGGGTGTTGGCAGAATAATCTAAGAATGGGCATTTTTTAAAAACATGAGCAAAATATAGAAGAAAAAAAAGTGTAAGTGTATTAAACTATAACCTTAATATAATGTTAACTATACAAAAGGAATTAGTGAAAATTAGGGTTATTTTGGAAGACATCTGGATTACCTTGGAAACCTTCTGCCTATAATTTTCTCCTGAACATGCAGTGATTTTTTTTTTATGTATAGTAAGGCTTAAGGATTATACTTTTCCAAATTCTGGATTTTCAAAATAGATAACTAACTGAGGTTTTCCTAACTTAAACAGAATAATGGTTCAAGGGAGAAAACAAAAGTTAAAAGGAGAAGGTGTTTTATTAACATGAAGGAAAAAAAACCCAAGAATGACTTAAATTCTGGACATTAAGTACATAAAAATTTTTTATACTAATTTTACCCACCAGCTGTTCCTTTCCATTGCAAATTAAACAAAGGGAAAGCTTAATTTGCAGAAAGAGGATTTAGATTAGGGACAAGGAGTCTGATGCTTCTATGTGTATTGAATGCACCTGTAACAGGATCCGAACCTCAGGTAGCTGGGGTGTGGAACTGAGCGTGACTCACTGCAACAGCGCCCCACGCTCCCCCTCTGATCCTTTTTCATTAAGAAGGCAGAAAAGCTCCAAGTTATGTGCTAAAATGCACTCACCATGGGAATGAAGATATTTCTTCCTCTTCTGCTACATTTCTCTTAAGCTGTGAAAGATGCTATCTTCCCAGAATGGTTTGTACTGAGCTTCTCAAAATTCAGCAAGTGGAATCACTTAGAGGCCTGTTATAACACATGGCGAGGCCCCACTTGCAGAGATTCTGATTCAGTAAGTCGAGAGTGGGCCTGGGAATTTTCATTTCTATAAAGTGCCCAGGTGAGGCTGAAGATGCTGCTGCAGGCAGCCCACCTGGAGAATCGCCCGTTTCAACATTGCCCTGCTGTGGCAAAAAGGACTCTGGGGATTCTTTTAGAATGACATCACTTTGAGACGCAAGTGCTCACGCAGTCCCATGTCCTCTCTGTCAGCAGTATTTCTTCAGAATCTTTTGATCAAACTGGACTCATTGGAAGAGTTTTCTCATGTTTTCTTAGTTTTAGGGGATTGGAAATTTAACTTTTAGAGAGCTGTGGCTTATGGCCTTTTTCCTGGTGATTATTTTTTTTTCTATTGGCCAAGCTCCTCTCTTTCCTGTCTCTAGCCCTCCTATTTCCCATACTCAACTGGAAAACACAGGCATAACAAAAATTTTAGTGAATAAGGCTGGGGTCTTTATATTTTTCTAAGACCTCACACCCAGTGAAAATAAGGTGCCCCACTGGCCTCGCGTTTTTGTAGTGTGTCCTGGTGATTTAGCAGAATGTGTTTGCCAGCAGTACAATGTGCATACTCAAAAGTGCTGCATCTTAAGCTACTTAGATGGAAGTGGAGATGGGGTCCTTTGGAAGCCAGTGTTTTTTTGGAACGTGGTTCTGGTTCTGAAGAAGACTGCAGTTGAAGACTCATACAGGGAATCTGAGTAACATTGTTTCATAACATAACACATGAGCATGGGTTAAACGCAGTGTGTCTAAATGGACATTTTATGAAAAATGTGATGTTAAATGTGTATGAATAATAAAATTATAAATAAAGTAAATATCACAGGGAGAAAAAAAGTGTTTAAGTGCCCTCTCTCTTGAATTACCTTGCTCCTCAGCTACCTTGAGTAGTTCACTCATGAACTTATAAACTACTCAAGGTCAGTCACAAATTCCAAGGCATGTAACCATAGTATGAGTCCCAGCTGGGTTTGAGAAAAAGTGAGAACCCTTCTACTTTAACTTGGTAAAATTCTTTCCTTACGTTTTTGTCTGTTGTACAGGGGTTAGCCTTTTGTCAAGGGTGCAGAGGACAGGAGACCCTTGGGAAATTTAACCAATGTTTTCTCTCCTTGATCCCCTCAACCTTGGAGGGTCCAGGTCCTCTGTTTATTGATAACACTTTAGTGTTAGCAAAGAAGTCTTTCATCTGTTTGGAACGCGCTTGTTTAAGTTGGCAGGAAGATATGCCCCCTGCCCATTTCATGCATGAGGAAATTAAGGCTCTTAGGAAAAAGATCAGTGAGCTAATGGATGGAAAGCACTCCAGGGTTCAGCACACAGCAAGCTGCTGTTATGCATAAAGCACAGCACCTCTCTTCATAAACTTATGCAGAAGGGACATGCACAAATCCATGGCGATAAGTCCTACAGCAGACTTAGGGATAAAGCGCAAATGAAATGGAAAGAAGGGAACAGCCAACCCAGTGTGGAGAGACTGCAGAGAGGTTCTCAGAAGACAGGACTCCTGAAGCCTGTGTAGGAACTGAGCACATGGTAGAAACATCACATTTTTCATATGGATGCATAAGTACATAGATGATTTCACCATGAAATTTAGATAAAATGATACCTCATTCTGATGCAATATAAATAGATTGATTTTATCAGAACCACTTTTTTTTTTCTTTTTGCTTGAAGAGAATATGTAGTCAACAATTCTCAAAGGGGTGATTCATCAAAATAAGGGAGGAGCTGCTAATAAAGACAAACCCGAGATAGTATGGTAATTTCAATTCCACCTCATAGATGGAAGAGAGGGTGGAGTCGAGTAGCAAAGGGCCATAGACTTTATAAAATCTCCCAGGTGTTTCTAGTTATCAGCAATTCTGGAAACCATTGGTTCAGTACAGCTGTTTTCCTCCCTGGCTGAACATTGGAATCACCCTTTTAAAATTACTCAAACCTAAGCCCTGCCCTAGCCTTCTGTCCTTTATTTTTTAAGTACTCCAGGGCTGTGAGTTGCAGCCAAGGTTGAAGGTCACTAGTTGAAGCAGATGAGTATATTGCACTTAGCTAACAGAGGGTGGGTGGGGGAAGGGAGGGAATAAAACAAATGATAGAAATAACAAGGCACTCTTACTCTTGTGGAGGTTTTATTATGAATTATAAGTAGTTTGCATCTACTTTTGTCATTATTTTCTTACCCCTCTCCCAACCCCCAAACCTTATAAGGACGGAAGGGGAAGACAGATCTAGTTCTGATGCTAGTTCCCACTAAGCAGTTCAACCTGAACTGTTTCCTTCAGTGAGTACTTGCATCTTGCAGTGAGAAGAAATGAAGACTTTCTGCACAGCATCCCCGTTTAAAATGGAACACAATGTCTGTCCTTTTGATAAGAAGTGAGATAATTTACCCAGTCCTTTTACCCTACAAATGTCAGTGTGTGGGCAATTCTGATTTTCACTGGTCAAAAACATATTTTGGGGAAGAGAGCCTAACATTTCAGAATTTTCTTATTTTATAAGGGAAAAAAACCAAAACAGCTAAGGTAAGAGATGAATCAAGTAATCAGATTGCAGTTTTGAAACTCAAGAGGATGATGTGTTTTAGAAGGGATGATAATTCACTTACGGAAGACATTTCTATTTCAATTATATATAAATAACCATCGAAGACTGGTCTTCAGACGAGGTGAGTCCTCATTTTGGTTGGTCCAATGTAGTATGTTTATGGTTCCGTTGTCACACAGAAATCCCTCAAGGCTTTGAATAAGAAATTAGATATTCCACTTGAGATTTTAAAACCAATCTTGAATTAGGTTTGTGGTTCAAATGCAACAATAAGGCAAATATGTGAAAAGTTTTTTTCATAAAAGTTTTTATCTTCTGTAATTCTAGAGAGTTAGAAAAATAAACATAAGCTTATGTAAATGATAACATGACTTCAAGTTTTAATATTTATGATATATTTAAGGTTCTTATGCATAAAGCATGGTACCTGTCTTTATAAATTTATGAAGAATGGACATGCAAAAAATCCATGGTGATAAGTTCTCTAGCAGAGTTAGGGGTAAAGGGCAACTTTTTGTTTGTGACACTATTTTCAAAGTGAATAATATATTTTTGTTATAGTTAAACAATATTTCATTAATCTTTCATTAAATTAGTATAAATTTTTCTTCTTCTTTTTTGAGCAAATCTGTCAGTGGTTTGTCCCTGGCATTTTGCTGAGAGAGCTTCCAAGTTACAGAACCATTAATGAGTGTGTGTGTGTGTATGGATTAACTATATATGTATTTATGCAAGGTATTTTATTTTTCCCCTAAGCATTCTTTACTTTCTGTCTTCCTCCGTTTTGGATAACTTAAGTTTCTATCTTTATTGGTGTAATATCACTATTTTAATTTAACTAAAATCTGAGATAGAACGAAATTCTTTTGGCTTTTGTCTGAAATTTATTTTGATGTTTCTGCTTAATAAGCACACACTTTTTAAATTTTAAACCAAGGAAATACTCCTGTGTGTATTTTGCATTAAATGTCTCAAATCTTTTACGTAGGTCATAGACTAAGCCTGAGTGTAGGCCATTAGTTACTAAGCAAGGATATTTATACCATATATCATTTATTTATAATATCTGAATGTTTTATGTTGTGTGGAAGTCCTGTAGCTCTTTCCTGGTTTATCTCTAAGATTAACTTTCCTGCGTGGTACTACAGAGTATGGAGCAGGACACAACCCAAATGAGTAGGAACAGTTATCTATGTCATGAGTCCTATCCCACCTCAGCCCACTTATTATAACATTTCTTTTCAAGGAACTCTTTATATCCCATTAAACAATTAAAGGGGAGGGTTGATTTATTTTACCTTCTTTTATCTATAATGACCTTGAAAAAGGAAGGCAAGAAGGGAAACAGAATGTTGATCTTGTTACTAGCTCTATGTAGTCTTTACCACGGTTTACTGGAGAAAGAAGAGAGAGCTTAATTTCTATCTTCCTTAGCAGGCCCCATGGGATGGGGAAATTACTCCAGAAAGGTCCTAAAAAGCATCCTTTGTTTTTCTCAGCAGGGGGGAGACAGTTCTGACATGTTGCCCATATTCATAGAGATAAATACCAATGTATGCATTTGCAGGTGTGTGTGTCACATATAAATAATTTGCCTTTATAGACACCAAGGTAGATCAGGTAGAACCTTGCAAGTAAAATCAGATCATATCGCCCCTTCTGGTATGATCAAGTCTTCCTGTCAGAGAGCGCATAAATGCACACATCCTACCTGCCTCATGTTATTCTAGTAGTGAGAATCTTTCTGTGTCAACGCCATTCTATGTGTTGATTGATTATTATTCTATTCTATACAAATTTTAAAATAGTTACCAATGTATAATTAGGCCACAGTATACTGTGATTATTGATCATGCATTTTATATTGTGAATAATCACTTGGCTTCAAAGGTTGTGAAATTTTCTATGTCTTTTTTTTTTTTTTTTCTTCCCATTCAGAAATTTACTGTAATTGCCATGTTTGGGGTAAATGTCACTGTTGCTTTGATTTGGCTTTGTTTAAAACAAGCTGTTAAACTCTCATGGCAAACAGTACCTAAAGTTTTATCTCCTTTCTGAAGCCTTGCTGAATGTTGTTTGTTCATGGACACATTCATTTAGCAAGCATTTATTAGGTACTTAAGCATGGACTCTGCGTTTTCCAGGTGAAAAACTTGGTCTTTTACTTCTAATGTGTATACACACTATTGCTCCTTCTGTCAAAAAAACCCCCGGAAAAAGCAAACAGATGAACTATAGCCCCAACATTCCATGTGTTAATTTGTACACTATTATTTTACTGTTTGTCGTCCTCCCCTACCCCAAGTTAACTTTCCTAAATTGCCCCTTAGATGTCTACCACAGTGATAACTCATACTTCTAAGACTCTCTTCGGCTAGGAGGTCCATTATAAAGCCTTTGAGTACTATTATTCTCTTTCCTTGGTGCCTCTCTGGAAAGTGGACCCAGAAACCCATAATAATAGAAATCCCATTTAAGTGTCCTAGGGCTGCTGTAACAAAGTACCAGAAAGGGGTGATTTAAAACAGAATTTTCTTGTGTCACAATTATAGAGCCTAGAAGTTTGAGACGGAGGAAGGTTAGGGTTGGCTCCTTTTAAGCGCTATGGGGAACAATCTGTTCCATGACTCTTCCCCAGCTTCTGGTGGTTTGTTGGCCATCTTTGATACTCCTTGGCTTGTAAATGCATCATCCCGATCTCTGTCTGCACGTCCACATGGCAGTGTGTGTGTGCACATGTGTGTGTCTAACTTTCCCCTTTTTATAAAGACACCAGTCACACTGGATTAGGGAGCCCACCCCAAATCCAGTATGACTTTATCCTAATTAATTACATCTACAGTGACCCTATTTCCAAATAAGGTCACATTCTGAGGTCCTAGGGGTTAGGACTTTAACACATTAACTTTTAGGGCTACCCAATACAACCCATAACATCTTCCTATCAAGTATGAATCACAGAAAAATGGAGGAGAGAGGAATTTACAAAATGAACTCTGTGTGTTTGCTGTTCATCGTATCTTTCTAATCTTCTGCTGTACCCAGTTGGGTCTTATCTTGGCATATATTTCTTCATGGTTTTGAAGAGAAGCGCTACTACGTACTTCATCAGGAAGGAAGGTGACTAGAGGTTATCGTTTGTTTGAATAACTATAGTTCAGGTTGGGACATATTTTAATGTCTGTATAGAAGTATCACTTTGAATTCTATAATTTATGTTTCAGTGGCAAAAACGTCTGTCATATAGAATCTTCATTGTTTTTTACATAAAAAAATATGTCCATGATTTCATATATAAGCTTCCAGAAATGTATTAATAGTATGCCTATGTTGTGATTATCATGTGATTATTTTTGCCTAACTCTCATGATCCTAAATCTGCATGGTGGGGAGAAGATTTAGGAACTTGGGGTTTTATCTCAGCCTTGGTAGCTTCATAAGTATTTGGAATTGCTTTTTATTGAGACATTAAAAACAATTCTATAGGATTGCCTTTTATTTTCCTTAATTTTATAGGAAAACTGGATTAGATCTGTGGGTGTTGAGATCTAATTATGATTTGACTATTTGCTTTTTATTTTTACTTCCTTGGGGGTCTATGCCATAAAATAAGTAATTATTCAATAAAAGCTTACCTTTACCTTAACCATATATTTATACTTTTATCTTTATTGCTTTCAGTAGTACCTGAGCATTTTAGTACCAGCTGATTATTAAAAGATATCTTCCAGAAAAATTGAAATAATTTCATATGACTTTTTTTCTAGTTTGGACTTTATGGATTGCCATTGACTCTGTGTGTGTGTGTGTGTGTGTGTGTGTAAGAAAGAGAGAGAGAGAGGATAAAAGAAACTAATTTTGCATATCTATTTACTGAAAATTGCTAAAACAGAAGAGGATGCTTCTCTATAGATTCTTTTGCACAAAATTAAGTTTGGTACATTTGGGATCTAGTGCTACTCTGTGTTCGCCCAGGACTACAATCTATCTAGCACTTACAGTCTTCACCCTGGTCATAAACTTCCCAGAAAGAAAGAAAGAAAGAGAGAGAGAGAGAAAGAAACTGGCTTAATATGAATAAAGTTACAGTATAAGGTATTGTTTCTTGCCTTATTATAATCCAGTGGTTGAAATCTGTCTGATTGGAAACATTTCAGTGGAAAATAAGGCTGTAGGTTTCTGGAAACAAATCGACAGTGCTTGATGGTGGTGGAAAACCGTGATTGCTCGGTGAGGATGTTAGAAGGTGTATGTGTGTCTGCAAGCGGCTGAATAGTTCTTTCCAATTTATTCAGACAGATCGGCTTCATTATATTTTTACAGTTTGAAAGATTTTTTTTTTCAAGGTAGGACCCCACCAAAGTGTAATTCCTTTCTTGGCAGTCAGTAATGCATGTCTTCCTAATAGCTTTGGAGTTGGTCTTGTTGTATTTTATAATTTGTATTAACATGAACGGCAAGAATTAAGAGAAAACTAGGAAATACGTTTTGTAACATTTCACAAGGTCTTCTGGAAGCCTAATAAAATACTCTTGTAATACCTGTCTCCCTGACCCAAAACTTCCTATCTCCACCCCAATAAGTTAAATCATAGATTCTAAACTAAGCCTAAGGTTTGTTTTACTTTCAGCATTTAAGATTTGCATAGTAAAATCTCTGATTCAAACAGTGAATGAATAGAATGCAAGCTTCTTTAAGTAAAGTGTGCTCTGAATGTGAAGGACAGACAATAGGGCAATAAAACATAAAGAACATGCAGCTACAGTACTGTGAAAACTTGTAGTGAAAAATTTCCCACTTGGTAGACCTGCCCTGGACCCTAAGAGAATTACAGGAACTAGGTAGGAGGGAAGGAGAGAGGCATCAGCCGGAGCTGACCACTACGTTGTGCAAATAGAACTGCTTGCACCTCAGACATAGTAGCTAACTGCAGATATCCGCTTCTGTACATGCTTGCTTGCTCGCAGACCCTTAGCCCAATTTCTTAACAGGGGTTAAGACAACCATATAAGCAACCCACCCCCTGAGCTCGGGGCTGCTCTCTCCTCTGTGTAGGACGGGACAGTCGCCGCTCGGCTAATAAAACTCTCTTAATTTGAACCCAGTTCGGAGTCTGAGTCCAGTCTGTCTCATTGGTCTACAGCGTTTGGAGGCCCCGGCGAGATAGACAAACGGAGTCCCCCCTTCTGGCGGGTTGACCTCCTCAGACTCCGGGAGACAGGTCCAAGCCAGGAGTGGACGGGTGGTCTAGGGGAAGGACTGGGAGAGATGTTCCTCCGTCCCGGATGCCATTCTGCCCTGGAAATTGTCTCTACTCCAAATTCTATCTAGAGAGCATCTGGAAACCCTGGGCCCAGGTTCAGCAGACCAGACATCCCTTGGTAAGTCTGTTTCTGAAAACCCTGCAGAGTAATTGGGGGAGTGGATCTGCTGGACGCAGCACATAGATCCCGCCCCCGGGCTGAAGCGAGACGCGCTCTTGGCCCCAGTTCGGTTTATCCGGCGACCCTTTTGTCTGTCTTACTCGTTTGTCCGTTTGTGTTTTGTGTTTCTGTGTTGTGCTGGCCTGTGTCCTTCAAAATGGGTCAGGGACCTTCAGGACCTAAAAACCCTTTTCAATGTCTTCTTGATAACTTCTCAGATTTCTCCAAGCGCGCCTCAGGTCACGATGTCACGGTGGGCCCGGGATCCCTGCGCACTCTGTGCGAACTAGAGTGGCCCACTTTCCGGGTCGCCTGGCCCTCTCAGGGCACTTTCGATTTAAGCTATTTGTTTGCAGTTTGGGGAGTCATCTATGGGAATCCTGGACACCCAGACCAAATTCCCTGTATTGATGTTTGGATTAACATAGCTACTGACAAGCCTAATTATATTAAGAAATGTTTATGCCCTAATAGGGAGAAGATTTTAATTGCCCAGCCTCCGCGGAAACCTCAGAAGCCCTCAGCTCCTGCTCCCTCCTGAAGGCTTTACCCTGCTCTTTCAGGTCCCCCAGAAGACCCCCTAATTGACCCTTTGGGGCCACCCCCTTATCGGCCTCCGCCACCCACCGCTGCCATTGCTGGAGAGGCTGAAGCCCTTCAGCTGCTCAGTCCTCCCCATACACGTGGCATCACCCCTCATAACCCCCTCCGCAAGCGCCAGACTCCTCGGCGGCCATCCTGCCCCTCCGTCAGGTTGCTCCACCACCAGGTGGAGACCAGAATCGGCCCTTCATGGTCTATGTCCCCTTCTTAACTAGCGATCTGTATAATTGGAAACAACAGAACCCCTCCTTCTCTGATAAACCGCAAGGTTTAATCTCTCTCCTAGAGACGCCCATCAGTCCACTTGGGATGACTGTCAGCAATTGTTGCAGGTCCTGTTCACCTCCGAGGAGAGGGACAGGGTCCACAGAGAGGCAGGGAACTCTGTCCTCGGGCCAGAGGACCAACCCCTCACGAATCCAACCCAACTAGAGGCCTATCTCCCTACCCTCCGACCGGGACCTGAACACTGATCAAGGTAAGAAGGCTTTAACCCAGTATCACTGATCTCTACTCAAGGGCCTCCGCGGAGCTGCTAGAAAGCCAACTAACCTAAGTTAAGTGAGACAGTTCAGAACTCAGGAGAGTCCCCTGCAGCCTTTCTTGAACGTCTCATGGAGGCTTATCGCCTCTTTACTCCCATAGACCCGGAGGCCCCTGAGAATAGACGAGCAATTAATATTGCCTTTGTCACCCCGTCGGCCCCAGACATTAGGAAGAAACTCCAGAAATTAGAGGGTTTTGAAGGAAAGAATCTTAGTGAGTTAGTTGAAATAGCTCAGAGAGTATATAACACCAGGGACAACCCAGAAGTGGCTAATACCAAAAGAGTCACAAAGGTAGTCATAGCTGCTTTTCAGAAGAATTGGAAAGAACAACGGGGAAATAGGCCTAAAAACACAGGACAAGCCTCGCCAAAATCTCGGCCACCTCTTAACCTTAACCAATGTGCCTACTGCAAAGAATATGGCCATTGGAAGAAAGACTTCCTAAGGGGGGAAGACACTGAATGAGGGGGCCGGGCTCCTACAGTTTAGGCTCCCAGGAGCCCAAGGTAACATTACAAGTTGGGGGCCGTCCTGTTGAGTTTCTAGTTGATACTGGAGCCACCTTTTCTCTTCTAAAGGAGACCACAGGGTTACTTACTCTCATCTGAGAAAATGCCACTTGTAGAGGTGACAGGGAAGTCCAAATCCTACCCTTGGACTACAGCGAGAATAACTAACCTGGGCAAAGGAACTATCACTCATTCCCTCCTAGTCATGCGAGAGGGTCCCTCCCCCTCCTTGGCCGGGATCTCCTCCAGAAACTGCAGGCCACCATCTCCTTCCGGCAGGGGGGCTCCACCCTGCCCTGGGGTAACCGGTTTCTCTCCTGCTCTCTGCGCCTTTATCTGAGGAATACCTTCTGTTAGGAGAGCCCACCAGAGAAATCCCAAATGCTGTCGAGAAATGGAAAAAGGAGATACCGGGGGGTTGGGTGGAGACTAACCCCTCTGGCCTAGCTAAGCATCAGGCTCCAGTTACAGTGCAACTAAGCAGCAATGCCTCCCCCATTCGGTCCGCCAATACCCGATCTCCATAAAGGCCAAGCTAGGAATAACTGCGCATATTAATAGACTCAGAGAAGCTAGCATTTTAAAACCTTGCCTGTCGGCCTGGAACACTCCCCTCTTGCTGGTTAAGAAGCCTGGGACTGAGGAATTTAGGCCGGTCCAAGACGTAAGGGAAGTAAACCCTTGGGTGGAAACCATCCATACCACGGTTCCACACCCTGACATGCTTCTGAGCCTGATCCCCCTTAACCATGTTTACTATACTGTCTTGGACCTCAAGGACGCCTTCTTTTCAATTTCTTTATTGCCTCTCAGCCAACCCATCTTCGCCTTTGAATGGGTTGATCTGGAAGGGGGATTTTCAGGACAACTGACCTGGACCCGACAGCCTCAATGACTCAAGAACTCTCCCACCATCTTCGATGAGGCCTTGAGCAAGGACCTCCAACCGTTCTGGGAAAGGTACCGACATGTCACCCTGCTACAATGTGTAGATATTTGCTTCTAGCTGCTGCTTCTCTTCCTGAATGTGAGGAGGTCTTGAAGACACTCCTACTAGAGCTAGAACATTTAGGATATATCAGGTCTCAGCCAAGAAAGCTCAATTATGCACCACCACCGCGACCTACCTAGGTTATGGACTCAAAGAAGGAAAATGGTCACTCTCTAATAGCAGGATAGAGACGGTCTTGAAAATCCCTACCCTCATGACTAAGAGACAGGTTCGGGAATTTCTTGGGGCTGTAGGGTACTGCCACCTCTGGATCCCTAACTTTGCTGAGATCGCTAAGCCTCTCTATACTTGCACAGGGGGAAAAAGAATGCCTTAATTTGGACTGAGATAGAACAACAGGCCTTTGAGAAACTAAAAACAGCCTTAATGTCTGCACCAGCTCTAGGTCAGCCTGATATCACTAAGCCCTTTCAGCTCTTCCTCTCTGAGACTGGAGGCATTGCCAAAGGGGTCCTAACCCAATCATTCGGGCCCTGGAAGAGACTAGTTTCCTACTTATCTAAGAGATTAGACTCCGTAGCCTCCAGCTGGCCCAGCTGCCTGTGGGCCATAGCAGCTACTGCCATTCTAGTTAAAGAAGCATCCAGCCCTGGCCAGTTTGCGGAGCAGAGAGTCCTGGGTTCGGTTCCTGCTAGGGGCACGTACCACACACACACACAAAAAAAGGAGCATCCAAACTGACTCTAGGGCAAGACCTCCAGATTGTGGGGCACACTCTGTTGAGGGTCTCCTCAGGAGCCCTCCTGACTGGTGGATGTCTAATGCCTGGATCATCCAATACCAGGTACTCCTCTCAGACTCCTCCTGAATCCAGTTCCTGAGGACCTCTGTCCTCAACCCTGCCACCCTGCTGCCTGAAGATGACCCTCAGGCTTCCCTTCATGATTGTGCAGACAGTCTTGAGACTCTAACTAATGTGAGGTCTGACCTAACTGACAACCCTCTCCCAACTCCAGAGCATGCTCTCTATACAGATAGGAGCAGCTTCATTCGGGAAGGGATCCGATATGTGGGAGCAGTGGTAGTCACGCAAGACAAGGTCATCTGGGCCCAGGCACTAGGGCACGGGACTTCAGCTCAGAGAGCTGAACTAATTGCTCTAACTAGGCTTTAAGATGGGTAAAAGGCAAGTCAGTAAACATCTACACTGACAGCCGTTATGCCTTCACCACAGACCATGTCACGGGGCCCTCTACCAAGAAAGGGGACTCAACCTCAGGAGGAAAACAGATCAAAAATAAAGAGGAAATTCTTTCCCTCCTAGAGGCCATTTGGCTACCAACAAAGTGGCCATTATCCACTGCCAGGGCCACCAGAACTCCGACAACCCTGAAGCTAAGGGGAACGCCTTTGCCGATCAGACAGACAAGTAGGCCGCCCTAAGACCAGTGGGGCCACTAGAGATCCTTCCTGTCCTTCCAGGGAAAAGCCTCCCCAAGGAGCCCTCCTATACCCAAGAGGAGGAAGAACTTGGATGGAGGATCAACTACAACCAGGGGCCGTACAGCTGGAGGCTTCTCTCCGATGGGAGGATCCTCTTGCCTGCGGCCCTAGACCGAGAGCGGATCTCTCAGCTGCATCAGGGCACCCACCTGGGCAAGACTAAATTCTCCATTCTCATAGCCCGGGATTTTTATGTCCCGAACCTCAACAGATGGATAGAATCTGAAATAAGGAGATGCCCTGCCTTTATCCAAGTCAACTCTCACCCTTGGGAAACAACAGACCTCGGGACCTGAGAACAAGGCACAGCTCCTGGTGACCAATGGGAAACTGACTTTACTGAGGCTGCCCCTGGCCAATATAGCTATAAATATCTGCTTGTTTTCATAGATACCCACTCTGGCTGGACTGAGACTTTTCCTACCAAGACTGAAACTGCAACCACGGTAGCCGGGTTACTGCTCTCTGAGATAGTTCCTCGATTTGGCATCCCTCTAGCTCTGGGGTCTGACAATAGCCCAGTATTCATTGCTCAAACCACAAAATTGTTAGCTAAAGTTTTAGGGATTACTTGGAAATTGCATTGTGTCTACAGGCCTCAGAGTTCAGGACAGGTAGAGAGAATGAATAGGACATTAAAAGAAACTTTAACTAAGCTGCACCTTGAGACAGGCGACAACTGGGTAAGTCTCCTTCCTTTTGCCTTCCTTCATGTGCACTGTACCCCTTATCTTAAGGGTTTCACCCCATTTGAAATCATGTTTGACCGACCTTCCCCTATTCTACCCTAAATCGGGGATAAGGTCTTAGCCAACCTGGGAAACCATAACCTCCTCAGCTCTTTGCAGGCAATCCAGAGGCTGAGAGAACAGACCCAACAGCTAATCAAGGACACCAGACCCCAACTGGGGACACCCCAGATACCACCACACGACTTCACCCCGGTGACTGGGTCTGGTTCAAGAAACATTAGCCTGCTTCCCTCGAGCCTCGCTGGACTGGCCCTTTTTCTGTTATCCTGACTACTCCCACCGCTCCTAAGTTAGCAGGATGGAAATTTTGGATTCACCACACTCAGGTAAAGAAAGCACATCCTGAACAAATACCTGAACAATGGGCCTTACAGGGGACCGAAAATCCCCTGAAGGTAAAGCTCTCCAGGGTTTCCTCCTGGTCTCTTTCCTGACTCTGATTATCAGTAAAGCGCCTACCCAATTTAGATGCACTCAAGGGCGGCCACTGCTATGAAGGTACGGCCCCTGCCTGACCCTCGGAGTCCTACAAGGACAGGGGACATGCTTCATCATCGGCAACTATGACCTAAGCTCTTCCCCTTATGTGGACACATGCAGGGACACTACCACCCTAACCCCATTAAGGCCCTCATCACAAGAGACTTGGGTCCTAACTGCACACCCCACCCCCGGACTTGGTTTGCTTGCTCAAACCAAGTCAGGATTGACTCCCTGCCTCTTTCCCGTTGAAACCAAAGACTTATGTATTCTTGCTTACATTATTCCACAGGTTTATTTCTTCTCTGGGGAAGCTGGATGGGAACATCTTGAACCCACTAACCTCGGGCATCACCTTTACAAGAGAGCCCCCATCCTAATGCCCCTCTTAGTTGATGAGGTATTGCAGGGTCCACAGCGGTAGGGTCAGCAGCTCTCTTCAAAGGCCATTATGACCTAGGCAGACTGTCAGCTCAGATCACCCAAGATATAAATGACCTCGAGGACCAGATATCTCACTTAGAGAAGTCTCTTGACTCCCTTGCCGAGGTAGTCCTTCAGAATGGTCTAGACATACTGTTTCTTAAGCAAGGAGGTCTCTGCTTAGCCTTAGGAGAAACCTGTTGCTTTTATGCTAACCACTCTGGTGTTACTAGGGAAAGCGTAAGCCCGGTCAGAAAGCGGCTGAGCGAACGAGAGAAAGCTCCGTCAGCCTCCAAGAACTGGTATGAGGATTTATTCGGCTGGTCCCCATGGCCCACTACCCTTATCACTGTCCTTTCAGGCCCCTTAATTCTCCTCTTGTTAATCTTAACCTGTGGCCCAATCCTGATCAATCACTTAATGCAATTTATTAGGGAAAGAATACAGACTGTTAAGCTCATGGTCCTGAGCACTCCTTACCAGAGACTAGCCACGGTAGAAGAGACGAAAGAAACTTATCTATATTCAAGAATTTGAATTAGCCCAAGACCAGTGGGAAATGTGAAGGACAGACAATAGGGCAATAAAACATAAAGAACATACAGCTAAAGTACTGTGAAAATTTCTTTTTTTTGTTTTTTTTTATCCTCACCGGAGGACATTTTTCCATTTTTTGTTCAGACAGAGTGGAAGGGAAAGAGAGGGGGAGAGAGAGAGAAAGAGAGAAACATCGACGTGAAAGGGACACATCGAGTGGCTGCCACCCGCACAACCCAACCAGGGCCGGGGACAAACTGCAACCGAGGTACGTGCCCTTAGCGGGAACCGAACCCGGGTCTCTCCGGACCGCAGGCCAACGCTCTAACCGCTGAGCCAAACCGGCCAGGGCAGGATTACAGGATTAGGTAGGAGGGAGCTAGGCATCAGCCGGAGCTGACCACTACGTTGTGCAAATAGAACTGCTTACCCCTCAGACATAATGGCTAACCGCAGATATCCGCTTCTGTACTTGCTTGCTTGCTCGCAAACCCTTAGCCCAATTTCTTAACAGGGGCTAAGACGACTATATAAACAACCCACCCCCTGAGCTCCGGGCTGCTCTCTCCTCTGTGTAGGATGGGACAGTCGCTGTGTGGCTAACACAGCTCTCTTAATTTGAACCCAGTTTGGAGTCTGAGTCTGGTCTGTCTCAATGGTCTACAACTGTGTGCTCTGCATTTATTTTTTGTTTGTTGGCTAGATTTATATAGCACCTTTGACCCAAGGTCTAGGGCACCTTTTTAGGTCAGCTCCTTCCCCACCTTTTTAAAATTGATCACTTGAGTTGTAATCTGTGAATCACCCCAGTGACTCCCTCTAAGCTCCCACTGGCATCACGCACGGGCTGCTCATGTCACAACCACAGAAAACTACACAGCATGTCCGATCTATGCAATGCCAGCTCTCCATGGAGAGACATTCGTCAATGTCTTATTGCAACTGATGCCCTCTTCGGGACATTTTTTTGTTGTAAAATTGTGGCCATGAGACTAATAAAAAAAAATCTGCACATATACAAAAGGTGCAATTGGTTGTTGTTTTAGACCCTTTTTATATCCACCAGAGAATACGTATCTTAACAGAAAATACACATTGTTTTACTTCTCTAAAAGGTGCACAAACCTTCAAGGAGACAGCTGATCCAGTTGAAACCAAGTGGAAAGAGATACATCGGGGTCTGAGAAGAGGTGAGCGATGGCCATGCTAGTGCAGGTCTACTTAGGGCAAAGCTACTTTCTGATGAGTAAGCTTTTCCCCAAAACCCCTCAGTTTAAAAAAGGGAAGGACGATGGAAACTGCCTTGGTTAATTGTCAGCTCACACCTTTCTTTAATGAGTTTCCTAGAAGTTTATGGTTAAGTTACCCTGGTGACTCAGGTAGGGTTTCCGTCAACTCCAGCTGAGGCTGTCAGAGTAGGAAAATGGGGGGGGGGGGGGTCCATTTTCTGATTAATGAAAATAATAATTATGTACAGATGAAAGCAAAGAGAGAAAGAGCTTCCATGTTACTTTAAACAAAGAAGAGTTAAGGCCTTATCTTAACTATGCATTGGCACTGCAATGTGAAATGGTCATGCAAAATTAATTTTTAATGTGTTCAATTTATATTAAAAATTTCTGCAAGTGTGTGAATTTTTTTTTTTCCAAGGCTGGAGTGCTACTTCATTTACAATATTCCCTGAAGGTGTTTTTTTTTTTTTTTTTTTTTTTTTTTTTAAAGAGACTCTTAAACTGAAGCCATTTTAAGGGTTTTATGAGACATTATGTGAGCTTTCATATGCAAGTTAGTCGTTAAGTACCAGATATTATATTCTGTAATATGCTTAAGTGATATTAGAGGCTGTATATAGCCTGCAGTAATGGCTATTGCTGCTTTTTTAATTTATCAAGAAAATGTTGCTTAAATAAGGAGCAAATCAATGCTGGGTTGTACAAAATAAAAATGTAAGGAAGTAACAGTATTTTTTATGTACTTGCTTCTTTCAGCTTCACTGAAAGGAAAAAATACAACCTACTTTCAAGGCTTATATTGACAGAAATGATCAAAAAAATAAAATAAAATAGCATATTTAGAATGAGAGAGCTGAGAAGAATACACAGAATGACATTGAACAATGGATACCCGTTGCTACTCGGTGCTTCATGAGAGATACAAAGACAAATTTTATGCCCTTGATAATTGTTTTTTGTTTTTTTTTGTATGCTTTCTGGCATTCAGATGAAGTAAAATCTTCTACTGGATTTAAACCAATTCAGCCTTTGACTATTCTGCCTACAAAGGGAAATATTTGTATTAAGCTGGATTCACTGGTAAAGCTTTGAAAAGCATGGATAAAGCCCCCACTGGGTGAGTGAAATTGACTTAAAAAATTTAAGGACAGAGTCTTGTGCAATGGTCCTCCCAGCCTCTCAGCATCCCGGCCACGGCCACAAGCACCTGTCCTGGATTGTGGATGATTCTGTGTATGTTTAAATAGTCTTTCAACATGGCTCTAAAATGAGGTTCTTACGTGGCAGAAATAAGGCATGAGCACTTATTGACAAGCTATGTATTGTATCAGGAGCCTCATCATTATGGAAATAGGATGTAGGCCTAAACATCAATCATGTCTAATTTTTAAAAATCTAAAAGTAGTGAAAAACCCTAAGCAAAATGAAGATTCCCTCAATTTGGTAGTATAAAATTTATTTTCAACATGTGTTTTTATGTTAAAAGCAAATTATTCTTTAGTTGGGATTATTTCTTTCAACATTTTCTTCCACTATGGGCATTATATATCATAAATATCATATATATATATCATATATATATGATATATATATATATGATATATATATATAATTTTTTAAATAGTATCTTAAATGTCATCAATGTGCTGTGAACGTTCCACACACTGAACTTACATTAGGCTGAATACAGAATAAAAAAGTTCAATTCATTTCCTTAACACAGTGTTTTGTGAGACAAATGACAAAATAATAAACTCACATACTAGAGATTATATAGGCTAAGTACATATTTATTCCTCCTACATCTGAAATATGGGTTAATGATTATTTATTGATTAATTGTTATTTTTGTTCTGCAAACATTTACCAAGCTGTAGCATTCTCCTGGCCTAAAGCTCTGAGGTTCTGATAGCTCCTAAATTGCCTTCAAAATCACCAACAAAAATGAACATTTTAAAGCTATAACTTTAATGGTCCATGGACTTTTGGTTTCCTAATACTTAAAGAATGACAATAAAAATCTTTTGTATGAGAGATGACATTCAGATCATCAGAATGTTTATTAGAGCACTGTAAGCCAACACTTTCCTGAGATTTCTACTGCTTTTTCAATCTTGAGATGAATCTCATTATATTTATTAACTATCCTTATTGTCAGTTTCTTCTGAATGTCAACATGGGCAGGCAGTTTCTATTTGCAGCTCCTTCAAGCTGTAGAATCTTTATACTCACAGGTTTCCTGACCCCTTGGGTCCCAGTGAACCCAAAACTGCACATTTGAAAGGAAGACACTATTCCAACTCCGCTCTCCGCCTTCCTCGGCCAGCTGCAGATTTCTCTCTCTCTCCTTCGTTCTCCACTTTGCGTTATGATTAAATACATTTAAAAATCAAAATCATCTTTTCCACTCGCCTTCTCTCTCCCAGCTGCTGATTCCCACCCGGTCCTTCTTTTGGAGTCAGAATTAAAACGAATATTTAAAATCAAAATCATTTTCTGTTTGCTGGCCCTAGCCTAGCAGCTGCGGATTCAACTCCTGGCACTCTTCGTCTGTAGCTCACCAGAAGGTCTCTCAGAAACAATAACAGAAAGTTGGGTTTTCCTTCCAAAACTGCTAGTGCTTCCACAGCCCTCATTTTAACCTGTTTTCTTTTATAAGGACCGTGACCATGATATCTGCCAGAAGTTAAGTGTGTCAAATTGTGGGTGTGGGTGTCAGGGGGTAAATTTGCTTTATATTAATTAACATTGGTATAGATGGCATTTGGGGCTGTCTGTGCCAATCACTCTTAGGGAACCAATTCAATCACATAGGTACATACCGTACATTTTTGACCAACACAGGAAAATAAAACTGAATAGAGCTCAGCTCTACCAGATCTTAAAATAAACGTTCAGGAGAAATAAGGAGATATAAGCAAATAAAGTTTTTTTGGCAGAGAATTTATTTATTTAGCAACAGTCATGCAGTTGCTTACACTTTCTACAAATGTTTTATCTCTTTTCCCGTAGCACCTGTCCCCGAGTGAATAGAACCACATCTGTCTCATCTTGGCATAACAAGTACACATCTACATCTGTGAATGATGATTCCATTTTTGAAGGAAACAGTGTATACTTTTGCATTCCTGCAGTCTGAAAAAAAATATTGCACAATGGATTTTGTGTCTTGCAGAAAGGCTTCTAAATAGTGAATAGAAAGTTTGGAACTAGTACAAAAATATTAAATTTGCAATATAGAAAAGCTATATCTGTGTGTGCATATTGTAGATGTAAATGTATATGTTATTCAATTAACATAAAAATATCAGATAAAGAAAGGATTTGCTTAGCAGGAGTATGATTTAGGAAAGAAAATGCTTTATTAAACACTTCAATATTTTACAAGATGATAATGGTTTTCATATTGCTTCAAAAATATTTCCTGAAAGAAAAAGATTAATTTTACATAAGGAAGAATTCAGGGTCTTAATTGCTACCAATTGGAGTCACCGATCGTGATAATTTAGGGCATTTTATATTTTGCACACTTCAATTTTAATACAAATAACCAATCTCCATGTAGACTCCTCTGATAATTAATGACAAAGTTGAGGAGAGGTGGAGGATCTCAGAAGTAACTTCAGGCAGATCCGAAGCAGAAGCTACAGTTCAGAGGAAAAACAAGTTTTCTTTCCCTCAAACCACATGAATTGCTGTGGTCTCTACTTGAAAACCACAAATGTAGCCATTCCACTTTCTCTTTTATCCCAGTCTTTTCCCCACATCCACTCTATCCTTCTAGTTCCAGTTTATTTTATTCCATTCTTCTACTAAGTTGTTGCAATTGACCACCATCTCTTTCCTGGATTCTGCAAACGCCTCCAAAAACTGATCCCTCGGCCTTGGGACTTCTCAACCACTGCACCGGCTGTACCAGAAAGAGCACTTTGAACTCACCTCTCATCTCAGATTTCCCTGCTTCAAATCCTGCAATGGCGCCCTATCACCCTCATAAGAAACCCCAAACCCAACCCCTCACCTTGCTTAGAAGGGCCCTGGGAATGATCTTTGTGAGGCTAGGGCAGCTTTACCCCATTCCACCTCCTGTGCCTCCCCACTACCTCAGGCCATTGGTAAATGAGTCCCTGTTCTTGCAACGGTTCCCGTGTTCTCGTTTTCTCTCTCCCGCCTCTCTCCTCCCCACCCTTGAGCTTTTTCATATGTTATACCTGCAGCAGCTCCTCCTCCCACCACAGCCCTGCCAGCCCTCCACCTGACTGCCTAACAGCAAATGACAATGTCTGGAGCTCAGTGACGGCTACCAAGCCCATGAGGGCAGGAATTATGAGCTCAAACTTCATGACCTTCTCACTTTACTCTTGTCTATTTACTGTGTGCAGAACACTGACGTGGGCACTGTGAGAATATTTTTTAAATGCTGCTCAACAGTGGCAAGGTACTAGGGAAAACTAAGCTGATACCGTACAAGCAGGGTGTGCTTCTATAGCAAACAGAAATGACACAGCAAGGTGCAAAGGAAACAGCGATTATTTTGCTGCCCGGTGCAAAAATGAAGGTAATTCCTTTGACATATTATTATCCTTTGATCTGCCATTACCTCACATTCATTGTTTTTTTCCATAAAGAAAATAGCCAGGTTTTTGACGTTGCCGATATAATGATTTGAGGCTTTTTATAATCCTTTAGGTGATTCCGTAATCTCCCTCATTACCATTCCCCAGATTTTCACAGGTCTTGCGTTTCTGAATCTCAGCTTTATTTCTCCTGCTTCTCCGGACGTCTATTTATTTTTTCTTGATCACTCCACAGTAAGAAGCCAGGACAGCTGCTCTCCACGGCTGTGTCTGCTCATTGCTAAGGCGTCCTGTATCTCACCGAGCTTGCAGATAGCAGTAGGTTCTCGAAGGGAAAGCTGTGCCTGCAATCGGAACTGAGTTGTGTTTTTATTTCAAGCACAGAGTTTGTCCCAGGGTGGTTGCTGCACAGTTCATTACCATCCCCTGAACTTCCCTAGAGAACAGTCCAACTGCTCTCATGTCTTCAGTACTTTGTTTTGTACCTTGGAACTGTCTCCCTGCGGCTGCAGTGCTGACCATTGGCACACACCTTCCTAAGGACATTTTTTTCAGCTGAAGGCGAGAAGAGCAAGCTGCATAATTTACCAGAACTTCCTGGGTGGCCACACCTTCCTTTTCTCTCCTGTCTGTACTAACCCAGCTGCCATCTGTTCTCCTGAGCACCCAGGCCCTCCTGTGCTTGACAATACACTGCATTGTTACGTGCAGAAAAATGAGCTGTGGTAGAAATTTGAAGTTCTTTCTCCATCTCTGGTGTGTTCAGTTTCCTGTGTTTTGTTGGTTGCAGCCAGTTTGTGTATGTTTGCTTGTAAGTTTCCTTTTGCTTCCTTTTATTCCGAAGAGAGGATTTAAAAAATCAACCAAGAGGGTTATAAAATGTGTATTATTTATTGATAGCACTCTGGACTATTAGGTATATATCTAGGCAGGCGATTTTTAAAAATATACACCCAAGAAAATAAAAAGAGTTGTTACTGTTTAGTGGGGAAATTATATATTTAGAAAATTTTTCAAAATATGTTATGCCATCAGTTTTACTGGTCAATGGAGTCTGAATTTAGATATTTTAAAAACACACATGAAAAGAATATAAATAAGAACTTATCTGTTGGCTATATTCTTTTCCTCCTAATTTTAAACAAGTCTGTCATTTACAAATTCCTCAGATTTCTCAGCTGATCCCTGCTGGTATGTTTGGAGTTCACAGTATTATCTAGGAAAAAAGTCTGCAATAAAATACCTAATAATGAACAATGAACATTTAAGAGTTGCAGTAGAGTTTTGGGGTTAATTCTTTAACAGTCAACACAATTTTATGTCTAAGAGGCAAATAATTCTTAGTGTCAATAAGAACCAAATATACATAGAGCCCTATTAGTAAAATTTTTACCCCAAATACAATTATTTCAATTGCTTTAAATCTAAATGACTATATGTCTTCAAACCACAGACTTGATCTATCAAATTTTATTGAAAAAAAATGTCATGTTTAATAAATGTTTCATTATTTTTTGACAATTGGGATAATCAGTAAAAATTTAGACTGATTGACATTCAAGTTCTGGATTCAGGAATACAATAAAGGATCTTAGACCGACTCAGCTTTTTGTTTTTCAGCAAAGCTAAGTTGGACTTTTGAAACTTTGATTTATATGTACTTCAGTTATCTAACTTAAGGAAGGTATATGGTAAGGAAAAGAAAAAACTTAAAACCAGAAAAAGGTTAGTAAAGGATAGAAAGTATTACAGTGTTCTAAAACAAAAAGTAAAATCTTTCTGTTTGCCTGTGACCATGAAATAGTCTTCAATTGATGTTCTGTGTGTCACAAGTATAGGTGGAAATAGCATCTATCTATGGGTATATCCAATAAGGCCTTTATAGACTAGTTGACACTATAGTGGCATATTTAATTATACTAAAGTATATAAGATTTATGAGCAGTGCTTTATTTATTTATTTTTTTATCTTTATTGTTAAGAGTATTACAGATGTCCTCCATTTTTTTCCCTATTACCTGACTCTACCAGGTTCCTGCCACACCTCAGGCCTTCACCACACTACTGTTTGTGTCCAAGGATTATGCATATATACACATATATTCTGTGTTTAATCTCTAACACTGCCCCCCTTCCCTCTGAGATCTGCCAGTCTGTGCCATGTTTCCATGCCTGTGGACCTATTTTGTTTATCAGTTTTTGTTCATTAGATTCCATATGTAAATGAGATCATGTGATAGTTGTCTTTCTCTGAGTGGTTTATTTTGTTTAGCATAATACTTTCCGGGTCCCTCCAAGCTGTCTCTACTGGTAAGAGAGCTTTTTTTTCTTTCTTTTATACAGCTGCATAGTATTCCATTGTGTAAATGAATTACAGCTTTTTATCCACTTGCAGATAGCACTTGGGCTGCTTCCAGATACTAGCAATTGTAAATAGTGCTGCTATGAACATAGGGGTGCATATATTTTTTTCTGATTGGTGTTTCAGGATTCTTAGGATATAGTCCTAGAATTGGGATCACTGGGTCAAATTACTTGATTCTTAATTTTTTGAGAAAATTTCAGAGTGTTTTGCATAGTGGCTGCACCAGTCTGCATTCCCCCCAGCAATGTACTAGGGTTCCCTTTTTTCCACATCCTTGTGAGCAGAAATGCTTTATATTTATCTACTGGTTACATGGATTCTCATATTTAACTGCAACTAGTTTACTCTTGCTAGTGACTGCGTGGTTAACCTAGTCCTCTGCCAATTATTAGGTATGTAACTTCAGCCTATTAACTTCTCTAAATTTCAATTTCCTCCTCTGTAAATAAAAATGATACATGTTCTACTTTGATCAAATCAGAGATCAGCAAACTAGCCCATTGACCAAATCTGGTTTGCAGGCTAATTTAGGGCAGGGCAGGAGCTAGGAACGATGTTTATATTTATAATGGGTTGAAAAAAAAATTAAAAAAATAACGAAAACGACTGTGTAGCGGAGACGCTACATGACTTGCAAAGCCTAAAATATTCACTATCTGGCTCATTATAAATAAGTTTTCCAACCCCAAAATTATATCAGAGAGTTATTCTAAATATTAAATAAAATAATGCATGTAAAGAGCCTGACAAGATGCCAGGCAGATATAAAGGTTTCAATAAAAGTTACTTGTTATTGTTTCTGGTAATACCATCAAGAAATACCATCAAGAAAAGTGATATAAACAATCTTCTTAACGGGTGCACCTATTGATCAAGCCCCATTTTATTGGTGTTATATTACATTTTGCCTTATTGTGAATACCATCTTGTGCTAAATAAAACGAAAGCCTTTTTTGAAGGATATAAACTATTTTACTTTATAAAGAATGCTTAACAATGTGTACTTTTCAAAGTTATGTTTATTAACTAATTAATTAGTGTTATTATTTTTTTAATGCAGCACTGATTTGCAAAGCTTTATCATGGGAGAAGAGAAATCTGGAGCTAGGGTCATGAAAACATGTCAAAGATCACTGGAAAGGAAATCAGTGTTTTTTCTTTGTGTGTGTGTGTGCATGCTTTTTATTTCTACTGAAAAAAAAAAAAAAATGTCAGTCACTTGATTTCTCCTTTTCTGAAGAGAGGCTTACATGTGGATAAAGTGTTATTTTCCCAAAGGGGAAAAATAGTTGGAAGGGAAGATACAAAAGGGAAATAAGTTTATTGTTTTAATTTGCTTTACCTTCAGAGAACTCAGCATCATGCTTTCCGCATGCCCTGGGAATCTCACATAAGCCTCACACACTAAGGTTCATACACGTAAACATGACCTCCCTTCCTTAAGCATTAGATTAAAATGCAGTAAAAATAAATAAATAAATAAATAACCCTTTGTTAGCCGTCCTGATAGCGGAATGCTGTGGATTCCAGCCAGTAGGCCCTGGGACCCACCAGCCGAGGAGCAGAACAGCAGAATAGCAGAATTCGCTCAGAGCGATCTTGTTTGGACTCAAGCTGGAGGCAAGCTAAATGTGTGAGTAAAAAAATTAAGAATTCTTCCCACAAAAATAAATAAATAAACAAAGTAGGAAAACCAGTAGGGGTTCCAGTTAAAAGGAACGACCTTATAAACAGACCTGATATGGCCAGGCAGTGTTCATGAAGGCCATGGCTGGGTGGAGATGAAATAGTCCATGAATCCCTCATCAAATTGCTGTGCAAATAGGATTTTGACATTTCTACTAGGTCTTTCCTTGTTTCTCTGCATCTTGATAGCCAGGGCACAGGATTCTAGAGCCCTCACTTAAAAGAATTATCACACACAAATTTTTGAACATTCTAGATCCACACTTACTATAAAAGGCACCTGTTGGGTTCCCTATTAAAGCACTAATGCACGAAAACTGTCATTACACTTTCCCACAGAAGGCAAGAAAAATGATGATGGTTTTTCTAAGTTTTTAATAATATGGAGAATATCATCTCATCTTTCCATGACTTTTGCATTGGAACCAGTTCTGAAAACTGGTTTCTTTAAGTAAAAGAGATGTAGAAAAGAAGCAAGAAAGATGACCTTGGAAGGAACTGCATGGGTAGAGATTAAATCCCAAAAGCATCAAAGCAGACTGAAAGAGGAGACAGTCTTAGGAGGTCATACAGGGTGTCACCAGAAAGATTGCAGAAAGAACCTGTATGAAAAGGTCCTGCTGTAGAAGCTTGGTTCTCTTTGTAAAACCTGACTTTTCAATAACCAATTGAAACTCCACAAACTGCTGCTGAATCCACACCATTGAGCTTCACTGTAGCTTTAAGTTTCGTAAATGAAAGAACATATGCATGTTTCTAAGGATTCAGGACATTTTTACATTGCTTTGCCTCCATTCCAATTGAAACTCACAGGATGATTCTTAAAAAAATTTTTGTTTGAAAACCATCGATAACTTTTAAAGATATTTTAAGATAGCATTGCTGATCAACTTGTAGCAGTTATTTCTTATTTTTCAAGCCATTATATAGGTCAGCTAAAGGTCAGTTAAAAGAAAGATAATGTTAGGTGATCTCATTTTGTGTCCTGAGTGTGTGTGTGTGCGTGTGTGTGTGTGTGGTGTGATATATATATATATATATATATATATATATATATATATATATATATATTATACAGGCTATTGGCTTCCTATTGAGGGTTTAATTTTCTTACACTCTACTCTTTTCTCTCCTTTTCTTTTTACTTACTGAATGCAGTTATATCATTCAATATGTATATTATCATCAATATGCATTTCTACATGACCTTGTAATCAATTATGATGATATCCTTTCTTTGTACAACTTTGTTTTTCCTGGAGTTCAGAATTGTTCTATTTTTTATTTCATTTATTTATTTTAATTTGCTTATTTACTGATCACTTATTTTTTCCAAATATTCAAACAGGTCTGTCAAATAACTATCAATTTTTTCAACTAGTCCAATATAGCAAATAACTGTTTATTTCTGTCTTCTGTAGTCATCTGTTCTCTTGCTCAGTTTTTCTTTTAATTTAACTTTATTGTTTTTTGTTTGTTTTTATACTAACCCAAGGATATTTTTTTCATTTATCTTCAGATAGAGTAGGAAGGAGGGAGGGAAAGAGAAAGAGACATCTATGTGAGAAAGACACATTGTTTGGCTGCCTCCCACATGACCCCAACCAGGGCCGAGCACCAAACCACAACTGAGGTACATGCCCTTGACCCAGAATTGAACCTGCGACTCTTTGGTCTGTGGGCCAATGCTGTAACCATTGAGCAAAACTGGCCAGGGAAAATTTATCTTTATTGTTGAAAGTATTACAGATATCTCCCCTTTCCCCCCATTGACCCCTTCCTACCTGCTCCCACACCCCCTGCTTATTGTTACCTGCGGTGCTAGCTATCCTGGGTCCACACCATGACCTGGCAGCTATTAGCCAAGAGTTTCATCTTATAGGGCACACGAGGCTCTTCTCCATTGTAAACACACCAGTGGGGGCAGAGAAGGGACACTGAGGGGAAAAGTGTCTGGTGGGTGTGTTCCCACCTACACGTTGAAGGCCTGGCCCTTTGGAGTGGAAACATTTAAGACTCATTTCACACCTACTGGTAAACTCCAAAGATCTCAATATATGTTGTCTCTATGAAAAAAGAGATTCAGGAAGAGTCTGGATCATGTCAAGCAATGTAGCCAAAATAATTACTACTTATCCTTGAGAATTGAAAACTTTCCTCCAGGAAAAACTCAGAGCCTTTTTATATAAGAACAAAAGTCTTCCCCTCACTATGTCATTATGTTGTTTTAATAAATAAACCAGTGCTGGGATATAACCATATTATAAAATGCTAAATATCGGGTTGTTTTGCCTTTAAATGTCCACATTTATTATCACCTCAAAGGGGAAAATAAAATGGTAAGGGACTAGATGTTCCTCCATATAACATCTGTGAAATGGTCACTTTGGCCAAAACGCCTGGAAAAGAGTTGCTCATTCCCAAAGGATGTCCAATTGCAAGAGCACACAGGGCCTGGCAGCAGGTACCGTCCGGGGCTCTGGACCAGGACGTAAAGGCTCCCTGGTTTGCTGGTGGCCTCTGTCTGCCCCCTGCATGTGCTTCCGTAAGAGACCGGCCAGCCCTGGAGTCGTCTGTCCGTATCCTTGCAAGAGGTAAATTCTTTTATTTATTGTTTTCAGTTTTTCCTTCTTCATCTTTTCCTTCGGCTTCTCCTCTTCTTTTTTGTCTAAGCTTTCTCCTCATTAATTTTTTTTTTTTTTTGAATTTACAAGGTGAGTTTTAACGTGGCTTAGAGATTTGTAACTTGGAAAAGATTGCTTTTTGTTGTCGTTTTTTTCTCAATGTGTTTGATGCGGTCCATGGGCTGGAAAGGGAGGGTCATGCGAGGTGGGAAGGGAATGAAGAGAGAGAACGGACACTTAATACCTGTTGGCATCAGACCAGAAACGGAGCTAAGCATTTCTGTACACATCATTGCATTTAATGATCATAGTGACTCTGTGAGGCAAATAGTATCTTTTCTTGATCAGATGAGAGAAAAGTTTTAAAATTACAGATAAACCCAAGATGATGTGATTTATGAAAAGCAGTGGTGGATATGAGTCTGAGTCTATCCAACCCCCAAAGTCCATGTTCTTTTAAGTACATAAGAGAATGAGGCTACCATAAGTTTGCAGATAAAAAATACTTTAAGGGAGCCCAGCCTGTGTGGTTCAATGGTTGAGCTTCAGCCCATGCACCAAGAGGTTGTCAGTTCGATTCCTGGTCAGGGCACATGCCCGGGTTGTGGGCCCGATCCCTAGTTGGGGGCATGCAGGAGGCGGTCAGTCAATGTTCTCTCTCACCAATGTTTCTATCTCTCTCTCCCTGTCTCTTCCTCTCTCTCTGAAATCAATAAAGAAAAAAAAAAATCTTTTAAGGGAATTCCATGAAATATATTACTTATTTCTTGGTATAATAAACATTAAACTTGTGCTGTAGTCAAGGCTCTGTGGTAAACACCATCACTCTAACATCAAAGGTCGGACCTTACATTCCATACGTAGGGTGGCAAAAAATGAGTCATCAAATAATTAATAATTTAACTATTCATTTCAGATCCTGACAGGAAGCAAACAAGATGAGATGTTAGACAGTAACCGGTAGGGGAGGGCGACCTACTTGTATTAGGTGACCAGGGAAGGGCTTCTCCAGGAAATAACATTGATGCTGAGACCTGAAGGAGAAAAGAGAGCCAGCCTTGCCCAAAATTGGAAAATGAGTGTCCGGGACAGAGATTAGAGGCCAGGTAGAAGGACCATAGTGAACAAATGAGGGTGGTGCACGGAAAGAGATTGAATGAATTGGTGGCAGGCTGATAATGCTAAAATGTTTGTGCACCTTAATGCATTGTATTTATTCTAAGCATAGTGGAAAGCCATCGGAGGGCTTGATACAGAAGAGTGATATGATATGCTGTATATTTTTTAAAAAATCTGTTTAGCTGATGAGTGCCTCTCTCCACCTAGGCCTCTAGAAAGTGAAAATGTATGTTGTAGCCCGGGGTCATGGCATCTGAGAGGATGGAGGCAGACGATGAGTTTTAGTGTTTTTTCCTTATCCCAAAGATGTTTCTTAATTTAAATGCTGTTGCTTTACTTTTGTTTGTATGACAGTGGATAAGTCACAGTTTTGTGACATTTGATATTACAAGATTTAGTTCAAAATACCATGTTGACAGTGGATACATAACAGCAACAGCTTTCCTATGAGAAGGAGACCCTGGGATTATTTAGCACCAGGGTCCCGCAATAACATTTTTATTGATTAAAACATTATGTAGTCCAGCCAGTGTGGCTCAGTGGTTGAGCATTGACCCATGTACCAGGAGGTCCCCAGTTTGATTCCCAGTCAAGGCACATGCCCAGGTTGTGGGCCTGATCCCCGGTGGGGGGCATGCAGGAGGCAGCCATTCGATGTTCTTTCTCATCGATGTTTCTGTCTCTCTCTCTCTCTCACTTCCTCTCTCTCTCAAATCAATAAAGGAGATAAACAAACAAAAAACATTATGTAGCATAATTGGTAAGAGAGTGGTTCTGGAACCACAATGTTTAATTCTGAATCCTGGCTCTGCTTATTACTAGCTAGGAAAACTTGGGTGAGTTACTTAACTTTTCTATGTCTTAGTCTTCTCACCTCTCAGACGGCAGTAATAATAGTATCCATCTCATGTGATTATTGTAAGGAGCAAATGAATTAGAATTTACATAGCACTTGGAACAGTGCCTGGAACATAGTAATAAACTAATAAGTGCTAACTTTCTAAAATCATCAGATTAGAGCAAGGATTAAGCTAATTCTAAGAAATCATCTGCCAAGACTTGTTTTATCCATTTCTTTACGACTAGACAAGAAGGAAGACACTCCCTTTTCAATATGTGTGTATTAATGAAGTGTTTATATGTCAATAAGTTTGCAGCTCTTAGGAGAACTACTTTAAAGAAAGAGAAGAAAAACAAAATAGTTCTCTGGATAATATCAATATTTCATCATGACAAAGTACACTTTAGGAATGCAAGATTGGTTTAAGGGGAAAAAATCAAGTCATTTCACCAAATTAATAGAGAGCAAAAACAAAAATAAAAACTTATGATCTTCTACATAGATGCAGAAAAAGCATTTGACTAAGTTCACTACCCATTCATGAAAAAAACAAACAGATACCAAGTTTCAGGGAACTAGGAACAGAAAGAAACATCTTCAATCTGATAAAGAACATCTATATAAATATTGACATCTTTAGACTGGTAAACTAGTGAATGCATTCCTGCTAAGATTAAGAACAATGCAGTGATCTTTATTTCTATTTAACATTTTATGAGCAATCCTACCAAGTGTAGTAAGGCAAAAACAGAAAGTATGATGATAACAAGGGAAGAGTAAAACTGTCATTTTTTGCAGGTGATATGATATGTTATAGAAAACCCTAAGGAGACTATAAAATCCTACTGGAAATAAGTGTTTTTAGTGAGGATACAAATCATGAAAATAAATTCATTGTATTTTTACAATAAGTACAATTGAAAAAAATGTAGCAAATATTTGGAAAATCAAACAATTTATATTATTAATTATTAAAAACTGTGGAATAAATTTAACCAAAAACATGTAAAACCAATAAACTAAAATCTCCAAAAATTTAAAAGGACCTAGAGAAAACTAGATGTTGTTTAGACGTCACTTTTCCCCAAAAGATTTGTAGACTATGGCAATTCCAATAAAAATCACAGAATGCTCTTTTATAAAAATTAATAAGTAGATTCTAAATTTTGTGTGGAATTATAAATACCTTCTCTAGATTATTTGAAATAATCTTGAAAAAGAAGAACAAAATTATAAATTTCATATTGTTTGATTTTAAGAATTATTTTAAAGCCAAGCTAATCAAGTTTAGGTGGAATTTGCATAAGAATAAAGATATGTCAATTGAACAAAATAGAGTCTTGAAACAAATCTACCCATAAATGATCAATTGGTTTTAGACAAAAGTGTCAAAGCAATTCAACAGGGAAAGGAAATTCTTTTTTTTAACAAATGGCCTACAGCAGCTGCATAAACACATGGAATAAAATTAACCTTAACCCGACAATATAAACAAAAATTAAAAATGGATCGTAGATCTAAAATAAAATCTAAAGCAATAAACTTTGAATAAGAATATGGGAAAATACCTTTATGACCTTGTGGTATGGAAACATTTCTTGGCAAGGAAGCAAAAAGCAACAAGCATAAGGAAAATTAAATTTAAAAAATGGACTTTACTAAAGTGGTTTTAAAAAAGTGTTCATCAAGAGATACTATCACAAAACTAAAGAGGCGAGCCACAAACTGGAGGAAATATTCATAATAAATAAATTTGACAAATCATTTGCCTCCAGAATATAAAAAATTTCTACAAATCATCGTTAACTAGCCAATACAAACAACACTTATGTAAAGATATGACAAGCCCATGGGCCCATTAAACAGCTCTTCAGTTATGGACAAATCAAAACCACTTTATGTCCATACGAAGAGCTGAACTGATGTCTGACAACATTCAATGTTTGTGAGGATATAGAAGAACTAGAACTTCATGCATCACTGTTTGGGGTACAAAACAGTACACACCCCTTTTGGAAGGGTATTTATCTCTTTCTTATAAAGTTAAACACATTCCATCAACCCATTTCTCAGAAATTTCATTCTTAAGTATTTACAAGAAAAACAAATTATATGGCCACAAATATCATTCTACCAAAATATTTATAGTAAATTATCATAGCTGTCCCAAAATGGAAAAGCCTAATTATCCTAAGAGAATGGAAGATAAGTTCTGACATATTTGTTTGATGGAATACTAGTCAGCATTTTAAAAGGAAAAACAAAAAACAAAAACCAGCACTGACTAATGAACGAGGACCCTGAAGGATTTAAAAAATTGATTTAATGAAAGAATCCAGACACAAAAGAGTACATACAGTCTCAGTTTAAATATAGCTAAAAGTAGTCCAGACTGATTAAGATCATTGCAGTAGTTGTCTATGACTGCTGGGGAATGACTTTTCAGGCACAATGGGAATGTTCTGTATGTTGGTATATGGGTGTGTATATTAGTTTAAAATCTTTGAATTGTACACATAAGTGCACATTTCATTGTATATAAAATTTACCTTAATTTTAAAAATCTTGTCAAGGCTTTGCTAATTAATAAGAATAACGTAAACAAAAGAGGTAGCACCTGTCTCAGCCATGCTGACTTTTTTGCCATTCCCTGAATACCACACCCTTTCCTAGTCCCTTACTGTCCTGCTCATCTGCTCAAGTCTAAATGGCCTTTCACAAAATTCCCCTTCTCTCGTTTGCATTCCGGCTCTCTTACATGGCAATATCTACTCTCCATTTAACTGTTGATAGCTGCCTTCAGTTCTTCTCTTTCTCCGTCGTCAGACCTTTCCTCCTACCCCTTATGCCTGTTAAGGTGTGAATGAGAAATAGTACATTCAGTGGTTGACTCTCAGCTAAATATTTTTTTATAGTATGAATTGCTAGAGCTCAGGGTCAATGAAATCGCTTACAAATATTTTGCATCATCAAAGACAGAAACATCGAATTTTGTATTTAACCCTTTAAAACTGGTTACTTAACAAATACTGAGTTGTCAGAGTTTGATGGATCTGGAAAGAGCTTTTAATGTGGGGAGAAGTGGGAAGACCTTAATCAAATAAGGACTTGTGAGTGAACATAAACAAAATGGCAATGTTTCTGAGGGAGGCAAGTCTTCGAGGATTCTCTCTTCCTTTCCTCTCCCATACATTGTATTCTCTATTCTCTCTCTGAACCCCTGGAAAGGCTAGTGCGTCTCCTCAGCTCTCTCCCACTTGTCCCGGGTGGCCTGTCGTTTGCCTCTGTGATTCCCATCGGATGCACCTCCTTTCTTGCCACTTCTTTCCCTTTCGCTCTTGATCTTCCCGTTGACTCTCCTCCAGCTTCCAGCCAGAATTACTGTGGGTGGTTTGGAACTAGATTATATCTTTTCACGTTCCTGTTCCTTAGCATAGACTATTTTCTTTGTCTGGAAAGTTTACTCCTAGGCACTGACTCCATCAAGATCCGAGTAGCTAACTAACCCCTTTGGGAGGCCTCAGTCCGCTCTCTCCTGTGCATGCTTCCCTTCGGTGGCTTTTGCTTATTATTACATGACGACACACTTCATTTGTCTTTTTACCTGTTGGATGGTAAACTCCTTGAGAAAGGCATTATAATAATGTATGTATTTTCATTTCTAGCTCAGTACCTGATGCATTATAAGCATTTAATAGATAGTTGTTGACTGTTTCGTGAAAAATATTTACAAGAATACTCAACTATATTTGTTTGTTTGAAATATGTATGTGTATATTTGCTTCATTTTGTTTTGTTTTTCTTTTTGGTCTCATTATTTACATACAAACACACATGAAAAACCATGAACAAAGGATGGTGCAGAAAGTAATATATATGGTGTTTTCTTTGGAGTTGAACACTTTGTCTTTTATATTTCATGAGTTAGATCTGAAACAATGGTCCTCATTGTAAGAAACTAATAAAGTAAAAAGTGGCTTTAACATCAGGAACCATATTTGTAAAAGCAAAATAGAAAAACTAGTTAATATTCTTTTAAGAAGAGGACTCTCTTTTACCCAGTTTACTCATGTGCAAATCGCTGGCCCACTTTTAACCTGATGAGGATAATAAGTAGGTTTCAGTTGGTATCAAAACTAAAGTTTAAAGTCTGCATCTAAATTATGAGTTGCTTGTGAGATATTTCCTAACTGGGACTGCTTCCAAAAACACTTCACTGCAGCTTCATAGAATTTTCTCAACTGTTTTATTTGTTCCTTCTCCACACCTCTTCCCTGGTGCATAGAGGCACATCTGTCTGTTTTCTGCCTTATCAAGCATGCATCTACATCTGCGAGGAAAACTCCACTTCCTCAGCTAAAAACCTGTATCTGATTGTGGTAATAAAGCTCTACTTCCTCAGTTCAAAACATACATCAGACAAGACCAATTACTTCAAATGACTCATAGTAACAGGCAAAGCAATAGTAGTCTTTTCAAAGCCTTTGAACTGCTGCTGCTTCAAAGGTGTACTAAAATGTGGTTATGAGGCGATTGTCTAAAATTGCCAAATTACCAGTTTCCAAGCTTTGACATTTGTTATTCTGCATAACTAGACAAAGGAAATCGGTGAGGTTACCTACCAGGAGGGAAAGAGACAAGGAAAGGGGAGAGCATATAAAAAAAGTAACCACGACACAGGTGAGGCTGGTGGCAAGGGCGCCTATTAAGCAAAGGACAGGAAAAGGTCTTCAACCTAACAATGGATAGAATTAGGATACAAAGTTTAGAAAGCAGATCTTCTTCATTCTAATTCTTGCTCTGAACAGCATAAAACATGTATTACTCTGAGCATGATCAGTGAATAAGATTTTTTTTTTAAGGAAGCCACTGACCAGAAGTACTGTCTAATACTTTGAATTCTTGCAAAGAATTTTGTGATGTTCACTTGTGTGTGTGAAGTATCAACAGTGACGAATGCTAGTCAAAACTCGTAATGCCTGCCAGCTATTTGGGGACTTGTGTGAATTGAAGTTGTGGTCACACCTGTTCCTGTTCTTTCTCTAGGAGTGAAATTAACCTGACTTACTTCAAGGAAAATTTTCCTATATGTTTCTTGCCTTTCTACTATGCCTTTTCAACAGCATAAATTTATCTCTTGTAAACATATTTTAAAATGTCTATCTTGCCCTGGCCAGTTTGGCTCAGTTGTTAGAGCATTGCCTCATGGACCAATGAGTCAAGGGTTCGATTCCGGTCAAAGACATGTACCTCAGTTGTGTTTCATCTGTGGCCCTGGTTGGGTCGTGTGGGAGGCAACCAGTCAATGTGTCCCTCTCACGTCGATGTTTCTCTCTCTCTCCTTTCCTCTCCCTCTCTCTCCTTCCCTCCCACTCTGTCTGATGATAAATAGAAAAATGTCCTTGGGTGAGGATTTAAAAAAAAGTCTGCCTTCATTCGTGGTAGGTTGCACAGAGAGGAGCTGAAGAGCATAAAGGTTATAGGCAAGTTTCCTAGAACCAGATGCTTTGGTTCAAATCCTGGCTCTGTTCGTGCAATTAGCTAGGTTACTTTGGCAGGGCATTTACTTTCCTCTCTGTCATAGTTTCTTCTGCATCTATGAAATGGGGAAATATAATGGTACCTACTGAGGGGATTGCAGGGAACATTAACTACATTCATATTTATAAAGCATTCCAGCCACTACCTGACACAGCATAAGCATTAGATGTGTTTTGTAAAACGTTTCTTAAAAATAAAGTTGTATAGCCCTGGCCAGTTTGGCTCAGCAGTTAGAGCATTGGCTTGCGGTCCAGAGAGACCCGGGTTTGGTTCCCGCTAAGGGCACGTACCTCAGTTGCAGTTTGTCCCCGGCCCTGGTTGCGTTGTATGGGTGGCAGCCACTTGATGTGTCCCTTTCACGTCGATGTTTCTCTCTCTCTCTTCCTCTCTCTCCCTCCTGCTCTATCTAAACAAAAATGGAAAAATGTCCTCGGGTGAGGATAAAAATAAATAAATAAATAAAGTTGTATATACTTAGTTTACTTTTTAAAGTTTGATGACATTGATAAAGCAATACTTTTGTTTTTAAAAAGTGAGAAAGTCTGATGAGGAAGAAGCTGGAAGCCTGCTGCCTGGATGGAAGGAGTCTCTGTGGCTGGACCTGACCAGCATCTTTCGCAGTCTGCGCCACACTGAACAACTACAAGTTCACCTCGCGGGGAGTCCGAGGTCCTTCCTGAGCTGGTGAACTAAGTCTTGCCTCCACATACCTCTGCTTATTTTCTGAGACTGTCATCCCTGTTAAAACAAGGAGCAAAAAATTCCCAATCCTTGAAAACATACTTTTTCTTAGCAATTTTATGAAGTGATATTATTCACACTTTATAAATATCCAGCAGTCAGGCAGGGTGCTCACTGACTCTAAGAAATTTCGATCAACAGAGGCAATTTAGGTTATTTAGCTCAAACCTCTCACAGAAGTAAAAAGAGGCTTCAACGAAACAAACATAGACCGGTTTTCCAAGATCGAAGTCATCAGCATTGGATTTCCAGGACGTGGTAGAAAGCATACCCATCGGAGGCAGGATGTGCTGAGTTCAATTCCCAACTCTTCCACTTCTGTACCACTGAGCACATCTAAACCTTTGCCTTCCCAACATTAGAAAAGATAATGAGATAATATTTATAGATGAGATAATAATTGTAAAGCGATTAGCACATTGGCCGGCTTGTAGCAAACTCTCAATCAATAGTTCCTATGTTTATCGTTCCTCTTATTTCCTAGACTCCTGTGTGTCTTCTGTCATAAAAAACCAAGTACCGCATGTTAAAATAAATACTGGTCTCCTCCCAGTGATTACTGTCAAATCCTCCCCCACGCAATTTGCTCACCTTCTTAGTGTGTCCAACACAAAGTGGTTCATAAATGCTCAGTTCACACCTTCATTCGTCGGGCAAATGGAACTGAGTCCAACTTTCATACTGATTTTTAAATATAGCACAGATCCTGTAAATAAACCTGCGGAGTCAAGTCTTATCTTGTCCACTTTGTGTTACCCAGCTCTTGTACAGGAAATGGAGTGTGTTTAATATTGATGACTCTGTATGTGTCATTGAATCGTCTCTATTGATTAGATTTCATCTGAGTGCGGGGCTCGGACAGAGCTTTGATTAGACTGTAAGGATTCTTTGCCGTTTTCTTTTACCCGACACCATATCAATGTACCTTCTGGTGTGATATCACTTTCACAATCAATATCTGAAACAAGCCCAGCACGCTGGCCTCCAGGAGGAGAAAGCACAGCCTCTCAGTCTCCTTATGCACATAGATTAAACCCCTCCCCCTGGAGAAGCTTTACTGCGTGTTCTAGAGAAGCACCGAGAAGAAAAAAGAACTGGAGGAGTCTCCATAGATTTCCTGTGTAATTTGCGCATCATTTTTTATTTAAAAGTGTCAAATTCTCCCTTTTAATGTTGCTTGACATTTGAGAATGGATCATTTTTATCAGTGAAATTTTACAGTTTCAATCTGGTGCTTTTTTTCCTCTAGATGTAATAATAGTCTATAAATATATTATTTGGGCAAATTGATATCTTAGACAGACTATTCTTGTCCAAATTCATTTTGCATGGATTTTACTGCCGTGAAGCGTCCACTGGGCCTCCTGGACTCATCTTCCACTGAGGCAAAGTTTATTTTTCTATTTGCAAAGTTGTTCCACCACAGTCACAGGCTCCAGATTTAAATAACACAAACTAAGTAGCATTAAGCAGCAAATGAGTCTCTTTATTTTAGGTTCACGGAGTTTGTGGTGGTTGCTTAATGCTGACTTGGAAAAGGGCTAGGGTATAATGCTGATTTATCTCTTTCTGAAACATAGAATTTTCTCAGAGGTCGGCTGCTGGGATCCTGGTGGTCAGGTTGACTGAAACTCCTGGAAGAAGATGAGGCAATTTCAATAATTTCAGACTTTTTTAAGTACCCAAACTCTGGGGTTTGGGAATAATATAGTCTATCATGTAAAATGTAAATTCCCAATAAAACAAGCTACCTGGCATTAAGACACCCAGTGTTACACCCTGTGATGCAAGTTTTCTGGCATAAAGGGGTAGGGATGAATGAGAAAAAACACGAACTCCATCCTTTACTACCTCTTCCCTCTTTCTTTCAATATCTTACTCTCTATAATTGTATCATCTCCTCCAGCAGATTCTTTTATCCTTGTCTTGTGTTCTTCCTTTTGTCATGCATTACTTTAGAACAGAGCTTGATGAACTAAGGGCCATGTGCCAAATCTGAATGTTTGTTGTGCAAATAAAGCTTTATTGAAACACGGCCACACTCATTTGTTTCAATCTGGTTTGTGGCTGCATTCCCATCACAATAGCAGAGATGAATTGTTGCAACAGGAACCATCTGGCCAGCTAAGACGGAAGCTCTTGCTACCTGGCCCTTTGCAGAGAAAGTGTATAGACCCCTGCATCAGAACAAGCTTTTCCTGTGAAAGGGACACGTTTTATGTGGGACAAGCTGGAGGGAAATTGAATTCCTCCCCCAAATACCATCCTGTTCTCTGGTAATAATTGTATTTTCTGTATCTCATTTCTAAAGCTATGAGTATTGGACTTCATTTCTAGTTACATTTTCATATAATGTTCTCAATATCAGGAAATATTAAGTTGCAGAAAACGTAGGTCTGTACATTTTTCTCTTGCATGTTTCATGACAACACCATAAATTATTCTTTAAAAAATATTTCCCTGATTCTCTCACTCCTTTTGCAGAGAGAAGGTACATATTTATGTATATTTTCTGATGTTTTGAATTTTATTGTTTTTTATAATCAAGTGTACCAATATATTTTTTAAATTAATCTTTCCCAAAGAGTTTATTCCAGATCCTGGTCATTACACTGTTTTGAGTGTATACTTTTTCTACATTTTGCAAGATATATTATGTACAAATCAGTTTGTAATGCAGTAATTTTCACATAAATATATATATATTTAAACTTTTCCACATTTATAATCAATGAACCACAGACAACCAAACTTTAACAAAGTTTAGCTAAAGCAAAGATTCTGAGGCATATGCCTTCCCTAACTGTTTTAGAACCGTTCTCCACAGCGTGGCTGCCCACACCACGCTGTAGTGTCCTTGAGCAGTGGAACCAAGCCCTGGTGGGGTGTCTGTGGTGGGGGGTGCTGGCCCCCACTCCAGTCATAGTTTTTCCTTTGGCTGGGAGCTCTCAGGCCACATCCGCTCTTTCACCTTCAAGGTAGAGGGAGAGGATGATGTGGGTATATGCTGGCTTTGGCCATGCTCTGCCTCACCAAGGGGCCACAGATGACCACAATGTGGTAGCGGTTGTGGCCTCAACCATGACTACCAGGAGCCTGCGCCCTGTGGCCAACCACAAGTCGTCCTGCCAACCCATGATCAATTTGGATGACTTCCAGCCCCAACCTCCTGCCACCTTCCACCTGAAGGCAGGCTATGGCCCTGTGAAGATTGTTCCTGTAAGCAATGATGCTTCTGAGGAAGAAGAGAAAGAAGAGGGGAGGGAGAGGAGGAAGCTGAGGTGTGCCCCATTCTGCCTGCCGGGTAGCAGGGGCAGGCCCTAGCCCTCCTTGGTCAGCTAGATGCCGACCACACATGCCATGTACCATGTTGCTACACAAGAATCAACTCTTTTAAATGTCTTATTCATTGAAGAGGAGGGGTGGGGTGAAGTCCAGTGCTAGCAGAGACGGGGTCCCATTCTGCACAGGGCCTTGGTGTTCTAACCCCACAGCATGTCTGAGGCTTCCCTCTTCTCCAGTGTGGAAGGAACTCTCCACTGTCCTAGCTCTCTCTCCCTGTTTGCCTATGAGGTTGGAGGTCAGCATCTGAAGCTTTAAACTATACCTTTTTAACACTTCTTTACATTTTTTGACAAAGGTTAAGAAAGGTGGTATAAAGTTTCTTTAAAAAAGAAGTAACCACTATTTATTGAATATTTACTCTCAAGTGTTTTACGTACAACATTTCAGTTACTTTCCCTGCAATCCTGTGAGGAGGGTTGCAGCAGAGGAGACAAAGCCTCTGGGTTTAGTTCCCTAGAGTCATAAGCAGGTGTGTTGAGTCTGTAGTTCAAGGCCTTCGACATCACCAGGTACTTTTCACTGAAGGCAGATCCCGTGGATTGCAGACTTCAAATACCTCCTAGATACCAAGTTCATTAGGGATTGGGGACAGAGAGACCACACTCTTTCATACAGCTATTTGTTTAATTAAAAATAGAATATACATATTAGGTAAAGAGTCATCATTTTGCATGTCTTAGGTCCACCAGAGCATGGAACTTTGGGGGAAAGAGGTCCAGTGCAATTCTCAAGAGGAAAGAAGTTAAGCCTTTATTTTCAGAATCAGGGCACAGATTGAGAGTGTTCACCCTTCTATGGCCCAGGTTTGAAGTCATCAGTGGAGATGCTGCGGCTATAACATATACACAGATTCAGTGACTCCCACTCATAAACGCTTGTTCTTTCGGGGCTGAGAGCGATCTGGGCTAGAGCAAATGGGGCGGACATTCTCAATCAGCCCTCCTGACATGAGGTTAATTTTGCTAAAACTTTATTCTGATCACATCATTTTCCTGCTCACCAGCTTTCAAAACAGGAAATAGAGATAAGATGCCTAGTGCCCTCAGGCAAGCATCTCCTTGGCCAGATCTTTCACAAGATTTCTTCTTTCTAAAAGGTGAAAAGGAGGTTGCCTGAAAGTCACGACTTGTGAAGCGGAATGGCAGAAGTTGTTACCTGAAAGCTATAAGTTGTGGGTCAGGTTTATATGCTTGTTTTTGAAAGAAATCTGTCTGTTTTTTTCTTTCAGCACATGCAATCTTCACAAATATCTGAATGGTAATGATAATGGTGGCTAGGCAGATTTACTTCTCTAGAGGATGTGTGTGTGTGTGTGGCTTTGTGTCTTTGTGTCCATGTGTTTGTGTCTATGTTCTTGTGGACCGGATCCTCCAGATCATGAGAACCTGAAGACAGAGGACAGCAGAAAGGATATGAGAAAACAGCCTCAACCCAGGATGGAGGTGAGGCATAGAAAATGAATAGGGTTGTAGTTGGGAGCTTGCTCTAATCGGGACAGGGGAGATCTCACAGGTGGTGTAATGTAAGAAGAAAAACTCTAAAATGTGTTGGTATTGAAAAGAGAGTCAGTTTTAGGTTTTTTGGTTCCTGAAACTCATGCAGATTGAAGGGCCCTCTTTTAAAGAAAAAAAAAAGTGCAAAACTATAAACACTAAATTAAGTATAGAATCTTGGGAGAGAATTTAAAATATTAGTCTTCCTTAGCTTCATAGTGAATCTGCTTCTGGTTGGACACTTGCACTGTAACCTATTTTTCCTCTTGAGAACAAATTCCCCATCGGTGCATGAAGAGCATTCCTGGAGTCAAACGTAAGTCATCCTGGGAAGAGAAAAAACTGAATCTGTGCCCTGGACTATTTGAGAGAGGAAATGTGTCTTCTCTTTCAGATCTCTAGAGGCTGGTCCAGAGGCCAAGGTTTGAACACTCTAGAACTCTATTGGTCATGGAACTGGGCTGAGTTTGTGCCCTGGGGAAAGACTGGGATCCAAGCAGTTTCGTGCCAGGTAAGGACTGCTGAGGATGGGTCCAGTGTGCAGCTTTGAGAACGGCCGCCAGAGGAAGCAATGGTGCTTGGTGCTGATCTTCTCTGCTATCACTTCATCTTCAAACCTGGAGGCAAGTTCGGGTGAGTGGCAGATTCATTCGCTCTTCTATGAAGAATTCAGGAGAAGCCTTCTCTGCACTTAGGCTATGTGACAAATGGGCCCCTGTGCACCCCCCCTGGACTGGAGTCAGAGGTGCCAGGGACAGCAGCTTGGCAGGAAGAGGACACTTCGTTCAAAGTATAGAGAGACCCAATCCTGAGTGGAGAGAAGATGGCATCTTGCAGAAAATAACTGGGGAACATTTTGAGGTGGAAGTAAATTTATGTTTGGACGTATTGGATATCTCAAACTCACCCCAATTTATGTACTTATCAAATGCATCAAAATATATATATATATAGGAACAGTTTGGTGTTGCCTGGTACACATACAGTCAAAACAAATGAACACTAAATACACATCTCCACCTTGTCTGTCCCTGAGCCGTTGCTCCCCAGCTCCTGCTTTCTTGCTCACCACCTGGTCTTCCTCACCTATCTGCATATCATGAAAAGGACCGGTCCAATGAAGTCCAGCTCAAATGGCCATAAAATATGAAAACCTTTTCTAATTCCCCAGTCATGAATGGTTTTCCTTTTTGAAGTACTTTGTACCTCACTTTATATTTCTTCACATTGTCTCCTAGAAGTGTGATTACTTTCGTTCATTTTTGGATTAGCCTCTTTTGTCTATAAGGATTAAAAGTCAGCGCTGGCCACTTTGGCTCAGTGGTAAGAGCGTCGGCCTGCAGTCCAAAGAGACCTGGGTTCAGTTCCCGCTAAGGGTACGTACCTCGGTTGCAGTCTGTCCCCGGCCCTGGTTGGGTCTTGCAGGTAGCAACCACTCGATGTGTCCCTTTCACGTCGATGTTTCTCTCTCTCTCTCTTCCTCCCACTCTATCTGAACAAAAAATTAGAAAAATGTCCTCGGGTGAGGATTAAAAAAAAAAAAAAAAAGTCACTCAGGTTACCTTAAATCTTTTGAATTTCTCTTTGCTTATTTGTATTTGTATAAAAGCAAGCCTGCACAACAAAATCTCATGGGAAGCAGGGGCAGTCCTAGAATTGAGTTTCACAGGTGGAGACAGCGTTAGAAGCTAGAGGAACCTATGCAGCTGTGGGTATGGTCATCATCTTGATCGACTGACCAAGGCTGACATCATAGAAACCCTGCAGAAAGGAGCCATGGCGGGGCTCATTCACCTCTGCATGGAGCAGGCTACTCGTGCAAACACAGTGGTGGGTGGAGGGTGGGGTGAAGCAAGTGCATGCTGCACGGATGGCTTGAAGGTTTCCTGGGCTGCAGAGTGAGTGTGTTTCCTAGAGCAAGATGCCATTCTAGTAGCAGACTACACGAATGGTTACCCATATAGTAATAACTACACTTTCCCCCTCAGCTTCCGCCCCCCCAGAGTTGAGATCCTTCCATTGCATTGAAAACTTTGTTACGATGGACTATGACAATGCTTGTTTGCAGACTCTCATACTCTGATCTCCCTCTCACTGTCTGTGTGTCCCTCCGAGCGAGACTCTGGGCACATAGTAGGCCCTCAAAAGCGTTGAAGAATGGGTCACCAGAAACCAGCTGCACTGCCTTTCTGCATACACATTACTTGTAAGCTACCAGGGTTTGGGGATTTTATTCCCCCTTTTAGTTTGTACTTTTGGTAAGAGAAGGAGGGGAGTCGTTATTCTTTGGTGCATGATGCTCATTTTTTATGTGGGTGAATTGCCTGTTCAGAAAAACCAGTACATAATTGGACTGAAAACATATCTCTGTGGCTCGTGAGAGCTACTTTATTATCTGACTACATTGATGTATGTAGAAGAAACTAAAAGATAGAAATATATTTGCAAATATTAAATCAATATCTTGATTTGAATCAAATTCTTGGAGAAGATATGAAAACTTTGCATCTGGGGTCAGGAGAGGGATGAGGGGAAGTCTGCTTTGCTGAAAAAAAAAAAAAATCAGGCGGGTGTAGTGCGTTGTGAAGTATAATCCTGAATTGGCATGAGCAGAAAGGTAGGATTTGCCTGCTTCTTTGAACATTAGTTCATATACTTCAGGTTCATTATACTGGAGACCATTAAGCTATTTTATGGGCATGAGAGAAGTTCAAGTACATCATGAGTTGCCAAAAGGATTATGAAGTTCATTTTGATTGATCAATAATTAACTGTACCTTGTGAAATTACAGGCTTGACTAACTGTGGAACGTATTGTAGTGAACAGGCCAAGCTGCCGGAAAGAACAGAGCAGACAGAAGAAAAAGCGACGGAAACCGAAACATCTGTCCCTTTCACACTGCAGGAGCTGGTAACCAAGATCTCGCTCGTTCCTTCTCTATCTAAAGAACAAACAGCATAAAGCAGGGACTGGATTGATATGCAACACTACAGAAGATATTTGCTTATAATTATTTCTAGCACTTTTTTTTTTTTGAAGCTCAGTGATAAAGCATTTCTAGTTATTCATCAAGCTCTTGGAACTCATAGGCCTCTATAATAGGGATTTAGCAGAACGACAAATAGCACACAAAGATACAGATGAAAGAAAGAAATGTGAAGCGATTATTACCATAAAAAAATGACTATTTGATGGAATTAAATACAGGGAGTCCGAGAGAGAGATGAAAAAATAATGCCAATTGAATTATATCATGGTTATAAATTGAATAATACCTGTGATTTTATTTACACACACACACACACACACACACACACACACACACACACACCCCTTGTAAAATAACTATTCTGGACTTTGTATTGTCTCAGTGGCTCTTGGAAAAGGTGCCCTCTTTCTTTAGACTGTTGATAATTCCAATTAAAAAAAAAACAGGTGGACATTTTCTTTACTAATACATGACAGCCTTAGTTGACCCCTTATCCACAACTATTTGTATTACTCATTTATGGTTGGGACCTACCAATTTCTAAATAGGTTTTGAGTATTGTTTAATATGGGCAGATGTTAAAATCTAAAAGCAAGCATAGGAATGTCTATCTCTGTTGTTCTGTAATTCCTCTATGTACTTTTCCTCCTTTGTAGGTACAGAGAAAAATTAAACTGTCCATAGATAACAGCAATTTTAGCACAAATATTTTATTAAATTTCCTTTGGTAGAATTTTAGACCCTAGATGGTCTCAAAGTAGAAGGGAGGAAAGATGAAATCACTTTCTAACCACATATAGCTCAGCCGTCCTTTCAACAGTAGATTTCTGACTGCGGAATAAATGGCCTTTCCAAAAGTTCTTGAATTAAATTTTCTAAGGTACCTCTGATTAGATAAAAAATCTGTTTATATTTCTTTTTTTTTATCCTCACCCGAGGACATTTTTTTTTTCCATTTTTTGGTTCAGATAGAGTGGGAGGGAGAGAGAAGAAGAGAGAGAGTGAGAGAAACATTGACATGAAAGGGACACATCAAGTGGCTGCCACCCGCACCACCAACCAGGGCTGGGGACAAACCTCAACCGAGGTACGTGCCCTTAGCGGGAACCAAACCTGGGTCTCTCTGGACCGCAGGCTGATATTCTAACTGCTGAGCCAAACCGGCCAGGGCTGTTTATATTTCTTAATAAAATAAAATATTGGAAGGAAACTGTACCAAAGAAATTCAAATTAAATGGCAAGATGGAGTTTCTGAGACTGTGATTGTCCCAAAGGGTAAGAACCCCGTGCTGGGTGTGCCACACAGGAGTGATGTTGGAGAGCTCCCGGCCCAATCCGTCTAGAACTCTGCTTGTCTCTCAGAGGGTGGAACGCTGTACAGAGGCACTAGGCAGATCAGGTCTTAAGGTTTTCTGTAGTGTTGTTTTTATGTTTATTTTCTAAACTCTACATTATATACAACTCAAATTATTAGTTTGAGACAGAAACTGTGTATTTGCTGGAGTTGTCAAGCATATAAGACTCAGGATGGCATAGCAGGATAAAAACAAATCAGTTTGCTTCCTACTAATGTGCTTTAAAAGATTTAAAAACTTAAATTTGCAGTTTAGAAAGGCACACATTTATAAATCAAAAATACCTGCCACTGATATAATATTAATAATATTAACTCTACACATTTTCATAAATGTAGTTTAAAATGCAAGAAACTGTGGGAAGAGGGAGTAAAGGGGTGAAATATTATAAGATCCTGGAAAAACTGAGACTTTTAGAATACCGGGTAGGTAAAAAAATACCTATCTATGAAATAGGATCCCAACTCCTTTTGAAAAGAAAAAGCATTTACAGATGGAGGTGGGGAATGAAAACTTATCTAGTCATTTTCTGTGCATATCTCTCCTGAAACTGGAAATAGAAAAAAAAAAATCAGTTTTATACTGATTTTCTTATGGCTTTTAGAAATTATTTATTCACATTACACTAAAATAAATACCACAATAAAGTTTTTGTTTACTATGATTTAAAGTAAAGTAAATGTTTTATGGCCAGAATTTAAAGTCACATTTGTGACTGCAAATAATTCTTAAAAATAAATATTTCCCTGTTTTGCTCTTATACTAAACAAATCTGCAGCATGTTACTTTAAAAATGAAATAAAGCTTGTATTCATAGTGACAGTCAATAACACTCCAGCATAATAATCAATTGCTATTTGTAGCAGCAGGACTAGCAGTGGGGGCAGATCAGTGCAAATTACTGTCACTGTGTGCTGCCGTGTACGCAGCCAGCCTGTGGAACCCATGACAAATGATGTCCCATTCAACGGCACGAGGCAGTACTTAGTCATACCTGCACAACAGCAAAGGAATGAGGGCTGGCATCAAATATCGCAGGAAAGTGGATATAAATCTAGAACATTGATGGGTAAGAAAAATAAATTAATCCAGCTAAAAGTTCTGCTCCCAAGATTCAAAGTTAAATGCTCATCCTTTTTTTCTATGAGCTGGAAATTGGTGGATTACAGGTGTCTGGGGATCTACAAAAATGGTTAGATGGTTTTTTTAGTGAACACCAGAGAAGTCCATGCTGTACTTTACCCCAGCATTGCAGAAAAGTAACTCAAAGCCAGATATTGGGTGTAAATCACTACTTATGACCAATTCTAAGGAGAAATTTAAATGATAATTTATTTCACATACAAATAAGAAACAACCAACAACTGTGTTTGTCAAAAGCATGAATCACTGACCTTTTTATTTTTAATCTCTTTCATTGTTATATTTAATTCAAAGAAAGAAAGGAAGCCTCTGGTCTCTCTTTGGAAAATCCTTAATTCTTAGGGCAAACCAAGCAGGTAATTTTGAAGCTAGAACCCTGATTGTCTCCCTGAGTCTGTATGATAAATCAGGCCTCTGGCTTTCTCTTGGCAGACAGGTAATGCAGAGAGTAACTGGGGAGAGAGGAAACAGGTCCATTTTAATCCACGAAAGAAACCAAGTTGAGCAAATGAAACCAAGTCCCTCTCTCTATTCCTAACATTCAGGAGAAAAAATCTTCAAATGTTCCCTTGAACGGAATCAGGACCAGCTATGTAATTTACTGCAGCCTAGTTTAATGAATCTGTGGTGCCCCGTGTCCAAAACTAATTACGAATTTCAAGAACTCAACAGAAGACCATAAAACCAAATATGGGGCCCTCCAAGTGAGATCTCTTCTGACTGTTCTGATCCTACATCCATGCAGTCAGCCCTCAATGGTATAGTTTAGCTTCCTATGCTTCAACCTTGCCACAAACACTAGCCTAGTTTGGTTTATGTTACTTGATAGACCCTTGACAAACTGATCTCTGAAACAAGGGTTGCAGACTGATAGTCTGCAGGCTGAGGTTGACCCAGAGAAATATTTTGTTCACCAGATAAATGACTGATATGGGTCAAAACTGAGTGACAGCTGATCCCTTTGGATGGGACTTCCTGTCTCAGTCCCCATTATTTTTTTATGCTTTTGCAATGAGCCATTTCCACCCCTTGCATTACCTGCCTCGCCCTGTTAACATTTGAGTTTGCCACCAATAAAATTTTAATGGAGATCTTTAACCAGCATTCCCTGCTCTTAATAGCAGTGCAAATAATAATAGTAAAAGCAGCATGCTGATAAAGCTATGAGGATCTTAAGAAAATATTAGTTCAAGCACAGATACATTAATAGTATTGATGAAATCCATATTCTGTAAACTATGCTTTCAGGAACAATTTGCATTAACTCAGTACCCCCTTTCATGAAAATCTGTTAGGAAGAAATGCCACTCTCCTCTTCACCCTGTTTACTTCACTGAACTAGATGGAAAAACCTCAGAAACCCACTTATCAAGATGCTGAGCCATTTATAATTCTGAAATCAGAATAAAGCAACTAATAATCACCAAAGGGGAGGAGGTGGGAGTGGGGAGAAACAGAAGTATAATTAAAAGAAATTGAAATGACTCTTAGAAGCAAACTGTGCTGAATGGAAAAGAGTAACTAACTCTCTTCATAAGCAAAATGACTTTATCAAATAGAGATGTGGTGGTTCACTTGATTGTTAAATATGCTGCTGATAAATTGTAGTTTTCCAAAAGGGACTCACCCAGCCAGTGTGACTCAGTGGTTGAGCATCAACCCATGCACCAAGACGTCGCTGGTTCAATTCCTGGTTAGGGCACATGCCCAGGTTGTGGGCCGATCCCCAGTGTGGGCCAATCGATGTTCTCGATCATCAGTGTTTCTATCTTTCTCCCTCTTCCTTCCTCTATCTCTAAAGAAAAAAGAAAAGAAAAAAACAAAAAAAACAAAGGGGACTAAATGACCTAAAAAATAATGCCCCTAAGACTTAAGAAAACAATTTGCCAAATATAACAATGCTTAGAGTTCAAGATAATGATTTCCTTATTGATATTCCATGTTATTTAATGGTGTCAAATAGAACTCTGTCTTATAACTCCATCTTGGGCAGAATACAGCTGCAGCCCCAATGTGCAATTTTATGGTTTCAACTTGCTGGATTGTTTTCTAGGTAGAAAGACAATGTCAATTTAATTGTGATTAGACTTAACCTCTAGGCGAAACTCACAAAGAAGAAGCTGAACAAATCCTGGAACATTTTATATAAGTCATCATATTTGACTATTAATGAAATAAAAAACTTATAAACATTTGGTCTCTGCTGTATTTTACTGATAAAAGCTGTTGGCCTTGTTGGAAGCATTTGAAAAAGAAAATGCACTTGGCAACACCCTTGAGTCAAATTATGCATTGAGTCAGCCACTCTTTCTGAGATGTTTGGTCTATATAACTTCATATTATAGTTTTTGTTCTTCATTCTGTCTCTACACCCAAAACTGTAAGTTCATTCAAAGAAATGTTTCCAAGGTACACCAGCATGGATTAGAACTATCTTTAGGAGATGGCTTTTAAAATATTATTGGTGTTTCCCTGGCAGAGAACAGATAAGGCTGCTGCTACCATTATCATAATTTTCTGAAACCATAATTATAGTCATCCCGTTTTAATGATGAAAACTGTGTGAGAACTTTGACTCAAACATTGAACTAGGTGTGTTAGATATGGAATATTTTTTTAACAGAACTTAAGAAGGATCACTGTGTGCCACAGAAAATGTTTCGTAGAAGAGAAATCCATCTCACGAGGATATAATTTACTTGGCCCAGGGAGACTATAAATCTAGCACCACTAGCCTGTATTTCTGAGTTGTTTTCTCTTCCTGAATTCGTCAAGGTATTATCTACTCTCCTTTCTTGATTGTCATTTTTCTATTGCTCTTGTTTTATAATCGGTGAACTCCATTTCATGTTTTCTGTAATATCCACCCCTCCTTTGAGGGAGGAAAACGGCTTACGGAAGCAGGAGTAAGACTTGGGCTTAACAATGGATTAGCACCAAATAGAAACATGCTTTGCACACATTCTATCATTATGCAGAGCCATCTGGAACAAAATGGGCCAGGAACGAGGCTGACTTTGCAACCCCGTGGTGGACTCACCTGCACAAGGCACATGTCTGCTAAGTGCCAGGGTGAAGATTTGCACCTATGGGCAAAGGTCACAACGCTCTCCATTGTACCACACTGTCTTGCTCAGGCTGTGTGGGTGATAGGCCTCTATGCTCGAAAGCCTTACTAATAAATGACCCAGATGACTTCTTTGAGGACATATTTTTAACATGTGTTGAAGGCAAAGTGTATACAACTGGGAATTCTAAATAAAAATGGCCTTCGTTTCCCTCATGACTTCAAAACAAAATTAAAACTGAATCATTTTTGAATTTTTGAGTCTCAAAAATGTATCAAATGCCTTATAAATGAATTGATAACAGAGATTTTTTTTTGAAGTGTCTTTCCCATGGTATCAAATAACTTATTCAGGTTGCATGTAATTGCATAAAATTGAAATTTAGACTCTTCTGAGTCATAAGATGAGCACCAACATTTACTTTTTTATATGTTTAGTGTTGAGAGTATTTTTAGCATTAAATTTAATTCTTTAAAAACCAGTTCTTTATCAACACATGTGTGTGAAGGGGAACTATCCATACAGCAATGAATAAAAATGCCCTCGCCTCAGTTTGCTTATAATGATTAACAAAGTGCCTGTGTGATATTTCTCTGTAAGCTAAAACACTAATTATATAGTTCTGTTCCTAAAACCTTCTGGATACATGGCAGCATAGAGCATTAAATATAACCTGTGGAGAAAAAGGACTCACATTCAGGTATATTAAAAAAAAAAAAAAGGTACAAATATCAACCTCATGACTATCTTGTATATGTAGTTTCTTTTTTGTGTGTGCACTTAAAAAATAAAATGCAAACTCTGTGTTCTAACAACTTTGTTAATTAACTAACTTTACAATCTGTAATTTCATCGCAAACTTTTCAAGTACTATAAACACTAGTTATTTTTGATGCCTTCTATGATTTCTGCAAACTCCTGTGTGAAGTAAATAGCAGTGTATTCAACTCCATCATTCATCAGTAATTCTGTTTCTTGTAAAGAGAGAGAGAGAGAGAGAGAGAGAGAAACCCTAGCAAAGCCCATTTATTTTATGTAGCATGTACATGATAAAGAACGTATCGAAATTTATATGAAAATAGAAACTCCCATTGAATGTTTGCAGTGCTGACAGTATGCTCACAACGGTTGGTTCCAAAAACCTTGTCAAGAATCTTAATGATCTGCATTGTAAGAAATGCAGCTAAAGGTGCTGTAAAAGTCTCTGGTCCTAATCTGTAACACTACCCCTCCGCTTTCTGAACCATTTCCTTTTCTTACATTGGACTTTGTCACATGGATAGATACAGTGATGGGGAAATGTGAGGCTGATTGGGTAGAAGCACACACAGTGCATATATCTAGGAATCAATACTTAACTAAATAAAATATGCTTGACTTAGATCTTTACTAAGAAAACTAAATAGAAACCATTTGTTAGTATTACACTATCTAAATGTCTAAATACTAAGAATTGTAAAATAAAACAAAAAGCACTTCCAAAAATCGTACTGTGCTCTTGTCTTACAAGACGGTGGTAAAAAGCTAAAAAACAAGACAGACACGGAGGAGAAGAAACCCGAGCAAGGAAAGGCTGATGCCAGCGGCAAGATTAAGAATTGCCTCAAGCCCAGATGCACAAGAAAGGAAAGCCTACCACAGCTGAAATCTTGTATTAGACGAATTGGCAGGTGTTCCAGATCCAAGGAAAGCCATATGCAAGAGGCAGTATCAGCAGCTAAATCCGGGATCAAAAAGGGAGATGCTTCTTGCTACTGTCACAAGCCAGTTCCTGGTGACAAAAATGGTGGTATCCAAGTGTTTAAATTTGGCAGTATGCCTACCTAGTTATTATCCTACTGAAGAAAAAGCTGTTCAGTCACTGCAAAAAAAAAAAAAAAAAAAACCCTTTTGTCAGCAAACGAGAACACTGATAGTGTCATTTCCAAGACCATTCTGTTCATCCCACTGGTTAGCATGGAGCCAAGATGTCATTTTCTTGAAGCAGCTGAAGAAACTTGCTACTTGGGATTGAACCTCTGGTCCCCAATTGAGTTCTGTTGTTGTTGAAACCAAAAGAAATTTGTCATTGCCTCCTTCATCAAAATTGATCTGAACATCCCCAAACATCTTATTCAAGTCTACATCGAAAAGAAGCCTCCTCGGTCCAGCCTCCAAGAAGAGGAAATCTCTGACACAGAGAAAGGGACATGCCAGGTTAGAGAGCTGCACGAGGTCCATCTGAGAACTCGGGGCTCTCCCCTTCTGCCCAAAGTGAAAACTATTATCGCTCCGTGGCGGTCTGGGTTTCATGTTCTCTCTCACAGATGGAGATTCTCTTCACAAACTGAGCCTCTAAATTCCAACAAAGTTCTCCAGTTGAAATAACTAAACTATTAAAGTATAGTATTGCTTTACAAGCCATTCATACCAGCATATATTCAGGTCAGTCGTTTTAATCTCGTGATTTTGATACGTGGAACAAGTTTACATTCATCCAAAATTAATTTTTTCATGACACCAAGTTTTGACAATCTTTTCTGTTAAAATTAGATAAGATTTTTGTCATTGACAAGTTAGATTACCTATGCGAAATATAACTAATAGGTAATGAAGAATTGTTGCTTTTAATTATTCAGTGCAAATAATCACTCAGTATTATTTTACCCAGAAATAAAAGTGAGTTTTTTTTTTTTTTTAATACAATACTACCTAACATCAAAATGCTATCGACATAAGGAGTTTTCAGTGAACCTGGATTTTATTTACTTATCATACACCAGATTACATAAACGTAAAACCTAACAATTTTAAGACATTGATTTCATTTACAGATGGACACTAATAGATAAATGTATATGCTTTATATATATGAAGGTTCATATTATTTAATTAATAGTAACAAATATTAAATTATTCTTGGTTTGGAGAAAACTCTGGATTCAATAGACAATAGATATAATGCTTGAAAACAGAGTACTGTCTGGCTAACAGAGGACTCTGAGGAAGCAGGAGCTACCTGATATTTAGGAAAATACTGGGACTAGCACAGGGTTAGTTTATTAGTATTTCAGTGAAAAAATTAACACCATGTATAAAACTTACAGGAAAACTGACAACCAACTCTTCTACCACTGGCATAGTGACTCATTTCTCAAAGATGTCCATTGAGATGTTTTGAAGCACTTAGGGTACATCAAAGTGTAGCATTTTTTGTATGGGAAAATAGCCATCGATAATATCCCTTCCCTTAAAATGGTGGCAATTGCCAAGGGCCTAATATAATTTGGCAAAAAGTGCCTTGTGTACTTCAATCAAGAGCTGATTTAATCTTATTACAAAAACTATAATGGTTTTATTGAGCTCCTATCTAGTCTGTATTAGTCTAGTCATGTTGATGGGAAATTGCTTCCTTTTTTTTGTTCTTTTAACTTAAGATATTTTAGAAAAGGAAAGTAAACAGAGTTATCAAGATAATGTTGTAGTTGATTCGAACAACAAAAAAACTTTGAAGTTAAAGTAGATTAGTTGGGGCATTTCAATGAGGCTTCCATGGAGTGATTAGATGCTGCAGGCCGGTTATAATGGGGCGCCCTTCTCCCAAAGATAGGACAACAGTGTTTGTTTCATATTAGCTTTGACATCACCAGCAAGCTATTCATCTGCACACAATAGCATAATTCATATAGCACAACTGTCTCACATAGCATCGTTGCACGATTTATTTGAGATGTTGACGAGCTAAAAAATAGAGTAACTTTGATAAACATTTATACTCTGAAATAAAAAAAATGTATTATTTAAAGATTATGTATAATGCATATACATAGTTGAAACATTTTGTAGATACAGTTAAAAGCGAACTGTAGAAGTTGGATGCAAATTGAGAGTGAGTTTTGAGATTTCCCTAAGAAGCTGTTTCTTAGTTATCACTTTGTGCAACGAGAGGGACTTGAAGAATTAATGATTACTAGAAAAGATCCTGGCAAATTTAGATGCCTTTGCATATAACTCTTCAGTCCCCAGGATTGGCCCACTAAGCTCCAGATTTAGTCACAAAGCTAGCCTATCTCTGGAACAAATCTGCCTCATAGGTGGAAAAATACATTCTCAGCATGGGATAGATATTATTTCTGTTCAGAATATGTAGCTCCCATAACTAGCTTAAAACACCTCTGGAATTAAATGTATGTCTTATATTTCACTTTTTAAAAAAAATATGTTTTTATTGATTTTTTAAAGAGAGAGGAAGGGAGAGAGATAGAAACTTCAATGTGAGAAAGAAGCATCGGTAGGCTGCCTCCTGCAAGCCCCCTACTGGGGATCAAGCCCACAACCTGGGCATGTGCCCTGACTGGGAATCGAACCAGGGCTCTTCAGTCTATTGGATACACTCAATCCACTGAGCCACACCGGCGGGCTTATATTTCACTTCTTATAAACTCAGGACTTGTCACACAAGAATACCCGGTAGGATATTTCCTCTGTGAAGGAAGTCTTTCTCTTCTTGTTGCAATTATCTTAGTGTTTAGAGACATGTTTTTAAGTTTTAGTTTTTGTGACTGGATTCCTCCTACTCATTCTTGGATCTACTGATCCCGACAAGATCCCTGATTAGAATTTTGCTTAGTTCATGAGAAATTCACTGCTTTTATTATTGAATAAATAGATGCAATTAACCACCTAAATTTATTTACTGTATTCTTAATAGGTTTCAGGAGCTGAGCTAAATGTAGGGATACAGTAATAAAAAACAACAACAATGTTTTATCTATATCCCTGGGGATTAAAAGCTAGAGGGGAAGTCTAGCATTAAACATGTGATTGGAATGGTAATGGAAGCTACAAGGAACCATAACAAAGGGCTCTGGGAGTGTATGTCCAGATATCTAGCCTGATCTGAATGATCCAGAAATAGCTTCTGGAGAAAGGATGGAGAAAGCTTCTTGGCCAGAAGTAGAAATTGGCCAAGTGAACATGGGCAGGAGAACATATCAGCAGAAGGAAACATACGTCTACTCAGCAGTATAAAGGGTGGTGAATTAGAAAAACAGAAACTATGATGGCTGGACTACCTTGGGTAATACCTGTCTGAATCTTTTCCAATGCCCAGGACCTCCCATAATTACCTTCCCTGACTTATTTCCAGGTATGTTCACACCACTGTTTTCTATTGCATTGGCGTCTGAGGACCTAACCTGAATATAAGGTTACATAGAGGATAGTCAGCAGAGAACAGGAATTACAAGCAGAGTGTGGTAAAAAGTCCATATTAAATTATTATATTTCAGTCAGGATTAGAACAATGGATTACTTGGTCTCAGAGATATGTTCTATTGAAGATGGATCAGTGGACCTTCACTGTGAGGGATAAAATATTTATAGTTAAGTTTAATATGTGTGCTAAATTTCTTAAAATGGCACTAAAAAAAAGCTAAGAATGTAATTAAGACGTTGGGCTTGATCACCTCACATTGTTTGGACATTTTTGATTGTGATATTTCAATTAATATTTTTGATGTGCACATTACGTGTGACAATTCAGTATTCTTCCTTGTTCAGAATCAGGCACACCGTCACGCTGTGCTATGCCCTTTACGTTCTCTAAACCATCAAGAAGTCAGTGTGGGAGGCAACTGTGGAACTGCTGTCTCAAATCCTTCCCAGGATTACCCAAAGTGGGAAAGAGGGTGCTGCCTGGGTGGAGGGGAGCTGTAGAGCAATGGTGTGATTTCAGTTGGTAACAAGGAGTGAAAGTTGATGTAGGCTAGAGGAGGAATCACCTTGAAGGGGTAGTAAGGAAAGATGGTAGGCAACGTCTAGAGTAGGGGTGGGGAACATCTGGCTGGTGGGCCATATAAGGCCCATGAAATAATTTGATCTGGCCCTACCAAGGCAACCACAGGTGGGACTCGAAATTTAATAAATCTAGGAGCTTTTTTCATAGTGACATAAATTTATATTAAATGAATCCTAGTAATAACATAAATTTTGAGGGACAAGCAAGGAACGTCCATTACAGAATAGACAGGACACATATGAGTACATAAAAGGACAGACACGTATGGGACAGAAGCATCTTGTCAGCGGCCCGAGGCCCGTCTGCCTGTACTCCAGTGACTCAGAGGACAGTCAGCCAAACAGGCTGGGAGTGCACACGTTGCAAAGGTGTTAACATACTGTGGCGAAACTACAGTGATCTGGTAATGATGAGACAAGATGCAATGAGATGATTCCTCTCAACGTTGTTGACCTTGCTTCCGATGATTTACAACGATGTTGTCAACTTTTTTGTCAACACAGATGATAACTCCAATCCAACCTTTATCCCCATGTTCATGATCAACAATCCTCACAAAAACTGAATTTCCGATGAGGATTAAGGAAATTACTGTACACAGAAAATATCTCAAGAGTCAATGATACAAACATCGGATATGTTCCAATTCAAGAAGCAGGATTAGAATGGCCATCAAAGCAAAATAATCACATCGCTGGAGACATACACACACTGGATAGTTATAAAATTTAAGTGTTGTGACATCCTACAAATGGTGACTACAAAGAAAAGTTGATGCAGAGTGTCGATCTTTCCAAGATAAATGGATAAATGATTATTTTTTGGTTGAAGTCAACGTCAAACTTGTGTGCCTAGTTTGTGGTGATGCGTAAGCAGTAATTAAAAAGAAAAAAGCCAATCTGGAGCATCATTTCAGCTCAATACAAGCTAAACTCAATGACTTGGGAGGCCAAATGTGTCTGGATAAAATCAATGCTCTTCAGCGGAGTTTGAAATCACAACAAGGCGCTTTCACAAAGCCTTGTTGTGAAAGAGACAATGTCATTCAGATGATTTATGTAGTGAGCGAGCTAATCTCAAAGAAACTGAGGCCTCATGTAGAGGGAGAGTTTGTGAGAGTGCCTGGTGGCGGCTGTGCAGTGGTTAGCACCAGACAAGGTAAAATTGCTTCAGAGTGTTCGTTTGTCTTGGGGAACCATCTCTACTAACTTAGCACAAGATATTGAAAAAACACTGAAGGATTCTGCAGGAGATTTCCAATTTTTCTTTTTGGCTTTTGAGGAGACAACAGACATAACAAATACTGACCAACTGGCCATTTTCGTTCATGGGATAACTGCCGAGTATGACATGCAAGAGGAACTGCTGTCGCTGGAAGCCATGCGTGGCACAAGAGGTGAGGACCTGTTTGAGAGACTTGTTTTATCAATGAAAAACTTGAGCTAGCATTTGAAAAGTTAAGTGGCCTTACTACATACAGATGGAGCTCCAGCCATGATTATCTCACCAAAAGTGTTCATTGCATTTGTCAAGGAAGAGCTGAATCATCTCAGTCTTGAACCAATGATTTAAATATATGGCACTACATGATACATCAAGAAAGTCTCTGTGCACAGTCATTGCACCTCAACAATGTGATGTCAGTAGTAGCATCATGCATAAATTTTGTCAAAAGCAGAGAGTTTAACAGCTGTCAGTTTAAGGAGTTCCTGAATGATCTTGACTGTGTACGATGATCTTGTTGATCACTGTGAAGTGTGGTGGCTGAGTGGCAGGAGCATGCTCAGGAGGTTTTACAGACTGTAGGATGAAGTCAAGCAGTTCATGGAGGTGAAAGGAAAACCTGTCAGAGAACTCAATGACAGTGGCTGTGTGATTTAGCGTTCACAGTGGACATTACCAAGTACCGCACAGAGCTGAACATCAACCTGCAGGCCTCCAACCAGCTTCTCAGTGCCCTGCTTTCAAACATGAAATAATCTGAAGCTAAATTAAGGCTGTGGAAAGTGCAACTCAAAAGGAATAACATGGCACATTTTTCCACTCTGGAAGGAATATGCCGGTGAATGTGTGAGACTAATCGAGGCATTTAATGAAAGATTCAAGGACGTGAAAAGTAAACAAACAGAACTGAACATCTTTACTACATCATTCAGTGTGGAACCACCTAAGAACCTGGTAACTTATAACATGAAATCATTCAGCTGCAAAGCAATGCTGAGCTGAAAGCTAGGTACAGCCTGCCACGGCTCGAGTTCTATAAATGTTACCTAAGCAATGATGAATTTTCACTTTGAGGAGACATGCTTTGAAATATGCACCTGTGTTCAGGACAACTTACTGCTGCAAGCAGTTTTTTTTCAAAACTTACCTTCGCAAACAATCTGCTGTATTCCAGACTCACTGACAGTAACCTGGAAAAGCAACTGAGAGTAGCAACTCATCAACACCAGCTAACATCACCCGCCTCACCAAAGAGAAGCAGTTCCAGCCATCAGATTAGGGGTGAGTTAATTAAATGTTAAATATAGCAGGCTAATTTTTTTTTTTTTTAATCCTCATCCGAGGACATTTTTCCATTTTTTGTACAGACAGAGTGGGAGGGAGAGAGAGGAAGAGAGAGAGAGGGAAACATCGATGTGAAAGGGACACATCGAGTGGCTGCCACCCGCACGACCAACCAGGGCCGGGGACAAACTGCAACCGAGGCACGTGCCCTTAGTGGGAACCGAACCCGGGCCTCTCCGGACCGCAGGTGGACGCTCTAACCGCTGAGTCAAACCGGCCAGGGCAGCAGGCTAATTTTTAAGTTGATAATTTTGTATGGCCCGTGAATAATGTTATAAATATCCAAATGGCCTTTGGCAGAAAAAAGGTTCCCCACCCCTGCTGTAAAGTGACCCCACTGAACCCTCCTCCTGCTCCATACACCCTTTTGTAATAAACTCCCTTTGAGTGTGGGTAGACCTACTGACTCATTTCTAACAAAAGGATATTTTTAAAATATTGAGATTTTAAAAAATAAGACTAAACATGCAATTAACCAGCAGTTGCACCACTTGGCATTTACCCCTGAGAAGTAAGAATTTATGATCACACAAAATCCTGTACAAAAATGTTCATAGCAGCTTTATTCATAATAGTAAATCAGGTGATTGGTCCAGCTATCTGATAACAGGTAGATGATTAGACAGTGTCACATGCCTACCATGGAATACAAGTCAGCTATAAACAGGAAGAATACATTGATACACAGAACTTGAATGAATCTCCAGAGAAGTATGCTCAGTGAAAAAAGTTAATCCCAAAAGGCTACAAACTGTATGCTTCTATTTATATAGTAATTTTAAAATGAATTACAGAAATGGAGAACAGATTAGTGGGTGTCAAGGGTTAGGGGCAGAGTAGGAGGGAGGAAAATAAGAGGGTATGATTATAAAAGGGCAACATGAGACATAATTGTGTTGATGAAACTGTTTCTTGACTATGGTTATAGATACACAAATTTACACATGTGATACAATTGTAAGGAATTAAATTCACACTCAAGTATGAGTGAAACTGGAGAAATATGAATAAGAAAGACAGGGTTAATCATTGTCAACGTCCTGGATTTTACATTTTACTATTATTCTGTATGGTGTTACTAGTGGGGAAAACTGGATAAAGGGTACATGGGATCTCTCACTATAATTTCTTACAACTGTGTGTGACTCTATAATTATCTCAATAAAAAATTCAGTTAAAAAAAACCGATGGGATATCATTTATGAGATTAGCTTACAGTTCTTTTAGACCTGATCTCTCTCTGTCTCTATCTCTGTCTCTGTCTCTGTCTCTCTTCACCTTGCTCCAGGGAACATAGCTACTGCATCATGAGTAACACTGTATAAAGGCCCAGACATCAAAAATAGGTATCTCCAGCCCTGGCCAGTTTGGCTCAGCGGTTGGAGCGTCGGCCTGCGGTACAGAGAGACCCGGGTTCGGTTCCCGCTAAGGGCACGTACCTCGGTTGCAGTTTGTCCCCGGCCCTGGTTGGTCGTGCGGGTGGCAGCCACTCGATGTGTCCCTTCACATCGATGTTTCTCTCTCTCTCTCTTCCTCTCTCTCCCTCCCCCTCTATTTGAACAAAAAATGGAAAAATGTCCTCGGGTGAGGATAAAAAAAAAAAATAGGTATCTCCAGCCAACAGGCACCACGAGCCTGAGTCCTATGCACACCTATGTGAGTCACTTTAGAAAAGGATCTTCAAAGCCTGTCAACAAGCATATGAGTCGGCTCCACAGCAGGTGTCCCCCAGCCAAGCCTTGAGATGATTACAGCCCATGCCCATAGTTGAATGCAGCCTTGTGAGAGACCCTGACCACAGACACCTACATAAGACAAGCCAGGATTCTTGACTATAGACTGTGAGCTACTCTACATTAGCTATTTTAAGCTGCTGAGACTGGGGGTAACGTGTTATATAGGCAGGGAATATCTAAGGGAAGTACCACACACTGACAATGATAGATCCTATAACTTGTCTTCATTCAGTTCCTCACAGTGTCTCATAAGGTGGCAGTGCCCTTGTCCTCCTGACCTCTTTCAACCCCACTACCACCACTGAAACAAGCCAGCAAGCAAGCTGCAGCCCTGCGGAATAAGCGTCCGTCTGTCCACTCCAGCTCTACCGTACCCGCTCTTAGCCGGTAAGGCTGTCAGGTGTGGATGCTCTACCCAGGAATTTTTAGGGGGTTGGATCAATGAAGCATAGTCTCAAGAGATTGGAGAGAAGAAGGAGAGTGAAGCTGGGTTTCTATTTCTTCTGCACTCCATCCACACTTCTGGAAATAGGCCCTGGCAAATTATTCCACTCTGATAATGTCTTCTTCATGAAGCTACTTTATGAGACTCAGTGGTTTTTCCATTCTCTTCTCTCACACCTTTTTTTTCCACCTTTGGTGTCTTTCCCATCAGAAGATCTTTGTTTATTTTTATTTTCTTTTTCCTGGATTTATCTCAATGATCTCTCTAATGTTAATCAATTTAATTTCTTTGATTTTCTTTCAAGACACAGAACTGGGCACCACAAAGAATATTACTTAGAAAGCAGAAACTGCCAAGCTGTTGACAAGATGCTATTATTTTGGTCTTCAGGACCATGATTTAAAGTCATGCAATTTTTGTGTAGCAGAAAAATCTCTAAGCAGAAGGAGAAAATAAGGGTTGAAATCCAGACTACACCATGCTTCACCCACCAGACTGAGAAGCAGGCCAGCTCCTGACTCAAAAAAGTGGCACATGTATTTTTTTCTAAAGGCACCTTTTGCTGGCTAACTGTGCCCCCAATGAGGTCTTTCTACATAACAGCAAGAGAATTCTATAAACTCTGAAGCTCTGTTTTGTCTCTTTCACATTAGGATTATCATTTCTAATATTCCTAAAATATGCACAGAGCCCCTTGAAACAAAAGGAAGGAATTGGAGATCAAGGTGTATTATTATCAGTGATAGGAAGCTAAAGCGAACATTTGCGCTCTGCTCAGGTAAAAATAACCATCATGTTTTCCTTTAGTTGGCAGGTTCTCCTTCATTTGTAATACCCCTGGGTTCATCCTCTGTGATATCTGTAGCCTCTTGAATGGTGACCAACATGACTGGGCTTCAATGAAGACATGAAATTAAGCCATAATGTAAGATATTTTTAAAGCTAATTTGGCACCTCACATCCACCAAAGCCCTCTGTGTTTCCAGTTCCTCTCGGCTGAGTAATGCAGCTCATGATTTTTCTGTTGAACAAAATTTAAATGCAAATGACAAACACATGCAGTCTTAGCATGTACATGAAATGTCACCTTTGATAAGTGGTAAGGAGTTTGGAGCCAAGCTGACCTGTGAATTCGCCAGAAACTGAACCTCTCTTCTTCTTTCATTCATTCATTTATTCATTCACCACAGGAACTCGTTTTTACAAATGCTCCTTAAGTTACCATGCCTGTCTGTGGAGCTGATTCCCTGGGTAGCTTCACCCAAAGGTCCTGTGAAGGTTTCTGAGCAATGATTCAGTTTGGTCTGATGGTGTGATGATGCAAATGGATTCCTATTAGCTTTCTTTGAGTTGTAAATGTGGTACAGTTTTACGTTTACTAAACAGTTTCTGTGTAAACATTTAATTTCTTGAACTTCTAAATGTTAGTTAACTCGCACTTGTATAGATCCTCTGCAATGTCTTGGTAAATGTGTCATAAAAAATACTGAGTTTTAGGAAGATCATTTGAATCTCTTATGTGCATTATTTGAAATATTTGACTGGTAAAATAGATAATAAGAAGATATCATTTTGTATTTTAATGTCATTTAAGTAGCACTTTTATTAAAAATAAATAAATATACATGGGAAATGGGGTAATTATTGAGAGTAAAATGTTTCTTAAACACAGAATAACATATAGCTCCCTCAAAATAGGTGGTTTCATCTTCCTCAAGTAAAGACACATTCTTCCTTATAAACATCCAGCTTTTCAAAATGATATAATGTAGCAGACAAAAGAATTTTGTGCACTTAGAGCTTTCAAGGTTTTTACGGACGTTTATTTATAAATACATGCAAGAATTTTTTTTCTCTGTATTTTCTCCTTGTTGGCCAATTGCGAACTGATCACTTACAATTGTACTTGAGTGCTTAGTGACCAGAAAATGTACAAATGCTGCTGCTGCCAGAGAAACTGAACGTGCACAAGCAGATTGAAGGAAATACTACAGGCAAAAATTAGCCATTATTAGTTACCCCTGCTAATATTGCAGAAAATTGGAATGCTTGCCTCGCTGAGAACTGGAAAACATTTCTGAAGTTTATTTAGAACAACCAAAAAGACATTTATATATACATAGATACAATCATTTTATGACATTGTGGTATTATACTTTGCAATTATATTTTAAAATTCATGTGTACTCAGTAGGTCTAAAATTTTTAAAGATTTTCTACCTTTTATTTGTATTCTATGACTATATACTTAGAATCTTATATAAAGGCAAATGTTTTAAGATTAAAATGCTAGAATGTATTACTAGCTCTCTTTTCTATAATTCTTCATTAATACAATTGTTATATTGCTTTTCTAGGGCAACTGTCACAAAATTATGTTGCAATTAAGATCTTTCCTCTGAACACATCTTTTCTAAGTTATTAATAAACATTTACACAATCACTGTTTTCTTGTTAGATTATCTAAATTTAGAATTACAATTTAAGATTGAGTTGGAAAATATATTTATTGAATACATATTTTGTTCAATGGCATTATTTTAGGTCTTATGAAGAATTTAGAAATACATTAGAGGAAGTGTATTATCTAGGGAGAGAGATATATGTATCAATAACCAAAATCCCAAGCAGAATGTTCTAAATGTTATAATGGAGTAAATGCATTCTGACAATATTAAGAGAACAACTATTTACGTTGAGTCATGCATTTCCTTGGTCTTTGTAAGTTCTACATCTTGCCATGTAATGACCTCCCTGTCTCAGACCTCTCTTTTGTTCTCTATATTTGAGAATGAACAGGAGAGAGAGACAGACACAGAGAGAGAGAGAGAGAGAGAGCGCATTGTGTGGCAAAATAAATATCATGTGTGTGTTTTATTGTTGTTTTTGTTTTAGGAGAGACCACAGCTAATTCCTTCTTTGTGTTGTTTTTTCTCCTCTCATGCCACTAATGACTTATACTTTTCTTGATATTTTCATTGTTTACGCTTACAGATGACCTTACTGTCAATATCTCTGTCAAGTACATTTCCTCAACACCTGTTATAAAATGCTACAGGCTTCCATGCACATGTAACACCATATTGGAATGATCCAGTTCATTTGACATAATGCAAATAGGTAGATTACATGTTGCCTAACATATTTAAGCAGCATTCTATTTTGATCAAAAGAGACTTTGGGAAGATTTTGGATGCCATCAGATATAAAGATTATTTCAGCATGCTTAATATTGAAAGTAATCGACCAAAGAGATGCTATTAAAAAGTATACTCTTCTTAGTTAAAGATAATGCTGACACATATAACAAAAAATGTATAATTAAATTAGAATTTTCACACAGCCATCACATATATATTCATAAATATAAGTGAATAGGAATATTATTTTTAAAATATATGGATATTTATTTCACTCAATCTTTTTGGAAGAAATTTTGATTCATAGGTTTCCTTTAAAAAATTAAGTGGACAAGATGAAAATATTTGGTTTGAATTTTTTATCTTTGAAGCATGTCCTGTGTGCAGAGGAACCAGAAAGTATTTAGCACCATTAGTATGGAGGTGATTAAAAGTTGTTTCAGCCATTGATTTCTCACACTGTTAGTGTGGAACAAAGTCAGCTTAATATAGAGTAGGAAGAAATTTTCAGATTAATTAAAGAACTTAATTTATTGATAAAAATGCTTTATGTGCCCACTGTGTGCAATGTCTTTGTGTTTGGCCATGTTGATTTATAACTAAGACCTGATTTCTCTCCTCAAATAATTTTTTGTTGATTTTTTTTTTTTATCCTCACCCGAGGACATTTTTCCATTTCTTGTACAGATAGAGTAGGAGGGAGAGAGAGGAAGAGAGAGAGAGTGAGAGAAACATCGACGTGAAGGGACACATCGAGTGGCTGCCACCCGCACGACCAACCAGGGCCGGGGACAAACTGCAACTGAAGTACGTGCCCTTAGCGGGAACCGAACCCGGGTCTCTCCGGACCACAGGCCGACGCTCTAACCGCTGAGCCAAACTGGCCAGGGATCCTCAAATAATTTTTATTACACACACACATATGCACCACATATGCACGTGTGTGCACGCACAAATATACATACTATCTAGCAACAATTTTCTCCCATTTTGGGCATGTGGTATTGACCTGAATAAGGACAAAGTTATTTGGAGAAATAAAGTTAAAAACTAAACAACAACACTGCAAAAGTCTTTTTTCTTACCTTTTAGGACTGTAATTGCAATCCATTTTTCTTAACAACAAGGGGAGCCTGGAGACAGGTGTGATATTCAGGTGCATAGAAATAAAATGCAGAAGAACAAGAGTTCTTCCAGCACCAGACAGTGAAAGTCAGAATGGCAGGTATATGAATATCTATAGTGTTGAAGCCACTAAGGTAAGTACTTATGACAGTATTACTTTCAGATAGACACTGATGCTAATGATCACCATCCTTAATAAAGACCATATGCCAGACACATGCTTCACCATAAATGTTATATGTTTCCTGCGTGTAAAACCATGATTCTTTTACTTCTGTACAAAATGATGATATATGTATTGCATTTTGGTATAGTAAGTATTTGTTTTGTATGTAACTTATTTTATTCATCTTCTTGGAAAAGCCTGACTTTTACTTTGAATTGCTAAAATTTAAGTCTTCAGTTTGTAATATGTTATTTCAACTGTTTATTCAAACATAAAATTTAAATGTGTACTGATTATCATTTTATGAAAATTTTCACCTGCAAAATTTATTGCTCAAATTATAAGTTTTTGATACCAAGAACTTATTATTAGTTTTTTTTATTTACAGAGGTCAACCCAAGTAGATGGTCAACACATGTCAGTTATGTAATTATTTTCTAATAAATGTGTCTAGCCATCGAGTAATTATCATGAAATGAAAACCAGCATCTACTGGAAATACACAGCACTACTGTAATATCATATGCTTCCCAATTGTGGTTAGTCTTAGTTTTTCATTTAGTCTTTGAGACTTAACAAAAATTCAGGCATGACTATAATACACATCAAATTACAAATTGAGTAGGAAGGAACATAAGTAATATTAGATTCATAAGCTATGCTGCTATCATTGTTTATACACAGGGCTTAGACTTGATTAGGTGGCACGGGATAATGCAAATGGCATAACAAATCTCTATTAATTGGGAAAGATTTCTCAAAGGATGTAGATTTTAAATCCCCTTCTACAGGAGTTGAGTAAGAATGTTGAAGAAGAGACTCTTCCAGGTATGGTAGCTTGTTTCCATAAAGGAGTAAGACAAATTAGGTATTCTAAAGAGGAAATGTACTTTGGGAATTTAGTGGGACACTCTGAAGCTTATAAGCAATACTACTGTGCATATACTGGGACCAGAGATGAAATTGATTAGGGTTTGGGAAAGCAGATGGGTGGATGCTTTGATGACAACATTATTTAAGGGGAGAAATTTGAGATGGAAAGCCCAGTGAGATGATGACAAAATGGGCAGTAGCTGGCATAGTGATCATGATGCTGACGATGCTAATACATACATACATTATGATGTTAATACATACATGATAAAGCTAATACATATGTGATGATGCTAATACATGTATACATGATGATGCTAATACATATGTGATGATGCTATACATACATATATTATTTCTATATATATGGATCTCAGTTTATACTATTTGTTCCACTTTTTCACTTTTTATTTTCATAAAATTGTATGTTTAAGGCAATTATGAAGACCCTTTAAGAGATAAATAGGAAATTACTTATGTCTCGATTTAGAACTATATAATGGAGAATGGAACTGAATCCAGATTTTCTGATATTTGATCAAAGGCTCTTTTGGAAAGAAAATAGCGATGCTTGTTACTGAAGCAGCTGGGTAAGATGATTTTTCTAAGGTTGGCAATTCATTTACTTCTGTATAATGTGATTATCAGCCAGAGAATGCCCTGCTGTCTTTTAGACTTCTTATTCTTCTAATATTTCTATTGAGAAATTTGACTAGAATAAAAGTAGAAATATCTTAATTATACTCTTCGAGAAAAACTTGGGATATTAATCAAATTTTCTACTTCATCAAGCTGTTTTTGCCTATTGGCATAAGGACTATTGCAAATGTGCACATTGTATGTGTTTTCACGAAGGTAAGGCTCCTATACAGAATAATGACAACCTGATTGTGTTAAGCATTGATGTCAATGGGAAGTTTGCTTGAGTGAAGACTAGAATCAGACCCAAGCTCTTGAGTACAGAGACTATAATTGGATATTTTAGTTCATGAAAGATAGAAAAATATTGATGGTTTCAGAGTCTTAAATATATCACCATTTCAAGTAAATTAATAAGGTATGCTTTGAGTTGTAGTTAAATATATGGTCACTTGAGATTGTCTATATGCAGCTGCATTGGGCATAAGAGAGGAGAGATAGTCATTGAAAACATGCTAACCAACAGTTCCTACCCAGAACACTTTTACTTTTATTTTTGTTCATGATTTTATCATCAGAATAACTGATAACTGCTTTTAGACCCATCCATTCCAGAGAATGATGTTCTTACTGATTAGGAGGGACGCTTAGAAGAGATTTGTTGTTGTCTGTTCTGAGTGTGAGCTATGCCAGCCTTGAAATATTTGGTGTAGCAAGAACAGTACATGGTTTATGGGCTCATTCTAATGGTATGCAGTTCCATTCCTCATTTTGCATTGATAGTTAAACCATTAAAGAAACAGTTCACACGCACCAAATTGAAAGAAGTTGACTTGAATCCACAGTGCATATAAACCATTTTGGTTTCCAACTACAATCCATTCAAATGGCTAAGAATCAAGTTTAATTTAATAATTGGTAGAGGAAGTGCATATTTAGGGCTATCTCCCACTACTTAGACCTTTAGTTCAGTAAATATCATCTGCACATTCTGGCAGACACTATCTGTAATGATGCCCAAATGAGAAAAATCCCCCCAGTCAGTCATACATTTGCTACATGATATCGTGGCAATTGTAGGGTTCTTCCCATGAATCCACCTCAAGAAGTCTAAAATAAGGCTTTTTGTGCTGAAAAATAGAAAATGAACTAATTATTCCGCATGGAATGACCAAAAATATTGCAAACCCAGAATTTAATAGGGTGTATTGTTCATTATAAAAGATCATTGTTCTAACTTTTCCAAAGTTGTGTAAGCTCGAGGAATCTTATGTTCACAGTCACAGACTTCTGTTGTACACCATAAGTTTAATTCTATGCTACTGTTGTTGAACTTTGTTTTTTTTTTTTTATCATGAATTAATCCATTAATTTATATTTCAGTTCTTTAAATCCTAACTCTCAGATTTTGCTGATTATAGAAGAAAAATTTAGTAGAAATAAAACTTACATAAAGGGAATCAAAGCTGAACAAAAGACAAAAAAATAAGATGATACAAATGATAGGACTTTTTAAAATTCTGAAATGGTAAAATCCATAGTGTTTTTAAATTGTTCTGTAATGACTCAGAGATGCTTGCATATTCTTATGCACAAAGCTGCTTATTTCATATCAAAGTATGAGCTACAGATGATTTTTCAAGTTATTTTTTTTTCTTCTAGATGTTTAGCAAACCTGGTCAAAAATAAGTTTGGAGAAAGTATTTTTCTTGTTGGTTTTTAGATTGAATCTGAGGAAACAAAGAGTAATTTATAACTTTAATTTACTAAAGCATTTGAAAAAATATATTAGGATTCAATAATGATAACATGATATTTAACTCTAGCTATATCTGTTTTTGCGAATGGTGATTAAAAAAGGCAAATTTGCTTACTTCTTTTCTTGCCGACATTGAGGTCATTGCTTTATGGGTTTGCTTTCATTTGCTCATCTATAGTAATTTCTATTTTCGGCCACTCTTGCAAAAAATCAGATGCCCTGGATCAAAATAGATACTCTTATAATGCAATTGCAGCACAGGCAAAAGCTACTGTATATGAAAAGAAGAAGAATAAGAAGAATATGGTCAGTTTCATCATAAAACATAACCAATAACATTATAATATTTAACACAGAGAAAAAAATCACACACTGTTCTTTGTTAACCCATAAAAATTCCTCTGAGTGGTCATTCCTTGCATGAGATCTTTATAAAAGAAATAATATATCGCCTTACCTTTAACTAGAAAAAATGACTAAATCATTAAAAAAAATAGTCTAGTAACAAATTCAGAGTAAATCTTCCACAACTTACTATAGTGCTAATCGTAAGCATGTTATACAGTAAGTTAGCCTGAAGCGAAGTTAAGCAAGCAGATTAGGACTATAATATAGTATCAAGACTCATAAATCAAGCTTGCTTGCAGATTTCCTTTCATTTACTGCTCCTTCTTACAGTTCAGACAAGTCATAATTACACATCAGTAGGCATTGTGAACAGAGGAATGAGCTACAACATAATGCACAATAAACCCTGTCATATAAAAGCAAACTGGATAAAATAACAGAAGCAATACTCCATTTTACAACATCACACTAAAGAATTACACCGCACCATTGTGTATTATTCTGATCAATCATGAATCCATCCACAATTGACAGCTCAGTGGGCAAAAATTTGCCATTGAAGAATAGTTTCAGTTTTTTTTTTATTTTCTTGTTTGATTATACACATTAAGCACAAGACTGTGCGTGATTCTGAAAAGCTACAGGTACATAATATAATACTGCCTTGCATACACTGCAATTAAATAAATTCTGCTAATGCTCTTTTAAAGCTTTCTTTTATTAGACATGCTTAAAATAATTCATACCGGATAAACTGTAAGTGGTTCTTTATTCATGTTTTATTAGTATTATAATTTTGAGTAATTATTCAGGTATTCTTGTTACCTTAGACCAAAGAGATGTTGACTCTGAAGTCTTTCCTGTTATTTTCAGGCTTAGATGATATTACCACTAAGCTCAAAGGACCCTCCTTTATCACTAGGTTTGAGCTGAACATTGAAAATGGGATTTAATGAAACATAAGCAAATATTGGTTGTTTCATTTCTAATAAAACATTTAAAAGAACTAATAAAGGTAAGGTAATTGTTGAATGCTAATCGAAAATTGCTACTACCAGTTATATTTTATAGCTGGAACTCAGCAGGTGTTAGAGGGATATAGTTTTCACATTATTCATCAAATATAATTTTTGAGAGGCACCAAGGTGTTTTTACCTACTCCACATTCATAAGAATTTAATTATGGTTAATATATTAATGATATAGAAAATATAGAGGAAATAATTTTAGAGCCAGAGAGTAAATTATCTGCCACACTGGAATTTCCTTCCAGATGTTACTGGGACCACAGTTTAACTATTACTCAAGTATACATGAAGGAGATCCTATTGAGAAACGAGTAGTCCGTGTACTACCTTTATTTTAATCACTTATTTTATTTTATTTTTCTCCATAGGACATTGTTTTGTGACTACTAGGATTTAGAGAGAAATGAGGAAGTAGATGATTGGAGAGAGATTGGAAGAACTGACACACGGGTGATTTAAGCGTATTTTACGCAGATACCAGTGACCTTGGAATCAGAAACCCTGAGTTGAGACTTAAGTAGACCTAGGCTCCACTATGTCCTTGCGGAGCAGAGCTATATTTTTTATGGCTATTTATAGAACTGAACACTGCATTTCAAACATAGTTTTTATCTTATCCAGAAAAACATCCCCTTATACCCTTCTGCTCCCAGAAGATCCTTTGCTAACCTCTTGCATAGCAATTAACTTGGTGTTTTATAATTGTCTGTTTATTTGTCTTCTTATCTTTTTCTGAGGTCAAGAACTGAGTTTCATTTATCATTCTATACCCATGATTAAATGATAGAGTTGATTGGCACAGAGTTAAAACGCAAATTTTTGTTTTCTTGGCTCAATAGTAATGTTATTAATAGTATTTATTGATGAGGTACTATATATCAGACACTGTGGTATATGCTTTATAGACAAGATCTCATTTGTTCTCCAATAAATAAATAAATATATATATACACATATATATGTGTATATGTGTGCGTGTGTGTGTGTGTGTATGTGTGTATTGTTTTTGTTCAAAAGTTCTGAAAATCACACATAATTGTCCAAGGACAATTAATTATTATTATTTTTTTTTATTTTTTTTTTTAGGATGGGTGCTCTTTGAGTTCCATAGTTAAAGACTATAATGATTTTGATAAGATTAGACCAGAATAATTTTATACATAATTGCCCTGCATTATTGAAAACATGGACATTAGTGCCTTTCCTACCCCAGATAATATTTAATTGATCTTGGATCAACTGGTCCATTTAGACTCATTCAGTCAATTGGGAATAAGGGTGAAAAATTGGTAACTTGGCACTATGTCCATATTAAAACATTTGGTTGATCAAGTATTTAACAGCTTATCTCTTGGTTTGTTATTGTTGAAATGTGACCTGAAGGGAATGAGAGAATATACTATAAGAATACAGAGCAGACCTAGATTAAAGAGAGGCAGAAGCCTTCAGATAAATCTGATTAGGAATATTTAAGTGTGTGTAATTAAAATGTTTTATAATCCTAACATTTCATTTTAGCAAATAATTTTCACCTCTTTTCTACTGTGAAGCTTTTATAATAACACTTTCTAAGAAAATAAATGCTAGAAAAACTCTCTAGGAAATGGTAACTTTGTTATATTATATATTTTTTATTTGATTAGTTATGCTAGTAAAATTAATAAAAAGTTATTCAACAATTGGAATTTTAAAAAAGGGACAAGAAGTCTTTATTAGTTCTTATTACCTACAAACCAGGACAATAAAACTTAAATAATCGAAAAGTCTCCACTCTCTTCATACTCAGGCCCACAGCTAATTTATTAGAATTTTTACTTAGCAGAGGGTAACTTTGTCTTTAACTTGAAATGCTGCTAACATCAGGAAAAGCTAGTATAAAAAGTCTTATATGAGACATCTGTTAACTCGGTCAGCCAAAATGGAAAACAAAAACAAACAAAAAAAAACCCTCTTTAAAATTTCTAATCATCACTTTTCAATGGGTATCTATGTGGACAACAAAACTGTATGAAATACAAATACAGTTGAACTTCAACTGTATGAAAAAGAAATTTTGGCAATAGAAAAATAACTGTTAGAATATATAGATACTGAAATAATGAGTAATTCATAGTTGATTTGCAGTTTGAAGATTACATAAGTAAATGCAGCCGTACAGTTAAAAAGGCTTTTTCATTCTCATTTATTTTCTTATAAAGTGTTATTATTTAGCCTGCTTAAATAGCAACTATGCAAATTTCTCATGCTTTATAAATGTTTCACCAAAGAATTCTCAACCAATCAATTCATTCTCCCCCCGCCCCAATTTTTAGCAGATGAGTATCTTGTGAGAATGGTTTTCTTATTTTCATTTATTTATTTTTTAATGTTTAAGTTTGGTTTATATAGGCCTTTAAATGCATTTCCAGTAAAAGTATTTTGGGAAGGGGGAAATAGTGGATTACATGAAAGAAATTGTTTTCTCCCTGGGAAAGGTTAACACTTTCTTTTATTTTCCTTTTTTTGTTTATTTGTTTTGTTAATCCCCACCCAAGGATATTTTTCCATTGAGTTTTAGGTAGAGTGGAGGAGAGAGAGGGAGAGAGAGAGAGAAAGAAACATCAGTATGAGAAAGAGACATCAATTGGTTTCCTCCCGTATGACTCCAAATGGGGCTGGGGATCAAACCTATAACCCAGATATGTGCCCTTGACCAGAAATCAAACCCATGGCCTTTGGTTTGCAGGCAACGTTCTAACTGCAGAGCCAAACTAGCCAGGGCTAACCCTTTCTTTTTTTTCTACCTCTCTCCTTTTCTAGCTGGAATCTGGAGAAGAGAAAAAATACAAGATAAAAGTTTTGTGTGAAAACTTGGTTTAATAAGAATTACTTAGTATGTATTGAGAATATATATAGGTATTTGAAGTTATCTCAAACTGTTTCCAAATTCTATTAATATAAATATCTGTAGGTGCAGAAGCCTGGGAATAAATCCTTAAAATGTATAATCTAAATTTTTAGAAGGAATATTTGAGAGTCATAAATTTATAGATGATATTTAAAGCTATGAGCCTGAAACTCTGCTGGCCTCACCCTAATGACTCCCTGAGATGCTGCCCCGCCATAAGTGTGAGTGAGCACCCAAAAAGTGACAGGTAGACTTGACATATTCTGGGACAATTGCTGAGTGGCCTCAGACACAGTACTGGTTTTGAGTTGAATGTGTGTCAGTCTGGTAAATGCCACTCACCCATAGCTGGTGACTCATTGAGAACCTACCTCATGAAAATCATGTACCACCAGAGGCTCCTTCTGTAAGTGAGCTTAACAGGCAGCTGACAGAAGGAAAAAGGTGGAGGTGAATCTCAGATGCCTTGGGACTTCTGCCGACCTACCCCAGGCCCAGTGTTGGGAAAAGTCAGCCTTGGTGTGCACCTTGGTCTTTCCCACACACACTCAGGCCCATTGCCACCCCCCCCCCCTTTCTCTGTCATCTACTGTATCTAAAAATGATCCCAAACTGTGGATCATTTTGTAGCTCCGAACAGGTTTCCCAGTGCCAGTCACACAGACTAAAAGTAAAAATATGGAAAAGTATATCTTATGAAATGGAAAAGAAAGAAAAGCTGGGGTAGCATATCTGACAAAATATAGTAGTAAAACAAAGGCTATAGTAGTAAGACAAATAAGGACACAAAATAATGATAAAGGGAACAACACAAGAAGAAGATCTAACCCTTTTAACATTTATGCAACAAACGTAGGAGCACCTAAATATATAAAGCTAATTTTGATGGACATAAAAAGAGATTGACAGTAATACAGTCATAATAGAAAATTTTAACACCTTCAGTAGATATATCTGACATACAAAAAATCAACAAGGAAGTAGCGACCTTAAATGACACACTAGACCAGATGTATTTAATTGATATCTTCAGACCATTTTACCCCAAAGTGCCAGAATACATATTCTTTTCAAGTGAACATTGGAATATTTTCTAAGATAGACCACATGTTAGGGCACAAAACAAGTCTCAATAAATTTAAGAAGATTAAAATCATATTAAGCACCTTCTCTGGCCACAATTGTATAAAACTAGAAACTAATCACAAGAAAAAAAACTAAAATCAAACAAATACATGGACACTAAATAACATGTTACTAAACAATAAATGGGTTAACATTAAGATCAAGGAATAAATCAAAAGACACCTTAAAGCAAATAAAAATGAGAACACAACAACCCAAAATCTATGGGACACAGCAAAATTAGTCTTAAGAAGGAACTTCTTAGCATTACAAGCCTATCTCAAGGAGCAAGAAAAATCTCAAATAAACAATCCAACTTTACACATACTGGAAAAAAGAAAATAACAAGCAATGCCCAAAGTGAATAGAAGAAAGAAAATAATAAAGTTCAGATCAGAAATAAATGATATAGAGTCTAAAAAAAATGATACAAAAGATCAATGAAACTAAAGGCTGGTTCTTTGAAAGATAAACAAAATTGACAAACTTTTAACCAAACTAATCAAGAAAAAAAGAGAGCCCTGGCCGGTTTGGCTCAGCGGTTAGAACACGGCCTGCCGTACAGAGAGACCTGGGTTTGGTTCCCGCTGAGGGCACGTACCTTGCTTTGTCCTTGGCCCTGGCTGGGTTGTGTGGGTGGCAACCACTTGATGTGTCCCTTTAACTTAGATGTTTTTCTCTCTCTCTCTCTCCCTCCCACTCTATCTGAACAAAGTATCAAAAAGTGTCCTTGGGTGAGGATAAAAAAAGAAAAAGAGAGAGAGGACGCAAATAAAATCAGAAGTGAAAGATGAGATGTCACAACTAAAACTAAAGAAATATAAAGAATTGTAAGAAAATGTTGTTGACATCTACATGTCAACAAATTGGACAATCTTGGATGAAACAAATAAATTCATAGAAACATTCAATCATCAAAAAATGAATCAGGAAATCAGAATAGACTGATTAAAACATATGAAATCGAAGCAATAAACAACAACAAAATACTCCTAACAAAAAAAGTCCTGGACTGGATGACTTCACAGTTGAGTTTTACCAAACATTCAAAGAAGAACACACATCTACCCTTCTCTAACTATTTCAAAACATGCAAGAGGAGGGAAGACTCCCAAGCGCATTTTAGAAGGCCAGCATTTTCTTAATTCCAAAAGCAGAGAAAGAAAGTACAAAGAAAGAAATTCATAAGCTAACATCGCTGATGAACATAGATCCTAAATTCCTTAACAAAATACTAGCAAATCAGATCCAGCAACACATTAAAAAGATCATATACCATGGTCAAATGGGATTTATTCCAGGCATGCAAGGATTGTACAATATTTTCATAAACAAAATGGAAAATAAAAATCACATGATCAAATTAATAAATGCAGGAATAGTATTTAATGAAACCTAGCACCAACTTATGATAAAAATTCTAAGCAAAGTGGAAATAGAGGTAATAAACCTCATTGTAATAAAGGCCATATTTACAAACCCACAGCCAACATCATACTCAATGGGAAAAAAACTAAAAACATTTCCCTTAAGATCAGGAACAAGACAAGGACATCCACTTTCACCACTGTTATTCAGCATAGTACAGGACACTGCAATCAGATAAGAAGAAGAAATAAAAAGCTTATTATGTTGGGGAAAAAAATTAAAACTCATCACTTGCGGATGACATGATACTGTATATAAAGAACCCTAAAAAGTCCACTAGAAAACTCTTAGAACTGATAAATGAATTCAATAAAATAACAAAATACAAAATAAATATCCAGAAATAAGTTTCATTTTTACACACCAATAATGAACTATCAGAAAGGGCATCTAAGAAAATAATCCTATTTACAATTATATCAATAAAAAAAAAATACCTAGGAATAAATTTTAACCAAGAATATAAAAGACCTATACTCAGAAAATTATAAGACACTGAAGAAAGAAATTGAAGAAGCTACTAAATGAGTGGAAGTATATACTCTATTCATGAATAGGAAGAATTAAAATTATTAAAATGTCCATACTACTCAATGCAATTCCTATCAAGATACCAATGGCATATTTCACAGAACTAGAACAAATATTCCAAAATTTATATGGAACAAGAGACCACGAATAGTCACAGCAATCTTGAGAAAGAACAAAATTGGAGGAATCATGTTACCTGATATCAAAACTATACTACAAGGCCATAGTAATCAAAACAGCATGGTACTAGCATTGAAACAGACATATAGATCAATGGAACAGGATAGAGAGCCCAAAAATAAACCCCTGGTTTTAGGATCAATTAATATTTGACAAAGGAGACAAAATCACACAATAGGGTAAAGTAGTATATTCGATAAATGGGGTGAAAATTCAACAGGTACCAAAAAAAAAAAAAAAAAAAGGAAAGAAACTAAAAAACCTTCTTATACCAAACACAAGAATAAACTTAAAATGAATTAAATACTTAAATGTTAGACTCAAAATCATAAAAATTCCAAAAGAAGCCCTGGCCAGTTTGGCTCAGCAGTTAGAGCATCAGCCTGCAGACCAGAGAGTCCCAGGTTCGATTCTCGCTAAGGGCACGTACCTCGGTTGCAGTTTTGTCCCCAGCTGGGGTTGTGTGGGTGGCAACAACTTGATGTAGAGACACTGATGTTTCTCTCTCTCTCTCCCTCCCTCTTTCCCTCCCACTCTATTTGAAGATAAATGCAAAAAAAAAATTCCAGAAGAAAACGTAGGTAGGGCATTTCTCATAGCAATATTTTTTTCTGATATATTGCCTTGGGCAAGGGAAACAACAGAAAAAATAAATAAATAAGTGGGACTACATGAAACAAAAAAGTTTCTGTAAAGCAAAGGAAGTCATCAACAAAATGAAAAGACAACCCACTGAATGAAAGGACATTTTCACCAATGATAACTCTAATAAAGAATATATATCCAAGATTTATAAAGACTAAAACTCAACACCAGGAAAACAAACAATCCAATTAATAAATGAGCGAAGACCTGAATAGACTCTTCTCCAAAGAGGACTTACAGATGGCCAATAGACATATCAAAAGATTCTCAACATCCCTTATCATATCAGAGAGATGCAAATTTAAATCACAATGAGATATCACCTCACACCTGTCAGAATAGCTATCATCAATAAATCAACAAACATCAAGTGATGGAGAGGATGTCAAGGAAAGGGAACCTTCATGCACTTTGGTGGAATGTAGATCCATGCAGCCACTGTGCAAAACAATATAGAGTTGCCTAAAATTTTTAAAATAGAACTACCTTATGACCCAGTGATTCTACTTCCGGGAATATATCTGAAGAAACCCAAAACACTAATTCGAAAGAATATATGCACCCCAAGTTTCATTTACAATAGCCAAGATTTGGAAGCAGCCCAAATGCCCATCAGTAGATGAATGAATAAAAAAAACTGTAGTACATTTATATAAAAGAATACTACCTGGTCATAAAAGAGAAGGAAATCTAATCTTTTGCAACAGCGTGAATGGACTTGGAGAGTATTATGCTATGTGAAAAAAGCCAGTCAGAGAAAGACAAGTGCCATATGATTTTACTTTATTTATAGAACCTAGTGAACAAAATAAACAAATAAATAGAAACAGATTCATAGATTCAGAGAACAGACTCATAGCTGTCAGAAGGGAGGGGTTTGAGGGGCTGGGTGAAAAAAGTGAAGGGATTATGCAAAGAAAAATAAACCTCATAGATACAGACAACAGTATAGTGATTACCAGAGGGAGCAGGGGTAGGAGGAGGTAGAAGAGGGTAAAGGGAGGATAAATGGTGATGGAAGGAGACTTGACCTTGGGTGGTGAACACACAATACAATATACAGATAATGTATTATAGAATTTTACACCTGAAACCTATATAATTTTATTAACCAATATCACCCCAATAAATTCAATGAAAGTGTTTTTTTAAAAAGCTATGAGCCTGAATGAGACCTTCAAGGGAGGGAGGGAGTATAGGTCAACAGAGACTAGCCCTGTGACATAGAGCATTATGATCTTGGGAAAGGAAGAAAGAGTATTAAGAGTCTGGAAAGAAGCAAACATTGTGGTGGGAGGAAATCAAAGTGTGGCATCCTGGAAGATGAGTGAGCAAAGTGCTTTCAGATCAAGCATGATAGAAACTGTGAACTAGGAAATAGCAGTGTGAAGATAATAGATGACCCTAGCAAAGCAGTGTTTATGGTGTTTCTAATTGAACCCTTTATTCAAGTGGGCTTTGGAGAAAGTGGGAGTAGAGAAATTGGTGACAGCAAGTTTGAAAAACACTTATGAGAACATTTCCTGTAAAGGAGAGCAAAGTGCTGGAGTAGTAACTTAAGAGGGAAGTAGGGCTTAGAGAGAGATTAAGGTAGACTAAATAACAGCATGTTATATAATGGTGTGAGAAAAAAAGCTGATATGTGTAGGAGAGAATTGATGTTATGATGAATTGGAATGAAAGAGGATCAGGTCTAGTATACAATGGGGGGGGGGGGGGCGTTGACTTTATAGGAACACTGGTTACCTATGCTGTGTCTATGTCTAGGTCTATCTCTATGTCTATATCTGTATTGCTCTATCTATATATACATGATCATCTGTCACACACATATATTATTGGTAATGAAACTATATGGTTTCAGTTGCCAGCTGGGTTGATGTGGTATTTGGAGTTTGTGAAAATTTCCTTCTTACTGCTTCAAATTTTTTGGTGAAGTGGGAAACCTGGTAATCAGTTGCATGTAGGATTGTGGGGAAGGTGTTGGAGTTATGAGTAGAGAGAAGGATGTAGTAATCTAGCAAAGTGAGATGAGAAGAGCAAAGCATGTTTGTCTGACAACATTAAGGTCCTTGAGCATGAATTTAAAGCAAGAACAAGTAGCAGGTTGTGTGATTTTATCCAATCATGGGCAGGCACAGAGCAGAGAGAGCTGAGTTGACCCACCATTCCGGTTCATCAGAGTAAAATAAAGCAGCACAAAAGGCAAGGATGCTGGGATTGTAAGCAAGAAAGTGGTTACTCTGATTCGCCGGTGAGATCCAGCTGGTAAAGACTGGTGTGATCTCTTCCTAAGTGGTACCCTTGGTTGCTTTCTCTTCCTTTTTCTCCTCTGTGCTGCCACAAGTTGTACTACATAGTATAGGTCTTCTCATTTCTCTCTCTCTCTCTCTCTCTCTCTCTCTCTCTCTCTCTCTCTCTCTCTCTTTCAGGAGCCTTCAATGTCTACCCATTGTCCTAATGAGAAAGTATGAATGTCTTAACATAACATTAAACTCCAGCTTCAGTGTGCACATCACTTCCTGAAGTCCTAGTCTATTTTATCTTTACCCAATTACGGCATGTTCTTTACAGCATGTTCTTTTGATATATCGTTCTCTTTGTTTGAAGGGTCCTTCTTTCATGCTTCCAGCTTCCATCCATCCTAAAAAGCTGAAGAGAATTCACTGCTTGCTAAAACTTTTTAATTTTTTTCTCAAGGCATAGATAATTTGTCTTTATTTCCAATGCACCTGGTTAATACTTCTTAAGACACTAACCTTGTACTGTAATCATCTATTGGTATGTCTGAATCCCTAGAAGAAGAAACATTTAAAGCTATGAAATGGAGATGATTCAAATTTCCCATTCCTGTGACTCAAATTATTTTTGGCTTATAATTATCCATAGGGATTTTTAGGAGTGGATACATGAACAAACAAGCAAACTAAAGTGGCAACGTATGGGGATGGAAATGTCCTTACTTGTTCAGTAGAAAATGAAGGCGTCTGAATTTCGTGTGACGGATCAGGGTCTCAATCCAAAAAAGAAAAGGGAAACTTAGGGTAAAAAGTATGACAGTTCTGCCCAGCTGGTGTGACTCAGTTAATGGAGCGTTATCCCATGGACTGAGAAGTCCTGGTTCAATTCCCATTCAAGGAACATGACCGGGGTTGTGGGCTTGATCCCCAGTAGAGGTCGTGCAGGAGGCAGCTGATGGATGTTTCTCACATCAATGTTTCTATCTCTCTCTCCTTCTGTCTCTAAAAAAAAAAAAAAAATCAATAAAAACACATTTTAAAAATATATGACAGTTCTGTTTTGGGAACAGAATAATATCTAAGAGGAAAAAGGAGGAGGGTGTCAATTCTAAAGGTAAATAAATCACACCTGAGAAATTAGTGCAGCCTCCTATCTCTGGCAGCAACATTGAAGCTATAAACAAACCAAAAAACATCCTTGCAGCTATTACCATTTTAAGTTGCTGTTATCCCTTCATGCAATGGGATATGTGAATTTTTTCCAAGGTTATTTTAACATCCAGATACTTTGTCCTTGAGGAGATATATGTCCAATTGTCTGTTCACCTGAAAACACTCACATTTTATTTTTTTTACTCTAGTGCCTCCTGTCCACTGTTCCTTAGTTTCCCTTCAGAAAAGTGGTGGTGATTATCTCTCTTCTACCTGCAATAGCTGGAGAATATTAGTAAGGTCATGGATATGAATGTCTTAGAAAATTCTGGATAAATACAAGGCATTATTAATTGTCTGAAATGAGATAGAAAATCTGAAATATTGGTTGTTTTGTGATACATGAAAGGTTATGCTTTATTTCCTTTATAAATGATTGCTAATTTAATGGGAAAAGTAAATATTTATGTCTTATCTTTTATGTTAGTCCAAAAAAGGCACCCAGAGGGGAAAATGAATAACTAAGTTATTGAATAACTATGGAAAATCTGGTGATGGCATTAATGATTGGAATGTTCCCAAGATATCAGTCATGATTTCTATTTATTTATTTTTTTTTATGGCATATAAGCCAGTGAGCTAACAACACATTGAAAGCCTTCCTTAAATAAAGGAGCGTTTAACTTTGAAACAATTTGGTTACTCCATAGAGATGAAATAACCTAAGCAAAACCTAAACCAGAAAGAAAGCCAGGGAAGGGAGTGCAGAGAAGATAAAAAGATGTTTTCAAAAGCTGGAGAACTTGCCCTGGCTGGTTTGGCTCAGCGGTTAGAGTGTCAGCCCACGGTCTGGAGAGACCCGGGTTCGGTTCCCGCTAAGGGCACGTACCTTGGTTGCAGTTTGGCCCCGGCCCCGGTTGGGGTTGTGTGGGTGGCAGCCAGTCTACGTGTCTCTCTCACATGGATGTTTCTTCACTCTGTCTCTTCCTCCCTCCCTCTTGCTCTATGAATGCAAAAAGTGTCCTCAAATGAGGATTTAAAAAAAAAAAAAAAAAAGGCTAGAGAACTCATAGGAAAAGAGGTTGAGACAAATGAGCTAGATTACCCAGCACTCTAGGGCTGCAAAGCCTTGAAGAAAACAGTTGTCTAGAAAGCTCCCGCTTTGCCCGTGCTGTCACTAGACTCATCAGTAGGAAGTTTGGTGTGGTGATCGCAGGCTACACTTGTGTGTGCCCATTAAAAGAGCTGTGACCAACTGTAGTTTTGAACCTACGGTGTAGTTGTTTAAGGACTTCTCACTGTGTGGCATATATTTGAGTGAAGTCCAGGGTTATGTTTCTGGAATGTTGCATTTTCAATCTCAAGTCTTTCAATTAGTCTTTGATAGGGCTAGACAGCTGAAAATGGTAAGAGGCAAAGCAGGAAAGAAGGAATAATGCAATTTTTTTTTTTTTTCTGAGCTAAATAAACATTTAATACGGACTGAGGAGACACACAGAGCAAGCAAACTATTTAAAGGGATTGGTTCTCCTTAGGAAATTATGTTTAGAGGGAGTCACAAAAGAAATACTTAAGTTCAAAATCATAGACACGTGGTTTTAAAAATACATTTATTTGTTTGCATGAACTATTCAGAGAATTTGATGTTATTTGACGGAAGTGGAGGAGAACCTGTAAGTAGAAGGGATTTTCAATTGCAAACACGTGGAAGTTCTGCTAGACCCTAACCTGTAACTCTATTGCTATTCCCTAACTAGATGCCATGTGCCAGGGATGCCACAGCAAGGGCACCTTTGTTAACCACAGAGTCTCAGAATGTATTGACCTCACTGCAAACATTTAAAATGGAGTGATTTCACATTTAAAAAAAAGAAATCTAAATTTCCGGGGGGAGGAGGAGAAGTAAGAGCTGGCGTCAGTAAGCACATTATCTCTTGGCAGCAGGTGAGTTTCATAGCAACTGTCCTATTTCATTCTCCTGATCCCTGAGATCTTCCTCACTCTCTGTTGGCGCTGACTTCACTTGTCGAAGTTTTCTGAAAAGCACCTGTTGGCATCTGAGTTTAAATCTTTGCTCTTGATGGAATCCTGACCACCTTTGATGAAATTTGGCTTTAAATCTCACGTTGTCGTGCTAAAACTTCTGTCATATGATGAGGGCTCAGTGAAGCTACAGAGAAAAGAGCAAAGTTTTATGTATCAGTTGTAATTGCCACCCGCACCCAAAGAGTGACTTAGTATTTTAATCATACCAACAAAGTGTATTCCTTGAGCAGAAATGAGAGGTTAATTCAAGTTACTTAATATAAGACTGTTTCTATTGACTGAAAGGACTAAAACAAAATCAAAGTAAAAATTAGATCAGCACATGTGAATAAGAAAGATCATTTAGAAAGAAGAAATAGGAAGCTATTAGCAGTGGTGAGAAGTAAACAAAGAAAACATCTTAGTAAAATACATTTTTAAAGGTACCTATATTCAAATCTAAACAGAATATTCTCAAACAAATAGCATAGATTTGAAAATAGCCACAATACCATTTCTAAATAAAATAAAGCAGATTTTCAGAAATATAAAATGATCACATTATTTTTTCCCCATTTGAACCAGATTTCGTGGATTAAATTGCTATTTAAGTTGAATTTGATAAAGATAAAATCTACAAATGCATGCAGAACATATTCATAACAGTATTGCACCTTGCGGAAAAGTGGATGAAGTAGATAATATGATATTTTTTATTGGATCAATAAATAAAAGGCAATTCTCAAGCCCCAAATTCTCAAGTACATTTTCACTTAAAACGAACACACTCATGAAGCATTTTATTGCAACATTTCCTTGTGGGAATATATAGGTAAATGGCTGCAAGAATATGAACGTGAGTTATAAACTGTAAAGCTCTATTTAAAAATTCTTCATGCTCTAGCATACAGCTGGACCCATTGTGACGCCTGTGTGTCATAATTAACACCTATCTTACAGAATTAAAATTAATTACAAAAAAATGGATCAGTAAATATTCCATCCCATGGGAGAAATGACTGAACCTATACTATGACAAAATTGTTGAATTAGCAGCAATATTAATAAATATAATTATATGCTCATAATAGTAATTTGCATAATTATTATACAGTTATATTTTCAGTTATATAATTGTATTTCTAACAGCTAACATTTATTGAGTGCTAACCATGTGCCAATAAATAATTTAAATGTATGAACTAATTTAATCTTCAAACCATGTCTAGAAGTTTAAAACTATTATTTGCATTTTAAAGATGGGGAAACTGAGGCATGAAGAGGTTAAGTAACTTCTTTGAGTTCATTCACACTGTTAGGAAGTGGCAGAGTTGGGAATTGAACCTAACCAATCTGGCTCCAGAACTTGTGATTGAATAGATGGCAACTCTTAAGGCAGATACAATGACTTATTATGATGATAAATCCATGTTCTACCCATCTCAAAGTGGGTGCCTTTGTCAACTCCTTAACTTTTCTGGCAGAGTTTCCTCCTGCAGATAATAAGTCTTCAAAATATATTAAGTTAACATATAGAAAGCATGTAACAGTGTCTGTGGATCTAGGTGCTCAAGAATAGGGGTCAGCTCTTGTTGTTACTATTATAGTTTATTAACAATGTTCATGTGGCTATTAATAACCATAGTAATTAGTAGGCATATAGTGTAGTAATTTATAAATAAAAAGATTATTTACCTTTACAGCAAAAGTGAAGGGATGTTAATGCCCTTCTTATCTATGATCTTGTCTTTACTGCCAAAAGTAAAATACATGTTTATGATGTTACTGAGTCTAAACCAAATACTGAAAAACACATATTTTGAGTTGAACAAAATATGACTACTAGTCTTTCAGAATGCAGTATTTTAAAACTTGTTCTTTGTAGAAAGGCACCACATTTTTTTAGAATTTACATTTTATTTGAATAATTATAGTATTTTAATGATCTTAAACATATAATACATTTCAATTAATTTTTCTTTATATAAATGAATAAAATTTAATTATACAATAAAACTCGTTCAATTGTATACAATGACAATGGCCTTACAGATTTGCTCCAGGCCACAAGTTTTCAGGCAGCAGAGTGTGGATGGCTGGCTGGGATAGGTGGGGGGGAGAGTGGGAGAAAGGGGGGGGAGATAGAGCTATAGCCCAAAGGCATCCCTATATTATCATAACAGAATGTGCATACAGATTTGCAGGATGCACCATGTGATTAAGGACAAAGGGAACATGAAACTTTTTAGTGAAACCAGAGTGCCAGGAAATGGGGAAAGGAACGTCCAAAATGTGCCAGCAGGGAACAGACGTCTCAGACCAGGGGCTGTTCCTCTGTGTGATGCCATGTGGGATTCTCTCAACAGTAGATACCAGGGTAGAGAAAGTGACAAAACATGAGTCGAATGAGCTTAAACCTAAATGAAAAGAAAACACACAAGATTGAGTTTACCAGAAACTAATTAGTTTAAGTAGCCTCTCATCAGGTAGCATGGATCTTAGTAGTTATATTCTTGACATCTAATTATTAATTCCTTGAAAATTAAACCTATCACAGTGTCACTAAAAATGTGAGTAAATCAAATGGAGACAATTATATCTAAAGATGAGAGTTTTATACATGACATATTATAAAATTAATTTGCAAAAAATTATATATACCAAGTGAAAAAAATGGTAGCTCATTAATATTAACATAAATATATAATACACATAGAGATAAAACTAGAGATTCAGAATTCATATGTAGAACACTATGTACTTTTATTGAGAGATTCAAAATTAAATAAATATAACCCCAATTAAATAAATTAAAAAGAAATCTATGTTCTTGTATAGGAAGACCATAATGTAAACTTTTCCTAATTTAATGCAATTTCATTCAAATTAAAATTAACCTGTGTCCATTTTGGAGGATGTTCTAAATATCATTTAAAAATAATCAGGTAATTAAAGCAATGAAATTCTGAAACAGAAACATAATGAGGGGGGAATCTCAGTATAAACTACTGAAATATACTAAATGATAATAATAGCTCTTAGAGTGAGGAATGGGTTCTAGAATCAAAGAGGGGTGCCCATAGAGGAGAGAAGAAAGCTGAGAACAAATCTGTGTTTATTCATCTCCATATCATAGATGGCAATATTTCAAACCAATGATATAAAATGAGATTTATAGAGAGTGATGAGATACTGATTAACTATGTAAAAAAAATATGAATCCTTACTTTACTCCTGGCATCACAATAATTTTGAGATAAATATGAGTTAAATGTCAAAAAATAATGCCTCAGAGAAGAAACAAAAACAGGCTTGTGTTTTTAAAATTGTAAAGTAAAAGGATTGTTTAATAGTATGATATCACAAAATAATAGACAGATCTATTTGACCATATAAAATTTATTTAGTTTTTCTGATTGGCTAAACACAAAACAAAAATTCCACAGCAAAGTGAAAGGCAAATGAAAAACGAAGAAATAATTGTTACAGGTGTAATATGTCTTAGGTAATCGCTTTAATGTATAAAAAAAAGTCCTATAATCAAATAATGATAAAATAGTAGGAGAAAGCATATGAAAAACATTCAACTTTCTTAGTAAGAAATGTATTGGTTTCAAAATATTACAACTAAACTACAGAACAACCTGAAATCATTTTGACCCACCTGAAATCGAACTGAATGAAAGTCTTACAACTACGAAATTAAAGAAGCCACATTGAGACTGGTAGGAGGGGCAGAGGTGCAGACAGGGTGGTCCAACACCCATGTGTGGCAGATAAGAATCAGGAGGGACACTTCGGCTAGGAAGGTCCTCCCTGTGGAGTGAGGGGTCCCCATCCTACTTCTGTCTGTAAAAACCAGCAAGAATTGAGGCTGAGGAAGGCTGAGGCTGCTAGAGTGCCAGGCAGTTCCTCTTAAAGGGCCTGCACATGGATTTACTCAGACCCATTTCCTCCAGACTCCAGCATTGGGAGGCAGCTTCAAGGGCACCAGAGACAGACCAATGAGAACTGAGTTGTTTGGCACTGGTGCGAGATCTGGAGAGGCAGCTTTCTCCAGGTCAGACTTGCGGGTGGAGGCCTTTGTTCCTTTGGTGAGCCCTTCCCTCACAGGGCAGTCAGACGTGCACCATATCTGGGACTCCAGCAACCTGGCTCACACTGTTTGTCCCACCCTAGTGTTCTTCTGAGGCCCTGCTCCACCCAACTTTCAGGTCCATTCAAGCTATCTCCAGTGGCTTTACCATAGGATGGGTCTGTCTTGGCTCTTGCTTCAGATTTTCCTAAATTCTCTCAAACAAATAGCACCTGCACTCAGTGAGCCACATACCTCTAGCTAAATGGCCCCAGACCTGGCACTAGAAGCAGCCAGCCTTGGTTCACAGCTTGGCTTTGCCTGGGCACCTCTAAGAGCAGCACAAGAAGCAGCCATTGGCAGATCACTCTGTAGCATATGCCAGGTGGTTCCAGGTAGAACACAGGCAGAGGCTGACCTTGCCCCAGAGCCAGCACACCTAGTGGACAGCTTCAGACCTCATTGAAGTACCACCACCCAACCACCTCCAAGAGTGACACACTCAAGGAGTAGATTCAGCCCTGCTGAAGTAAGTTTTGCTCTGTGAGTTGGGCCCCTGCACAGCTGATCCTCCAAGATTGTCAGAGGTCAGTGGGCAGTGGACATAGTCAATCCGTGCAGCTGATCAGCCTGAGTAAATCTCTTCCATCAAAATGCCAACAGCAATAAAGACCCAATTATAACAGAAGGGTGGACAGTCCACATGAGGGGTATACCTCATGGGCCCAGCTGGGGTGACCAGGGAGGCTGTGCCACTGGATCCTACAGGACACCTACTGTAATAGGCCACCCTACAAAGCCTAGGAGACATACCAACTTTACCTAATAAATAGAAACAAATACTGGGAGGCAGCCAAAATGAAGAGACAAAGAAACATGTCCCAAATCAAAGAACAGAATAAAACTCCAGGAAAAGAGCGAAATGAAACAGAGTTAAGCAATCTAACAGTTCAAAACACTGGTTATAAGGATGCTCAATGAACACAGAGAGAATTTCAAGGAACTTAGTGGGACTGTCAAAGAACTTAGTGAGAACCTCAAGAGCATAAAAAAGGACCAGTCAGAAATGAAGGACACACTAAATGAAATAAAGAATAATTTACAGGGAATCAATAGTAGAGTAGGTGAAGCCAAGATGCAAATCATCGATTTGAAATATAAGGAAGCAAAAAACACCCAATCAGAACAGCAAAAAGAAAAAAAAAATCCCCCCAAAATGAGAACAGTATAAGAAGCCTATGGGACAATTTCAATCCTACCAACATTTGCATCATGGGGGTGCCAGAAGGAGAAGAGAGAGAGCAAGAATTTGAAAACGTATTTGAAAAAATAATGACAGAAAACCTCCCTAACTTGGTAAAGGAAACAGACATACCAGTCCAGGAAGCACAGAGAGTCCCAAACAAGATGAACCCAAAGAGATCCACATCAGACACATCATCATCAAATTGCAGAAGGTTAAAGACAAAAAGAGAATCATAAAAGCAGCAAGAGAAAAGCAGTTACCTACAAAGGAGCTCCCATAAGACTGTCAGTTCATTTATCAAAAGAAATTTTGCAGGCCAGAAAGGAGTGGCAAGAGATATTCAGAATGATGAAAAGCAAGGACCTACAACCAAGATTACTTTACCCTGCAAAGCTATCATTTAGAATAGATGAATACATAAAGAGTTTCCCAGATAAGAAAAAGCTAAAGGAGTTCATCACCTCCAAACCAGTATTGTATGAAATGTTGACCAGTCTTCTTAAAGAAGAAGAACAAAAATATGAACAATAAATAGCAATAAATACATATCTATCAACAACCGAGTCTACAAACAAAATGAGCAAGCAGAACAGAAACAGACTCAGATACAGAGAACTTTTGTTGGTTGCCAGATGGGAGATGGCTGGGGGGATGGGTTAAAAAGGTGAAGGAATTAAGAAGTACAAATTGGTTGATAGACTGATAAACCTCAAAGGGAAGGGGGCAGGGAAGGTGAGAAGAGATAAATCAAAGAACTTATATGCATATATGCATAACCAATGGACACAGACAATAGTGTAGGGAAGGCAGGAGGGGAGAGGGAGCAGGGTGGAGGGGTCAATAGGGGAAAAAAGGGAAGACATCTGTAATACATTCAACAATAAAGATAAGTTTAAAAAGAAAAAGAAAGAATAGATATTGGTTTGAGTTTTATCAAATTAACACATTTTTAATGATAAAATCTATTTTGGTTTAGGTAAGAAAGTTAATCTAATATATTGCCAGGAACAAGACAAATGAATACCAACTTTCTGGAAGATAGTGTAGTAATGTATTTCATAAGGCAGAGAAGAATGTAGTCACTGACTTAGTAATTACATTGTTTTCAAGGAAATAATCAAATAGTATAAATGATTTTCATTATAGTGTTTATTATAAAAAAATGCAGAAACAACTTCAATGTCTAACATAATAAAACAAATGATAGGAAATTCTTACAATGGAATATCACTATGGCTTATCATGTGAAATACACTATGTGAAGTACTGAAACTGATATGGGTCTTTTGACACAAAAATGTGTGTGTATTATATGACTTCAAAATACAACTTACAAATATTTTATATATATATACACAGACACACAGAGAGTATATACATTTGTATGCATAAATACAGATATCCACACATGACACATTTAAACCCCATATAAACAAATAATATTTATATGTATATACCTATATGAATGTATTTAAATTTATAACTGTAACTGTATATAGCCTTTTCTTGGCATATACTATATGTACTATACATACTACAACTGTATGTAGCCTTTTATTTGTGATATATATTGTCATATATATTGATTTACATATATGTGTGTGTGTGTGTATACTCTTAAACGATATAGACCATAGTTACCCATGATTATCTATGTTGAACTATTCTGTCAGTGATGATCCCGTGAAAGGTAAACCTTTCCCTGCAATTGGCATGCCCCTGAGAACCACCTATTGATACTGAGCTGTGATTTATTAGCTTCTTTCAATAAGGTAAAATTTGAAAATCATGAAAGGAGAGTTTAAGATGGACACAAAGTCCCAGTAATGAAGTACAATAATATTTTCTCCCAAAATTACAATGAGTGGAGCTTTCTGGATTTATCTTAAATTGCTGGAGAATATTCTCTTTTAACAACATACCATCTTTCTTTGCAGTGCATGTCATCCTTGCCTAGTGGGAACCCTAATTTGCTTTAAATTGCCAAAGTGCTCATTATGGAATGCTTAGTAGCTAGAGTTTGTACATAATATTTGAAAATCAACCATAATTTTTCTGCCAGAGATGAACACTTGGAGTCCACAGTAAACATCATCAGAGATTTACAGGAACCTAGTGAACTCTGTTTATTATACTTGCTTGGAATAGCTACAGAAAAGGTCAGAGGTCCAGCGTCTTCATGCAGAGACAGATCATGTTCTAGCTGGTTCTGAGGAGTTAAAAAACAGTAGGTGATGCTTTAATGAATGGCTTATCATGTGAAACACACTATGTGATAATAGCAGTGTTGGTAAAACAGGAAGGGAATTATTTCTTTTTACTTTGAAAAGGTTTAGTTAGTTTTACATTGCTTTAAAGCTTACTGTTCAACAGTAGCAGACAAAATGGTTCACTGAAAAACTATTAAATTCTGCAGACTCCTAAACAACTTTTAGTTCATAAACTGGACCGGAATTTCCATTTTACCTTTTTACTTCATCAAAAGCTAACATTTTATAAATTTAAGAAGCTGGGTTGAAACACTTTTGATTTCTTGAATTATGATTTTTGTTTAGTCTTTTCTAATTGAGTTGACTGTAAGTTAAGAACAAACACAAAACTAAACAAAAACCAACAGTACAGATGCCTCAGCAGGCAGGAGTTTTATTGTAAAAAAATGTTCTTACAGTACAAGAGAACTTGCTGGAATGACAACAGGGATGAGCAAAGGCATTCTTTTTTTGTGCATGAGAGCCTTTTTAAAAATGCAGTGAACCAACTTATATGCATGTGTGCATGAACAACAGACATGGACAACAAAGAAGGGGACAGGGAGGGGAGGGGGAGGGGGGTATCAGTGGGGGGAAAAGGAGAAACATCTGTAACAAAAATAAATTAATTAATTAATAAAAAAATGCAGTGAACCAATGAGAATATTTAGCTTAGCAGATCCTCCTAACGTCAGCACACTCTCTTCTCATTCAGCCAGCAAAGCAAGAATTGGCTTAAAGTCTAAAGGAACAATGTGTACCAGTTCCTCTCAAACTGTAATGTGCATAGGAATAGCGCAGAGATTCTGATTAAGTGGATCTGTGGTTCCACATTTTTAACAAGCTCCCATGATGGTGATGCTGCTGGTCTATACATCAGTCTTGTGTCTCAAGGTGTGTACAAGTGAACAAAAATTAATAATTGAAAAGATAACTTCATAGAACAATAGATCAATAGAACAGAAAGCAATGAGAAGAGGTCTTAATATAATAAGAATTTGGCAAATGATAAAGGTAGATGTTTAAATTAATGAGGAAAGAAAGATCTAGCCCATCTGTGCTGAAAAAAATTGATTTGGTCTTTGAAGGAAAGAAAATTGCATTACTATTTCTCGGCAAAGTACCAAAGACATTGCCAGGTGTGTTGAGATATTTGACGTCAAATTCAGCACTATAAAATAAATCAAATTATAAAACTATAAAAAAAATATAAACTAAGTATAAAACTAAGTATAAGTATAAAACAGAGGCAGAATTCTAAAGAGGAGAGTTGTTATATTTGACAATGTACCTGTAAAGTTTTTTTATATTAAAGTAATTAAAAGATAATAAGTATGAATATATTTGCAAAGCATAACATCTCTAGTATTCTTAAAAGTTTCTATCTTCTGATCCAATAATTGTACTTATTTTAAGAAAATACTGAGATATGCATAGAGATGTTTTCCCATAGAAATTCATCAGAGCGTAAATTACAGTATTAAAAAATAGAAAATACCCAAATTAAACAATCAGGAATAAGCTAAAAAATCTAGACTATGAAATACTATGAAAATATTGAATTATGATTTAAAGGAGTATTTAATATTATAAGGAGATTTCATGATTTATTTTTAAGTGTGAAATTATCAAATTTTATTAAATGTGTATATACATTATACGCATGATATAATTACGCATGTGTGTGGATGAATGGCTAGATAGATAGATAGACAGATACAAGCAGATACATATTCACATGGAGGAAGAAAACACTTTTTTTTTAATCTTTTTTTTTTATCCTTACCGGAGGACACGTTTTTTGCATTTTTATCTTCAGATAGAGCAAGCGAGAAAGAGAAACATCGATGTGAGAGACACATTGACTGGTTGCCACCCAAACAACCCCAACTGGGGCCAGGGACAAACTGCAACCAAGGTACGTGCCCTTAGCGGGAACCGAACCAGAGACTCTCTGGTCCGTAGGCCAACGCTCTAATCGCTGAACCAAACCGGCCAGGGCGGAAGAAAACATTTTTAAAAAACAGATTTTAACAAATATTTCTCTCTGGTTGGTGGGATTGCAAGTGATATTTATTTTATTCTTTATTCCCTTCTATATATCCAAATTTTCTGCAATAAAGGCATTATTTTTATAGTTACCAAAGGGACTATAGTAATTTATTTTTAATAAAGAAGGTCTGTGAGTCGAAAGAGTGTATTTTTCATGCCACAACAATTTTAGTGCTAATAAAACCCAGATCAGAGAAGGCCCAGAGCATCCTGTGTCCTCATAGTCCCTTCTCTGACCCCTAAATAATGCAAAGGAGACTCCAAGGGGAAAGGCAGAGTCCACATTCTTCTTCAGGTTTCATTCATCAGTTGCAAGTCTTTACTATGCATTTATGATATATCTAATATTTATGTTAATACATCTATTTTTTTAAATATTTTTTTTCTTTATTGATTTTAGAAGGAGAGGGAGAGAGAAGGAGAGAGAGATAGAAACATCAATGAGAGAGAACATTGACTGGCTGCCTCCTTCATGCCCCAAACTGGGGATCAGGCCCACAACCTGGGCATGTGCCCTGACTGGGAATGGAACTGGCGACCTCTTGGTGCATGGGTCGATGCTCAACCAGTGAGCCACACTGGCTGGGCAATACATCTATTTTTAAGAATACCCTAATGAATGACTGTGACAAATTATACATACTTAGATAATAAAAGTTTTTCTTTTTTACTGTTAGAAAGTTTTTCTCTTTTATAATGACATTTCCACTTTAAGATGTTTCTACTTTGCCTGTCTAAAGACACACTTGTGTCAAGAAAATAAATAGCCTTGATTTAAAGAGGATAAAACATGTAATGGCCACAGTGCATATATTATATATATATAAAATTTTACATATGATATATATAATATTCATATATCCTTTGCAAAATAAATATTATTATCTCCCATTTTACAAATTCAGCATTGAGATGTTCAGAAATCTCAATGAGGGAAAAAACTCTGTCTAGGGCTATAGTCAATATTCTTTCCTTTATGTAATATACTTAATAACCAAAGAAAGGCAAGAAAGGAATGATAAAACCTCCTATACTATTACATTATGGCTTTGCAACCAGGTGCTTGGTCTGTACAGCTGGAGATAGTCTGTTCTGATTTCTAAGCCTAAAGGTCCTCCGTCTGGACTATGAGTAGGGAGTAGGCATTAATTTAGTTATTTCAAGTCTGTTTTACGGCTACGGGTGTCCCCTGGGGTAAGTGCCCAATGTGTTTTGTGAGCATCAGTCATTTATCAAACTTCTCCCACACATTAGAGAACTAGTAAACAAATGGGAGCCAACTGTAAGTGAGGAGACAAATCACTGCATGGCACTCTTAATTATTTAAAAAGAGGTTAAAGAAGTCATGGAAAATGCTTCTTTAATGGGCCAGATTTTAAAGAAACAGGTGTGTACCAGGAGCTCAAATGGCTTAAACATATTCTTCTTTATGCTTCCAATGCTTTTCCCCAAACAAAAGCAAACTGTTGTTTTTAAATGCAGTTGGATTATTCCAGAGAATAATCGGGATTTATTATTTATTTTAATGTGATCAAAAAGTCACTCTCAAAAGTGGTGTTGGGAGAGTAAAAATGGGTCCAACACTGGCCTCTGTGAGACCTGGACTAAAGTTTTGATCGGTTCCTTTGGCATGGCTAGAACACCTGCCTGCCTCTTTTTTCTGCCCTGGGAATGCTGGGGCTGGTCTAGATTCTGCCCACCAGCTTCAGTGAGAACACATTCTACTGGTCTAGGGTGCTCTTTGAGCTCATGTGCTTTATTCCTAGTAGCAAAATCAAATTCTATCTAACCCTGCAAATCTTCCTGCTGTTTTTACTGACCTATTAGTAAGTTGTCTGGAACCGTAAATGCTTCTACCTCAGTCCAACAGACACAGACCAAAGGCACATTTGAAAAGTATCTTGCACATTGAAAAAAAAGCACCCTTTCTAAAAATATTTTAGTTTTGTAATTTTCATACTTCAAAGAGTATTAAAATGTATAATTTTATTAAATTTGATTTATATTAATAACATATATTAATATAAAAGGATGCATTTATGACTATATAACATTATGTATACTACAATATATATTATATATTAATATATTAATTTTAGTAATAATTACTTTTTTAAATAGTAAACTAATTTACTTCATGACTAAAGTAGAACAGCTATAATCCTAGAAAAATCAATATAACATGATGGATAAGAACATCAGTTTTCCCTGGCTGGTGTGGATAAATGGTTAGAGCATCAGCTCATGTACCAAAAGGTTGTGGGTTTGATTTCTCTTCAAGGGCAGGTACCTGGGTTGCAGGTTCCATCCCTGGCCCCTGGTGGGGTCACGTGCGGGAGGCAACAAATCCATGTGTCTGTCTCGTATCTGTGTTTCTCTCTCTCTTTTTCTTTCTCTCTCTCTCTCTCCCTCCCTCCCTCTCTTCTTTCCACTCTCTCTAAAAATTAATGGAAAAAATATCCTCGGGTGAGGATTAACAAAAAACAGGAAGGCCAGTTCTGGTGTTAGAAATATGATTTTTAAATCCTGATCTGTTATTTATTTGCAATGTAATTTAGGCAAGTCTTTATCTTTATTGTTTAACTTATTTATAAATGGATATAGCAATAATACCTACTTGAAAGCTTTATTAGAAAGATTAAATAAAAATGATACATTGCTTGGCATATAATAATCTCTCGAATTATGTTAGCTACTATTCTTAATGTTTTAGTTCTCATGCATTACACTAGATTTCTATGTATACACTCAAGAAATAAGATTTGCACTTCTACTTAGAGGAACATAAATTCTACCACAGATGCTTTTAACACAATATGGTAAGTGCTGTGCTAGAAAGTGAGTCTCAGGTTATGGATTGGTCAGTCACCTGGTGATGATGATTATATTGCCAGATTACTGGAGAAGTCTTGTTTATTAAATTTATTGGGGTGACATTGATTAATAAAATTATATAGGTTTTAAGTGTACATTTCTATAATATATGATATGTATACTGAATTGTATACCCATCACTCCAAGTCAAATCATCTTCTGTCACCATGTATTTGATCCCAGTTAGTCATTACTAACTCCCAACCCCCTTCCCTCTTCCTACATGCTGTTGTCTGTGTCTAGGAGTTTTTGTTTTTTTATTTGTTGCTTTCAATTTTATATCTCAATATGGGTGAAATGATATCGTTCTTGACTTTTTCTGTCTGACATTTTGCTTGACATGATATTCTAAATGTCCATCCATGTTGTCACAAATGGCAGTATTTTATCTTTTCTTATGACTACTATTCCATTGTATATATGTACCACATCTACTTTATCTAATCATCTATCAAATGTTTCCATGTCTTGGCCACCATGAATAATTCTGCAATGAACATGGGTGAGCATATATTTTTGTGAATAAATTTTTTCAAATTTTTTCAGGCAGATACCCAGAAGAGGCACTGCTGGATCATATGGTAACTCTATTGCTAAGTTTTTGAGGAACCCTGGACTGTTTTCCATAGTAGCTGTACCAGTTTATGTTCTCACCAGCAGTGAATGAGGGTTCTTTTTTTTTTTTCAACGACCTCTCCAACACTTGTTATTACTTGTCTTGTTGATAATAAGCATTCTAACAGGTGTGAGGTGATATCTCATTGTAGTTTTGATTTGCATTTATCCGATAGCTGGTGAAGTTGAGAATATTTTCACATAACCGTTGTCCATTTGTATGTCTTATTGGAAGAAGTGTCTACTCAGGTCCTTTGTCCATTTTTTAATTGGATTGTTTGTTTGTTTGGTGTTGAGTTGTATGAGTTTGTTATATATTTTGGATATTAACCCCTTGTTGAAGCTGCTGTTTGCAAATATCTTCTCCCATTTGGTTGGTTGTCTTTTTGCTATGCAGAAGCTTTATAGATTTCTGATCCACAGTTATGGACATGTTAATTTAGTTATGTTTTTAATACAACCAATTAAGTGTATCTACTGCATATTAAGATGTAAAATATCAGAAGTCGGTACTTGACAGTAAGTTTGACAAGCTTCAGAACAGAAACAGTGGTTGAAACCACAAGAGCAGATGCGATTTTTCAGGTAAAAGAGGATGAGAAATAAAATGTTGGGCAAAACCAGTTTTCGATAACAGAGCAGAACTTCTCAACCTCAGTGCTACTGATGTCTTGCGCTGAATAATTTTGTTGTTGTGAGAAGTGGTCCTTTGCAACGCATCATGTTTGTCAATATTCTTGCCTATACCCACTGGACTCCAGTAGCACTTTCTGTCAGTTCTGGTTGTGACCAAAATGTCTCCACACAATGCGAAATGTTCCTTGGAGGAACAAGACATCTCCAGTTTAGAACCACTGAAATGAAAAGAAACCATGAAATAGACTAAGAAAGGACTTTTCAGCATGGTAGAAAGAGAACAAACATTTAAGTGTTTCATGAAAATTAAAGGGATCAATTCTTACAAAGTAAAGATAATATTCATTCATTTCATTGGGTTTTAAGGGCAGAAAGGTTAAAACTTAGATACTAAAAATCACTTATTGGATCTGATAATATGAATGTCTGTGATAGGATTTGCCAAAGTAAATTTAGGTGAAGGTGGAAGCCAATTTATAATGGGCTAATAGAATGCTCGAATTAAAAGACTGACAAACCTCAGCGGAAAGGGGGGCTGGTAGGGGGCAGGAAGAGATAAACCAAAACATTTACATGCATGTATGCATAACCAATGGACACTGACAACAATGTGGTGAAGGTGGTGGGGGTGGGGTGGGGAGGATGTCAGTGAGGAAAAAAGGAAGGACATCTGTAATACTTTCAACAATAAAAATTTTACAAAGAGAGAAATCAGAGATATCAAAGTGGAATAATCTTTTATGAAGCTTAACTAGGATGAAAGAGTAGGGAAGTAGGGTACCTGTCAGTGAGAACACAAGGACGTAGCACAATTCATTTTAGTAAGACAGAGGATGGAAAAGTTGAGGGCAAAGAAGGAAAAAAGGAATAGTGATACAGCAAAGTTTGGAAGTGCATATGACTGAGCGAACAAGTGAAGAGGTTGACCTAGATCCCCTTATACTATAAGCTAAGAGAAAAAGATGACTTATGTATTTGTTATATTTTTCTTCCTAACAAATTGTCCCAAAACTTAACATCTTGAAATAGCATTGGATCTCTCTCAGTTTCTGTACATTAGAATCCAGGTGCATCTTAGCTTGGTCATTTGCTTCAAGTTCTTTCACAGTCAAAGTGTGAGCTGGGGCTACAGCCTTCAAAGCTCCAATGGGGAAAGGTGTGCTTTCAAGGTCCCTCACATGATCATTGGCAAGTTAGTTCTTTGTGAGCTTCGGAATGAAGACTTCATTTCCTTGTCAGTTGGTCAAAGGTTCCCCTTAGTTACTTGCTCTGTGGGCCCCACTATAAAACAGTTTACAATATGGACATCTGTTTCATCAAAATGGCAAGGCAAGGAGAAAAAGACACACTCACACACAGAGAGAGAGAGAGAGAGAAGAGAGAGAGAATTCTCAATTTTTCTATAATCTCAGAAGTGACATCTCAGCACATTTGCATATTCTATTCCTTAGAGGCAAGGCAAGTAATTCAGTTCATCCCACACAGTAGCAGGGAGATTACACAAGGGCCTGCATATGAAGAGGCAAGTATCATTGGGAACCATTTCAGAAATGGCCTCCTACAATGTAGAAATACGAACATATTTGTAAATGGAGGGATGTGTAAAGTAGAGGTGGTTCACATATGGCCTCAAATTTGTCAACTGTGTCACTCTGAGAGTTACAGAGAAAGTGTGGCCTAGAAGGCCGAGGAGAAATATAAAGATTTAGAATATGTGCTCAGAAAAATAGAAAAAGTTGAGCAGGACTGAGAACAAGTAATCTAAAAAGTACGGAGAGATCAGCTGAAATCAAAGTCAATGCATATGTTTGGGACCAATTAACAGAGTGTTAAGCTTTTCTGTAGCAGGATTCATCATGCAAATATAGGAGGAGGACTAGCTGATTTTAGAGCCAATCCATGCCTGAGATCTGTTCCATGGGCACTGCAGAAGAACAAATAGCCAGGACCTTGAGAGCTGGTGGGAGAGCCTTTCTAGTTAGGCACCACAGAGTCTAGAAAAGAAGTGAGTGGAAACATCAACCAATGAAATGACATAACCAGGAGACTTTAAGGCTCCATTTGGAGAAATTAAAGTGGGAGGGAACATGATATATATAGTTCATAGCCCCAAAGAAGAATATAGAAGTTCTAAAAGTTTAATCTCAGTAAAGTGGTACTGAAAATCAGTGATGGGAGAAGGACAAGAAAAATATGAATGAATTGAATGATTCAGATCGATGGAAACTGAGAGTCTTAGAACAGAGAACATCTTAAGAAACTTGTTAAATATACATTATTTTAGGAACTGAGAATCAATATGATAGACTGGAAAGTACCACACACACTGATTGGTGTGTTCTTAAGAAAGATGTTGATGAATAGAATTAATTTTTTTTCATTAATAACCGATAGTTATTTAGTGTGGAAATCATACATTTCTGGGCTACTGTTCTTGATCCCCATCTTGCCAACATGATTTTGGTAAACCACATAACCTAGTACTTGTTTTACTTGCTTGTATAATGGAAATTATACTTACTTCATAGAATGATGGTAATTAAGCCTGTAAATCACATAGAACATGGCAGAACATCAATTTATGGTGAGGTTCTTCTTCTTATTTACTTACTGGGGAAAAAAGTATCATTTTGAGTTAGGGTAACAAATCCCAAGCATGTAGTTCAACAAAGCAATTTGGAAAATCTATTTTAATTTACAATATAAATTAATATAATATTATCTTCCATGATACTACCAGATTTTTCTATTAATATAGAAAGAACACTCTTTCTTTTTAAAAATATCTTTATTGATTTTAGAGAGAGAGGAAGGAAGAAAGAGAGAGAGATAGAAACATGGATGTATCAATTGGCTGCCTTTTGCATGGCCCCCACTGGGGATCAGCCTGCAACCTGGGCATGTGCCCTGACCGGGAATCAAACCAGAGACCTCTTGGTGCATGGGTTGATGCTCAATCATTGAGCCACACTGGCCGGACTAGGAAGAATACTCTTATCTCCAGTCTTCTTCTAAATCTTTATAGACTGTCAGTTCGCTCATTCAGGTTGAAGTGTCCTGAAACTTCAACCTACTGACTGTGGAGACAGTTAATAAGCTGAGAAAAAGGAAATACTAAAAATGGAGGGAGGGAAATCTCCCAATATTTTACGCCAACAATCTAACATAGTATACAGTTACCCTTTCAGTATCAAACCACCTCAAAAAGATAAATTTACTGCTTTTGCTCACCTTTGCTTTTGAGAACAAAGCATTATATTCTGCCCAGATTTTTTGAAGGTTTTAACATTTTTTGTGTCCCAAGTTATGCAGATCGCATATGGAACATAAATCCTTTTGAATACCAGCTTATTTGGAAAAAGGTGGAAAATATTAAGACAAAATTACTAGTTATTACCATTCTGTCTTCAGTTATACACATCCTTCTCAATAAAAAATTTTGAAGAGTTAACAGTATATATAGCTAGTTTTACATGGGGACACACCTAAAATAAAAATTATATTTTAAAGCCCTGGGTACTTTGGCACGGCAGTTAGAGCATGGCCTGAGGACCAAAAGGTCAAGGGCATGTGGCTTGGTTGTGGTTTGTCCCCAGTCCTGGTAAGGGTTGAGTGGCAGGTAACCAGTCGATGTGTATCTCTCACATCGATATTTCTCTCTTTCTCTTTTCCTCCCACTCTATCTGAAGATAAATGGAAAAATGTCCTCAGATGAGGATTTAAAATATATATATATTTTTGTGTATACACACACACACACTCACACACACAGAATAGTCTAGTTTTGAACTGATTCATTTTCTCAGTAATATCAGAGTTGAGAAATTTGTCCCATCTTTGTCACGTGCATAAACATGCTCTTGAACAAAGAGGATTGCCTTAATAAATAAATAAAATATATAGATAGATAGATAGATAGATAGATAGATATAGATATAGATATTTCCCAAGCATATATTTCTTTGCTCACTTAGAAAGAATAGTGGCAATGTATTATTTAGGCTAAAGATTCAGCTGGTGTTACAAAGGAAATATTACAATGACTTTATAGATAGAGGTTTGTTTCCCTTTATGTAATAGAATCTATGTGAATTCCGTTTGGTGTTACATCTCTGTTTCATGCTCCTCTTCGAGGCCCAGGAATTTTTGCATCTTATTGTTTATCTACCCTGGTTATTGTCTGATCTACAAGGCTCAAATTAGCATAGCATGTTCATGGGACGGGAGAAAATATACAGAATACAAAGTCACGGTTTATAGACCCAGACTTGGAGGTGACACACATTACTTCTGCTCACACTGTTAGAATTTAATCTCATGGTTACATGTAGCTGCAAAGGAGGCAGAAAAATGCAATTTTTAGCTGGGCAGCTAGAGGCTATGTTTTCATTGCTATGAAGGAAAGACAAGATAGTTTGGTAAACTATTAGCTGTCTGAGTCAAAAGAAATAAATTCAGCCTAATCAATATTACCGAAATAGCACTTAAAAATCAATGCAGAAATTTACATCCACAAGGTACATAAATAAAGGGCTAATTTCTAGGCTGTTCTGTTATGCATAATAAAAAGCCTAGTTATCACCAATAAACCAAATTTTAAAATCTCTTTTTAAATGTTCTGTTTTTGAAAGAAATTACTTATCTTTTTAAGTTGAACAGTCTTGTATCATTTCCTAGGGAGAGGTGCTAAAGGTAGAAGAGAAACAATCAAGATCATTATTTGAAATATAAATACCATTGCAAGTGTTCCAAATCATCTATTTATCCATACTTAACATGCAAGTGCTGTCAGTTCAATCAATAGCAAAGATAACTCTTGCCAAACTCATCTGTACCTTTAAGCAAAGATATTTATTTGTTAAAAAAATACATAAAATGCAAATTAAATTATACCCATTAACAAATGGCTAACTTGTACGTTTATAATGTTGAAGACCTTGTAATTTTCAGGCAGGTGTGAGATTTACAGAAGGGAGATGCATGCCTGAGAAAGGATCCTTTTCCCCTAATATTTTACAAATGGAATATCATTCATGTTTTATACCAGCCTTGAGGGTGTGGCACTGAGTAGAGAGGGGGGAGAAACCTGGATCTCAGTCACCACTTTCTAGCTATATGACTTTGAGTAAGTTATAGGTAATTTAACCTAAGATAGGAAGTAACTTCTAATTTTAAGTTTCTACAAACTAAAGTGGGGATACTCATACTTAAATTATAGTAGTTCTGAATTAATAAAATGTTATGATTTTGTAAAATATATGGTAGGTATTCCTTGAAATATAATTGTTTTAGTTATCTATTGATGTGTGCCAAACAACTCAAGAATATAGGTGTAGAAATCAACTATTTTTATTATGCTCATGATTCTGTGGACCAGAAATCCAGGTAGGCACAGAGAGAACAGTTTCTCTGTGCTCCACGATGCCTGAGGACTCAGGTTGGGTGATTTGAACAAGTAAAGATACCTGTGATAACTGGACTAGGACCATATATAAGGCCTGGATTGCCAGAACATATCTAGACTGACTAGGCATCTCTCTCCATGTGGCTAGATTGGACTTCTTCACTGCATGGTGATTTCAGGAAATCCAGATATTTCATTGAGTAACCTGACTTCCTCCAGAGTGGATATTGCAAGGGGCCAAGGTACACTTTGGAAGCATAAGACCTAGTTTCAGCAGCCTTGCAGCATCATTTCTGCCATAGTCCTTGGCCCCTCTCTGGCTTAATGAGCAGGGACCCCACTTGATGAGAGGAGTGGCATATACATATTAGGAGAGGCAGATTTATTTGGGGGACATTTTATACACTAGCTGCTGAGCCAATACAATTGATATGATAGTCCTTTTCTTTGTTTCTGCTATTTTCAGGGAATATATATATATATATATATATTATTTAATATATATGTGTATCATATTACATATGATATATATAAATTATATATATATATTTATACAAGTAAATATATATTTTAAGAAAATATATAATAAAATATAGCTATATAACAATGTATATTATATATACATATAAATATATTTATATTAATGTTATGTCTATTAAAATAATTATTTTATAAATATTTAATAAATTTTAAATAAATAAGTGTAATTAAATAATTGAATACATTGTTGTTAAATAAACATTAAAAAATCAGGAAATTTCTCATAAAAATCCAGGTTTCAATTTATCTTTAAAGACCAGATCAAACAATATTTGATGCACCTTTTTACAAGGCGACTGAGGAGCAGTTGCCTTCTCAGTGGGGTTTTGCACACTCACTCCCTTCATAAGTTTGAGTACCCAAGTACTTGTAATTGTCACTGATCTGGTCTCTCATGTAGAGAGTGGGTCTGGAAATCATTAATGGCAACAATTCTAGAAGTGTGGTCTGTAGAGACTGGGGGCCCTGAGAACCTCTCAGGGGTATCTATGAGGCAAATATATCTATAATTCAACATATATGGCTAGCACTCATAATTGTATAACTATTCATTTATTAGAAAATTAAACATTTTTGTATTTGGTTGTATGTTTATATGTATATGTATCTGTTTTATATGTTTATATATAATGTTAATGTTTATGTGTTTATATATAATGTTATATAATGTTAATGTTTATATATAATGTTTTACAACAATAACTTTTAGTATAAAAAACCTTTTTTATTGCTTTGACTTATGATATGGGTTCTATACCCAGTCAGGGTGGGTATGGAAGGCAACAGATTGATATTTCTTTCTCTCTTCCTCTCTCTCTAATAAATCAATGAAAGCATGTCCTCAGGTGAGAATTACCAAAGGAGAAAAAAAAAAAAAGCTCTTGGCAAACAAAAAAAATATATTTTATGGGCAAAGTGCCTGAATAGAGACTTCTCCAAAGAGGACGTACAGATGGCCAAAAGACACATGAAAAGATGCTCAATGTCACTAATCATCAGAGAAATGCAAATTAAAACCACAATGAGATATCACTTCACACCTGTCAGAATGGCTATCATCAATAAATCAACAAACAACAAATGCCAGCAAAGATGTGGAGAAAAGGGAACCTTTGTGCACGGTCGGTGGGAATGCAGACTGGTGCAGCCACTGTGGGAAGCAGTACAGAGTTACCTCAAAAAGTTAAAAATGGAACTGCCTTATGACCCAGTGATTCCACTTCTGGGAATTTATCTGTAGAAATCCGAAACACTAATTTGAAAGCATATATGCACCTTTGCGTTCATTGAAGCATTATTTATGATAGCCACAACTTGGAAGCAGCCCAGTCTCCATCATGGGTTGATAAAAAAGCTGTGGTACATTTACACAATGGAATATTACTCAGCTGTAAAAAAAAAAAAAAAAAGAAAGAAAGAAAGAAAGAAAGAAAGAAAGAAAGAAAGAAAATATTTTTCTTTTTGACAGCATGGATCGACCTGGAGAGCAATATGCTAAGTGAAATAAGCCTGTCAAACAAAAGCAAGAACCATATGATTTCACTGATATGTGGAATCTAATGAACAAAATGAAGTAATAATCAAAATAGAAACAGACTCATAGAGACCAGACTGACATCTGTTGTGGGGTGAGGGCTTGGGGGGCTAAGTGAATGGGGTAAAGGGATTGAGCAAAAAAGTAAAAAGGTAAAGAACTCATGGACAAAGACAACAGTGCAATGATTGCTAGGGAGAGGCAAGGGTGGTGGAGGAGGGTAAAGGTGGGGTAAATAGCGATGGAAGGAGACTTGATTTGGGGTGGTGTACACACAATACAGAGTATACAGCTGTGTTGTGGAATTGTGCACCTGAAATCTGTATAATTTTGTTAACCAATGTCACCCCATAAATTCAATAAAAGAAGAAAAAATTTTAAAGGGAAGCTAAATAACACAAAAAACAAAGAAAAAACCCTGTGTATTTTATTGACGTATCACAATGATGTAACCAGAGTTCTGTGTAAAAGAAAATCTAAAACATGTTTTCACAAAGCAAAATTTAGATAAAGGAAATAGAAACTGTTGTTCATAGGTATACTTTGTCCTAAGCCTTAGCCAATTTTTATATCACATCTATGACTCAGGATAGTTTGGAAGTTTGGATGCTTAAGTTCCTTGTTTAGTACCTATTTCTAGTTAGTTTATTACATTACGTATCTGTTCATTTGGATAATTATCTGACACCTGCTCATGGCAGATTGTTTTGACAGATTATATTGGCCGAGATCAGTTCATTCCCTGCCATCTGTCCAGTAAAGGTGAGTTCAACAAGCTGGTAATTTCTAGACAATCATAAAAGATTCTTTTTATGAGTTCAAAATTTTCTTCATCCTTAAAAGTTGTTCACCAGAGGGGGCGGGTGTGATTGCCAAATATTAAGAGACGTTGTATCTGTAGTCTTTATCAGATATACTTCTGTACCTGAAATCCTTATTTGAACATTATTTTGATTTAATCAGAAGGAGCATACTATATTAAAAGAGAATATGTTAGTTTTAAATTAAGTATTTAATTTGGTTGGTATCTAGAACAGCTTTAAATAACATGGTTTCCTTTATCTTTTTCACTGAATTTTGACAGTTTAGTAAAACAAATATCTCAACTTATAATATTTTTAAAGCACATATATAATACTGTTTATATCATTTTAAAATTAGAGCAACTGTATTAATATAGATTTTCTGAATCCATAAAAAGTAAATAGCATTCAATGAGGAGGAAAATCAGTGACTCCATGTCTGACTATATAATAAATAAAATCATTTCTTAAAATATGTAATAATTATTTAAGATTTTTGAAATAAAATAGAAATTTAAAGAAACCTTGAAAGTAAACTATAAAACACCTACAAGTATAAATTAATCAATAGCTTCTATTCCTTAAAGTGGGCTGATATAATTTTTAAGTAAAAAATATAATTCATTCTAGCAGAAGAAATAATAGTAAATTTACTTTAATTTTCTCTTTTATTTGTTTAATATTCAATCAATATTACCTGAACACTGATTCTGTGTCAGGTATTAGGGTTTTGGTATTCAACAGGGCAAACCTGATACTGCCCTCCTGACACTTAGAGTCTAGCTTTCATTAGCGCCCTGAAGTCGTCAAGCTATGAGCTCCCACCCATGCTCTATTACTATTTGAATAAGTATATTTTTTGTAACTATATAAATTGTCCAAAAGTAACTGTGAAACTTGTACTGAAGGCAAAATCAGAACATTTTGAAACATTTAAAAACATATCTAGTAGCTTGTGAAGTGACCTGTACTTCAGATATATATTTATTGGCAAGAAGAAGACCAGGGTTTTTGCTACCCTTGTAAATTTTGCCTAGTCATCTGGCATGATAGGAATTTACACAGACTGCTCTGAGAAAGTAGTCCAGTACTATTTTAGAGCACTCTATTGGACTGTGGGGAGTTAAAAAAAAAAAAAAAGGAAAGGAAAAGAAACAGGGCAAGTCCTTAAAGACCTTCTGATATAATGGGAAGACAGCACCAACATAAATATATGGATATAAACACAAGTGACTCCAAGAAATAAATATACACAATCAACTGCTGGACCAAAGGCTCTCTCAAGGGCCTCTTTGTGCTATATGATCTCATGATTTGTTGAACCACAGCTTTCTAGAGGAATATACAAAAATCTTAGAGTCCCAAGTGGCATGAAGTTTGAATACCTGGGTGTTCTCAGAGCTTCTGTATAAAAGCTTCATCAAAGAATTGAGCCTTAGGTCATACATATAACACATAGCATCACACTCATCAAAAGAACAGCCAAATCGCTGTCATGTGGACATGCTGCCCAAGTATTTAGTAGAAGATTGAAAAATACAACCAACTGAGCCATTGTCTACATGGCATGGAAGAATTACCCAACTAATGTTTTTGATTGATGTGACCAGCTGTTTTGGCACCATGTCAAGATTGAATCATACACAAGTGTCCTGCATGAGTCACCACAGATTCCAAAATGCTCAAATTCCAATCTGGCTACATTTTGCAATCTAGAATTAGAGACATCTTCTAATAAGTCTGTTGGCATATTCATGATCTAACTAACTATAAGAATTTTGCTTTTTAAAGAATTGATTTATCTTTAGAACTTAAACTAGAACCTCAGCTTATTTCATGACTTTATGATGTATTCTATTTTATGGGAGAAAACATGCATAAGGTTGTATGCTGTATGCAACACACAATGTCGTTTTATCAGGAAATTTTTTATTTTTTCTTATAAATAATATGGCATAAAATAAGTTGGAGGATGACAAATTCTCCTTGAGACATCGCACTTGGAGAGAGTAATGTGCATTGAGTGTGGTATTAGCTGTACCATACAGAAAAAGAGGGCATGAATGAAAGCATGTGATAGAGGTGACCTCGGCTCATTTTAAATGGCATTCATTTGAAGTCAACTTTGGGACCAAAGTATTCTAAATCTTTTAGTCAAAAAAGTACATATGGAAAGAAATAATTAGATACAAAAATGAGAATCATGCTTATTCCTGAGTCAGGCAATTTAGAATAAGGGTATTCAAGTGCAAGTGCAGGAACAGAAGACGATTTGCAGAAGAAAGCAGCATTATTTGGTCATGTCTCCCCTGTTTTGATGTAGGGACAGAACTATTAATGGCACTGAATGAATGAATTTAGCAAGATAGTATTGGATGTGGTCTTTACTAAACATAGTCTTTAATTGGCAGGGGGCACATATTTTTAACTTCAAATAATTTCATTAAAATTTTATTAAAATATATCAATGATAAACACACTAATAAGCATTACACATGTAATGATAAAATTTGTAACATACTACACTGTAGAAATAAGATCAGGAAGTCTGACTGAATGATCATTGAGCAACCCAAGTAGGTGATTCAATGCAATTCTCTTAAGTTAAAGTTGATGTTTAACTGCTGATTTTGACATATCAACATAAAAGATAGTTTTAGGTGTTCCTTATGTGAGAAATCACTTCCTTTTGTCAATTTTTGCTATTAATTTTTAAGCACTGATGACATTTCTGGGTTTTTTAAACCTGATTAACTTGAAAGTTTCTATTAGGCAGGAGTTTAAAATCAGGGTAAAAAATATATTTTAAAATAAAACACAGAGTTTTTATGAATTTAGACTCTAAGCCAGGTTCATAGCACTACTAACAGGTTCTGAGTTTTAAATTACCTAGTTCTCCTTTATTTAAATTAATCCAGAAAGGCTTTATCTTGTTCACTATTTTTTCTTACTCATATTATTATTTTTTCACTGCCTTTCCCTCTTCTTTATATATATGTTTATAAAGCAGGCTGTATAAATTCCAAAAACAGTGTAGTGATCAATATACAGAGAGAAGATGTCTGGCCAGTAAGGTCTCTTTCATATACTTCTAAAAATGTTGAAGCATTGTTTATGTCTTCAGTCAAAAGCAAACTCCTGATAAAGATGATTGAAACATAACGATGATTTTAAAATAACATATTATATAAACATTTTATGATTCTGAAAGCTAATAACATATAAATTGTGATTTTTGCTTAGTGGGAAATTTATAATTTTCACAAGTTCATGTGCATGATAAGTAGGCAAATGATATTTAAGGTTTCATGTTGTAGTATAAATATCTAGTAGCAAAAATAGGAGCTGAATGTGTTTGTTCAAACACAATTACTTCCCCAAAATCTAATTTTGTGGTACTTAATGAACTCAACACCATTACTTTTTATTACTTATTTAGTTAGTTTTTGTTACTCATCAATTGGGTGCCTTCCGTACAACCCCGACCAGGGCCAGGGATTGAACCTGCAACCCAGGTACATGCCCTGGACCAGGAATCAAATCTGAGACCCCTGGTCCTTAGGCCAGTGCTCTAACTGCTGAACCAAACCAGCCAGGACTACTTTTTATTTCATTTATTCTTAAAGATGTCAGGTGATACATTAATTCAGAAACATTTAGGACACTTCATGTGCACAAGGCATTGTTCTGGCAACTCTGAGGATATGCAATTGAAACACATGTATATTTTATTCAAGACAGAGTAAGACAGACAGAGCTAGTATTGTGTGTGTAATGAACAGATAGTTAGTTATCTTTCAGTAGCACAAAGACTTGACCTCTTGACTCATGTCTTCACTCACTCTTTCTGCCGTAAACTGAATGTTTGTGTCCTCTCAAAATTTACGTGTTGAAACCTAATTCCCAATATGATGTTATTTGGAGGTGGGGACTTTGGAAGTTGAGTAGGTCATGATGGAGGAGCCCTCATAAATGAGATTAATGCCCTTACAAAGGAGACTCTATAGAGCTCTCTTGCCCCATTTGCTGTGTGAAGACACAGAGAAAGATGAGCATCCATGAATCAGGAAGTGAAATTCTCACCAGACACTAAATCTGCTAACAGCTTGACCTTGAACTTTCCTGCTTCTAGAATTGTGGAAAATTAATATTTTTTGTTTAAGCCATTTTGTTATAGCCTTTGTACAAACTCAGATACCTAGGTGAAGAAGCAATACTAATTTATCAAATAGTGAACTGGAACTTGGAGAGAAGCTACACACATACTTTTATCCAATTGTCTATATTTACTTTAGGATTCAGGAATTTCACAGGGGAAGTAACCTATTCAAGAAGGTGTGGTGTGTGTGTAAATTTACTACAGATAGGAGATAATAGTCTCAACATGATTCTTCTCCAAAATCAGCTTTAATGAGTAATATAGATGGCAATTTCATCTCTATTTGACTGAACCTCAAAAATTATAAAAATATTACAATACAAGAGGGAAAGCTATTAATGTGATTAAAGAAGCATAAATAAAGAATTATGGTGATAGAAAAATTATGGTGATAGAAAATTCCTTCAAATAGACATGTTCATAGAACATACGGAGGAAATAGTATCTGAGTTGAACTTGAAAGAGTAGGTAGAATTTAGATATAATGAAGATTAGTGAATGGTAAGGGTAAAAACACAGAAGTGATAAAATTCAGAAAGTATATAGGCAGTATAAGCAAAATAATCAAAAAAATTGACAGGTGCACTGGGTTTGTAAAATTCTCTTTAACAGTGTTGATCTCTCAGGAAATGGCAAGTCTTTTCTTCCAGTTTGTCAGGTCAAAAAAAAAGGAGTCATCCTTGACTTTCTTTCTCATATAACCCACATCCAACCTGTCAGCAAATATATCCATTCCAACCTTAAAATATACTCAGAATCCAACTTTTTTTAAGTTTCTTCATTGGCTTACAACTCCAAAAGCTTCCTTTCTCATTCAGAGAAAAAGCTGAAGACTTTTTACTGACCAATAATGCCCCGCATGATCTGGATTCTGTTGTTGCTCCAGCTCATCTGTGTTGAATCTCCTTTTCTCTTGAAATTCTAGTCAGGCTGTCCTTTGTTTATGTCAACCAGGCTGGGACTTCAGGACCTTTACACTGATGCCCTCTTGGCTTAGGACACTCTTCATCCAGTTTCTCCATGGCTTGCTCCCTTGTCTAGTTTAGGACTCTGCCTAAATCTCACCTTATCAGTAAGGTCATCCTTGACAACTCTAATTAAATATTATTATTTCTTCTTCTTCTTCTTCTTCTTCTTCTTCTTCTTCTTCTTCTTCTTCTTCTTCTTCTTCTTCTTCTTCTCCTTCTCCTTCTCCTTCTCCTTCTCCTTCTCCTTCTCCTTCTCCTTCTCCTTCTCCTTCTCCTTCTCCTTCTCCTTCTCCTTCTCCTTCTCCTTCTCCTTCTCCTTCTCCTTCTCCTTCTCCTCCTCCTCCTCCTCCTCCTCCTCCTCCTCCTCCTCCTCCTCCTCCTCCTCCTCCTCCTCCTCCTCCTCCTCCTCCTTCTCCTTCTCCTTCTCCTTCTTCTTCTTCCCTTTTTGCTTTACTTGATAATATGCACCACTAGTTACTAGAGACCCTCAAACCTCAGTCTTTTATAACAACATGCTGCAAGTCCATACGGGTCTCTTGTGGTTCCACTGTATGCCATCTTCTCCCTGGGACCCAGGATAATGAGTAATGTCTATATCTATATGGAATACTGATAGTTGTTTTGGCAAAGGGAATTAAAAAAAATAATAACCACAAGCTGACTCTTAAAGCTTTTTCCTGGAAGTGACATAAATCCCTTGCACATACATTTCAAAGTGTTCAAAGCAAGAAATAGAGTTGCACCTGATATCAATGAGGTGATGAAATATAATTCTCATGCACCACAGGGAGGAGCCTGACATTGGAATATTTGGCAACCAGTTATATAATCCACTACATTATATGTCATTATATATGTTATTTACTTGGTTATTATCTGTATCACTTCATATTTTAGAGAAGGTTCTATGAAAATACACTCTGGGATGGAGACTGTGTGCAGAAAATAATGCTCTTTGGAAATACACCTGTGTGGAAGTAAGGAAGACAGGTTTGGATAGAGGGAAATGCTAATTTTAATATGATTTCAATTGAAGCCTCAATGTACTCCACATGGAACTCTAGAGTTTGACAGACCCTTAAGGGTTGTTTCAAATTGAGGTTAATGAACCATGCTTCTTTATTTTTACATCTGATGGCCATTGGCAGCAAGCACCTTCCAAAAGTGGAGTAAGATCTTACCCAAGGGAGTATGTGCAGGAAAGCACAATTGACAGTCATGGCACAGGGTAGACACAGTGTGTCTAAGTCAGTGTGGGTGAGTGTATTTGTTCTGACTGTTACCAAACAAAAAGAGTTCAGAGCCAAACACTAAACACCATGAAATGCAGTAAAGAAAGACTGGATATTTTATTATGAATGGCACAACTTATAAAACTGGGAAGCTAATGTTTAAAAGCCTGAACTCCCAATGGCATGTAGGTTACAGACTTTATAGGGAAAAATTGCTAGACATCGTGGGTTACGAGGTTGGGTTCATGCTGGGAGCCGATTGGTTGGAGGTGAGGTAAGTGTAATAAATTATTTTTTAGATCTTGAGGACAGTTCTGAAGTCTGTTCTGGTATCCCTCTGATTGGTTTCATGGGAAAGTAGCCAGGGGGTCAATCCACCTTAGGGCTCAGGAGAGGAAAATAACTTAGGACAAGATGTTATTTTTAGCCTGCCAGAGGCCTAAATCTTGTGATCATTAGTTGGGTCTGAGATACTGTCTTCTTCTGCCTCTGGGGTTGTTGATTATCTGGGGGTTGCTGATTATTAGGTCTCTGAAGAGAATATAGAGAGAGATACAATTTCTGAAGCTAGAATTTCAAGCTAAAATTAATTAAAGTCAGAAGAATCCTCAGTTTCATGACCAGAATATCTTGGCAGATCACTGTCGTGCCAACTGTCTTCACCAGAATGAGATGTCCATGAAGGTCAGGACATTTGCCTGTGTGTTTAATGCTGTAGCCACCCATGCTTTCAACAGCTCCTGGCATAAGACATGTTCAAGATTTGTTTCATGAATAAATTAATAAAAATTTTATATTAGAAAGGTAGAAAAAGATAGAGCATAGAGGTCTTTATTGCCAAAGTAAGGCTTTTAAACTTTTAGGGAAGTTAAGTGCATGATGATTGGCTTCAGGAGTACTGATCCAACCACAGTGTGCACAGTGGACTGAATGTGTGGGAATAGATGCTAGGAGACTGACAGAGGCTAGTGCCATAGCAGGGATTATGAGCTCAAGATTAAAACAAACAAAATGAACAAGCAAAAATGAGAAGTGCTTTGAGAAGGAAGCTGAAGAACATTTTCTAATTAATTCTTGGCAAAATATTGCATGACTTGAGGACAGAAACCCTCACAGTGGTTCATATTGGGTCCAGAAATATGTCCTGTGGCTTATGTATCGGACACTTTTATATTTTTCTCATTAAAAGTATAAGGTCTAAGTTATTTCCTCATGTGATTTGTTTGCAGAAAACGAATTATCTTAATCATACCAGTCATCGTATCAGATACGCACTGCAGAATTTGATTTTTAGCAATAGAAATATAAAAAATATCTCAACTACTTAGAAATTATTGAGAATTTGAATAGTAAGTCTTACTTGTTAGGTATCTATTGAGACAGTTTGTTTGGATGAGGTTGGGAGGGGTCTGACCAGGACTTCTCTATATATGAAGCACTCCATTCCATTATTTAAGAACTCAGAGAAGGGTTACATAATAAGTACAATGTCTGGCTGTGATGCAGTGCCATATCCATAAATTTGGATGACTGAGCAAAGCTTACTCTAGACATAGGTATTCTCTATGGTCAATGAATGTTGTATATGCAATAAAACTAGAACAAATTTAAAAATTATGAATATTCAGAATAATAAGCATTTCTCTACTGGCCTGAGATGTTAATGTGAAATGCTGTCCAAAGGTATATGAGATATATTGCTTGATACCTAGTTAGTACTCAACAAATAGTAGATATTTTTGTGTTAGTGTTAACCTATAGTTTGGAAAAGGATGCTCTGACTAAATATTCATGTCATTCTATATAATCTACATAGCTTACTAAATTCCCATGACTCAAGTATAATAAAAATGTGTAACATTATAATTAACAGCTTAACTAATTAATTCTATAATTTAAAATAAAAATTATATGTTCATGACTTTGAATTTTAAGTAATATCATCTCATCCTCAATACTCAGGTATTATAGCTCATAAGGTCTACTGAATCATAAGAATGTCAGGACTGAACTCATAAAAAACAACAACATATGTTTCTGATACTTAGCATAAGACCTGATGCAGTAGATATATACTCAAAAAATGACTGAATAAATAAAAAATAAATTAATGCATTTTGATAGGGATATCAGCAAATTTGCAGGTGGGCAGGATTTCAGTTATTATATATGTACTCTGTTTTTATGTAAAATATTACTTTCTAAATATCTGTTGCAATAAATAAAATAACATTTCTTTCTTGCTACCTACACGAGTGCCATAGTCTTTTCTACATTGATTTTTTTTGGGCTAAACAAATGATTTTAAGTTTTTTCTAGCCTATGGCTAGACCAGAATAAGATGCATTTCAAAAGCATTCAAGTAGCTTTAAAGTGATAGCTGAAGAATCTCTCAAGGCATTAAAAAAAAAAAAAAAAGATAAAGCCTTCTTTTAATGATTTTGCTCACGTTTCTTTTAAAAATGGGAGGGGCTAAGAAACTTGGGGTTTACTGACTCAAGCAAAGCCTCAGTCCCACAGTGACCTATTCAGGGGTGATGTTAATCAATAGAGTCAAAGACATAAGAATCATACTAAAACAGTGACTTTCTTAACCTCAATGAGTTCTTCACGAGATTCCTGTAGGTAAGAACACAAATAGGATTTTTCTTTAAAGATGTTTTGTTTAGAGATATTTTGCTTATATTAAACATGCCTCAGGAGTTCTCCATCACGAGTCAAGTCCACAGTGCATTCAACTATGTTGGTTGTTTTTCCTGAGAATTGTTGAAGGTTCGGCAGGTTCAGAAAACTTATTGGTTAGAAATCTAAATAATTAGCTACAAGTCTTCCATAGAAAATTATCAGACCTATTTTTTGTGCACTTATTTTTACAAAGGATTTAACAGATACTTTTAAAATGTAATGGTTAATAAGTATAGTTTCAATCATACGTGTATTCACGATCATATGACTATTGTCTGAAGGAGAAATTATTTGGCCTCAGCAATTCAACTTTCCATATTTATCACTTTGTGTCACATTTATAAATATGAGCGTAATATTCTAGAATCTCTTTCCATTTAATCTCCATTTGGAATCATGTGTCTATTGCTTTCATTGGGCCTTGATACAATATATATGAGATATATATATATATATATATTTTTTCTTTTTTCTTTCATCCTTCTTCATGTTTCCTTATGTTCTGTTTTATACATTCAAATTTTTATTCCTATGTTTCTTTGAACAGAATATGGAATCCTTTGGTGAAAAGGAGATGCATGCATCAGAAAAGAGGTACACTTGGACCTTGTTAGACCCATGTATAACTTACGTCCTTGTCACAGTGTGTATGTCCCAGAGTCAACAGTCCTAGGAAAATTAGAAAACACAAAACAGCACAGGACAGGACAATTTTGCTTCATATAATTAAAAACAAACGAAAAAAAGAGACACACTTTCCGGAATCCGGGGTTTTGTTGTGATTTAGGTGCTAATTTTTCTGAGTCTCTTCCCCTCTCAACCAGTTTTGATGCTTGATAAAATAAGAAAACCCAAATTAAATAAGCCCAGAGCCTTCCCTTGGACGCGTGGTTAATGTGTCCCCCTCCTCCTTCAATTACGCCATGCTCATTATGCTTCCCTGCTCACTCTCACAGCTGTTAAAATGAGAAGCCTCTCTCGCTGCCGCAGCTCCATCCTGCAGGCCTGTACCTGTGCTGGCAGCATGCTCCTCTTCGCACCTCAGATTGCCTTTTGCTTGGGGAGGAGATCCCTGCCGTGCATCTCAAACTGAAAAATGAAAGAAAATTAAGTTGCTGTTTGGAGTTTGAGTGAATTATGGAAAACGGGTCCTTTTTTGTCTACCAGGCATGTTCGTGTATGCTATTACCCACCTTCTAACTCCTTCCTTACATTGGAGCTGTCAGTATGGAAATCTTACCTAAACTTCTGATCAGTTTGTATCTAAGGCAAGGACACACACATGAACTTGGCATTTCCTTCCGACTGTGGCTATGTGTTGAACATAATGAGCCCAGAATGGTTGATCTAGCTATTTTGGCCATCTTAATAGCTGACTTGAGGCATTGAACTATGAAGCCTGGTAACTCAGTAAAAATTAGTTTTTAATTCAAATAAACAAAAAGAAAAATAAATTATTTGGTAGTAAAATGGGAACAAAAACCAAATATAAACTAAACATATATGAACGGCCTTCAACTAATGTAAATTTATTGCAGAAAAGCACATTATTTGATGGTTTTACCTTTTGTTTGGATTTTTTATTTGTATAGTTTCTGATATCCTTACAGTTTTGCAGAAGAATATCTAAATGCACACATGTGCAGATTCAATTGAAGCTTCAGGACTTAAGCATTAAATACCTAAGTCAATTGGGAAGCTGAAATGCCCTTAATTGAGTTGGCAAAGATAAACTATGACAGCAGGAACATGGGTGGGTGATTTGACTGCTGGTCTCTGGGAAGATTATCTTGATGGTGCCAACTACAAGGGATAGTGAAGAATCACAGAACAATGTGATGGCTGGTATTTTTGTTTAAAATAATATTTAGGTGGTATTACTTATATTGTGAAGTAGGTAGGAGATTGCCATGCATGTATTATGTCTTTTGAAAATCTCTAAGCAAGAAAATCACTCCATAAAATTTCCAAAATGTTCATGCCTGTGGCCAGGGCAATGATAGCCTTTGTCAAGGGAACATGCAAAGCCATTCTTCACCATGAACATCTAATTGAATCTAGTGTTAGGAAGCTCTTAGTGTCATGAGTTCAGGACAATTAAGTTTCAATATCTTTGATGAGGAATCGAGACAAAAGTTAGGCAACTGGTGCTGAGTTTTCTGACTATACCTGTAGAATATCACAATTATTGTTCAATAAACCACCAAGGAATCTTTCAGAAAATGGAAATGCATGGCATTGGGAGTGAGCAGAGAAAATTGGTAAAAGCAAAAAAAAAAAATTAATTCTATCTACTAAACCACAGTTGTCCAAATTGTTTAGTCTCATAGCCACTTATATCTAAGTGGTTTTTTTTAATGATGTGATCAATTGAGGAAAAGATATAATAACTAATTTAACACTCATATGTTTTTACTTTAGAACAACATGGTTTAAAAAAATGCTTTAAAGACATCTTACACAACAGAATTTTCACTGATACAATGCCTAAGGCAAGAAAACAAAGGAGAAAATGAACACATGGACTACATCAAACTAAAAAGCTTCTGGACAGCGAAAGAAACAACCATCAAAATGGAAAGATAACCCACTATATGGGAGAGCATAATTGCCAATGACACATCAGATAAAGGGTTAATTTCCAAAATATATAGAGTGCTCATACAACACAACAAAAGGAAGACAAAGAACCCTATTAAAAAATGGGCAGAGGGCCTAAAGAGACACCTCTCCAAAAAGGACATCAAATGGCCAAGAGACATATGAAAAAATGCTCAAAGTCACTAATCATCAGAGAGATGCAAATTAAAACAACAATGAAGTATCAGCTCACATATGTCAGAATGGCTACCATCAACTAATTATCAAACAACAAGTGCTGGTGAGGGTGTAGAGAAAAGGGGACTCTAGTACACTGCTTGCAGGAATGCAGACTGGTGCAGCCACTATGGAAAACACTATGGTGTTACCTCAAAAAGTTAAAAATTGAACTGCCATTTGACCCAGTGATTGTGGGAAGAGATAAATTATAAATCTTATATACATGTATCATGTATGCGTAACCAATGGACATAGACAACAATGCTGGGGATGAGGTGTGTGTGTGGAGGGGGGTTTGGGAGGAGGGTGTCAACGGGGGAAAAGGAGAAACATCTGTAACAAAAATAAATTAATAAAAATAATTTAAAAAATGCTTTATATATAATTTAAAGATCAATTTTAATTGTATTTATAATATATAAAGACATTTTAAATCACTCCACAAATATGTGCCATATACAATTAAATTAATTTTAAATTAATCATTTAACAAGATGCATGATGCTGAAAACGACATAAAAATAACATATTGTGTCTTGTTTGTGTTTAGGACTGAGCAGTAGAGTAAAATATACATAACATTTAACTCCTTTATAGCACCATTTAAAAAATGCTTTTATGGTCTGATATTTTGAATTCTTACATATTTCTTCTTTAAAGCTACCTATTTATAAATATTTTAATATGTTAATAAAAATAAGAAGAATCTATTTAAGACTGCTTTTAAAAAGCATATTTCAGCAGAGTACATTTCCAGTCTTTATTTCTCATAAATAAACAACAAAATTGGATACAATAATTACTTTATTTTCTTTTTTAAACATTTTTTTAAGTAGAGGTAAAATGTATATTCAAGTAATTTTCAGGTCAGTGATTTAATGTAATTAGTTAATACACCTGTATACAGTTCAATGGGTTGAAGATCAATATAAGGATACTCATCTAGCTACCATCTCAAACAAGCTGGAGAACACTTTCAGGACCCCTGGGTGTTTCATTATACACCTTCTAGACAATCCTCAATTTACTAAGTACCATAAATGAGCTCTGCTTGTTCTTGAACTTTATATAAATGGATTCATAGAGTATGTAATCTTTTCTTTGGCTCATTTCACTTGGCATAATATCTCTGAATTCCAACCATTTTATTGTTCGTAACAGGCATCCATTATTTTTGTTGTTGCTGAATAGGGTTCAGTCGCATGAATTCATCTCAATTTGTCTATTTTCTACATGGACATTTTTGTTGTTTCCAACGTGGAATTATTATGAACAAAGCAGCTATAAATCATTCTTATACAAATCTATTTGAGGACAATGATTTCATTTCTCTTAGTAAATTCCAAAACTGCTGGTTCATAGAGCAGATGCACACATAACTATGAGAAACTACACACACTTTTCCTGAGTGGTTGTATCATTTCACACTCCTACCAGTAATATGTGAACGTTTTAGTGGTTCTACATCCTTGCCAACCTTTGGTGTTGTCAGTCTTTTATATTTTAGCCATTCTAGCTGGTGTGAAATGGTATCTCATCCTAGTTATATTAGTGCTACAGATAACTTCACCTGTGGTAGATGAATTTTGATCATAGTAATATAAGTAGAAGATATGGAATAAAGCATTTTATACATGTTTTAAAAAATATTAGAATGTTTATTTTCCTCATTTTAAAATTTCAATGTAATGCTTTCTTCCTTTACTAGGAGTTTCATAGTTCTGAATTAAATGATAAATTCTTAAGAATAAAAACAATAACCATATAATCAGGCTAAGACATTAGGTCACTTATAGCCCTATAACAAAACATATAAAATGGGGCATATATTTCGGCCTTCTTTCCATAACACATCAGCACTGATATTAGTCAAAAAATCCAAAGACAAAAGGTATGAAATAGGTAACTGTCCATATAGCTTCTGGTGTCCAAATTCTATGCTTTTAAGTAATACTCAATTTTAATATTAATAATCACACCATTTTTAATACTATAAAGAATGAAGAGATGTATAAAACAATAAAACAAGATCCAGTAAACAGACACTAACTATGATATTAATAAATGTTGATATTTAAAAGTTCTGTTGTCTTCAAGTAGTCATTTTTGTGTGAGCCCCAGAATTCTGTCTTAGTACTCATCCTTCTATGGACAGTTTTATTTATTTATTTTTCTTAATGTTAGACCTTTCTGTTACTTGGAAAATTGAGGCTAAGACAAGTTTATCAAAATTACTTTGAAAGTAAAATATTCAACCAGAAGTTAGTATTAATGTGTTCAAAGAGTAACAAATACCCAATTTAACATTTTTTTTTTCCCCCTGTTGCAATGAATGGTTGGAAGAATTGTTCACTTGTTTATTTGGGTATAGTCACTGCCTCCAGGACTTTACCTATTCAATTCTGTCTGAGTTCACATCTGACTCTGGAGATTTCAGAGATTATAAGTTATTTCCCCACTGGTACCAGAGGAATTAAGTCCTATTTAGGAAGACTTTGACTTTGCATGGAGGAGTTAAGAGATTTCAGTGAAAATTATAAAACTGTGTAAAAATAATAAAGCAGTAACCACAGGACATAAAAATCTATCTGAATTCTTTAAAGGGTTATGAGTAATTTCCCTTGCATAAACAAGTTATTCTAAAAGGGTTCTAAAGTAATTTAGAGGGAAAGCCAGGAGTGCATATGAAAACCCACATGGCAAGCAGGATCGCTTTTTTAAAAAGTTTGTCAATCTAATGAACACTTAATTAAAGTCAACAGAGTCTCTAAGTCTCCAAGTAATTTTCAAAAAGAGCTTTTGGGAAAGGGAACATTTTTTTCCCCATGCTTGTCCTCCTTTTCTCTTGTTCTCCATTTGTCTGGTAACTGTGGAAAGCCTTTATCATATCTTTGGGGTTTTATTCTTATTAACTGTTTCTTCTCATAATGTCGCCCACTTTACAACTAATCAAATATAAAAAAGATTTCCTATTCAAGTGCTAATATTGTAGTCCTTTAAAAATAAAGTTTTACCAATTATTTGTTTAAAAAGAAGTTTACATCATAATAAAGTTTAATCAGACTCTAAATTTGGAGCATTTTGATGGTCTAATCAGATAGATTTTAGACACACATATATTAATTTACATTATATATAATCTTTATATTATTCAGATTACATATATTTATTGGGTCTTCTGAGAGATGCTTTTTATTAGATATGACCAAGAGAAGGAAAGGCAGCAGAGGCAGCCTGAAATTAGAGGCTGGGAGGGAGATGTTATTTATTACTTTGTAAAGAAAAAAATAAGTTACTAGCAAAATACATGACAATTTTAGAAAGCTTTGGAACTATAAAAATGCCTAATCTTTAATAATCTCATAATACAGTGTTCTTTCTTTGGAAGACGTGTTCGGTTACTTCTCTGCAGATGCCAGGGCTGTGTGACCAGGAAACTATTCCTTTCACTCCCTGCCTTTCATCCCATCTTCTCCCTCAGTCTGCTGACCCTGAATTGTTTAAAAGGGGAGTTGAGAGTGTCCTAGAAAAACAGTGAAAACATTTTCAACTGTTACGTTTCAGTTGTGTACCTGGATCTCTGATGAAATTGTGGAAACCAAGAGGAATTGAATTATGGGATCCCTAGGAGAAAAACCTGTTCTAAAGTTGGGGGCTGGAAGCAACAGGATCTGAGGGAGGAAGAAGAATGCTTTCGGGTAAGATGTGCCAGTCACTAGCACAGTGCAAATCCCCCACGCTGGGGACATCCGTGTGCTGAAAGGAGAGAAAGACCATCGCAGTATGAAGAAAAAGTAGGCCTATTTTGTGGTGTATATCAATGTTTCTCAATATATATTACTATACTTATATGTTTTTCGTCTCCTGAGTGGTAGGGTCAAGATTTGCTCCTAAGAAGTCTGATGTCCAAAGTCCTTACTTTTAATCATTATCTGATTTTGTCCCTTATAAGAGAAATAGGCAAGACATTACAAATGTCCTCGCTCATAAAAATTTTTATTCTATTATATATTTAATTAGATAGTTATATAGAAATTCTTAACTTTAAAAATATTTTCTTTGTTCAATTTGTTTTATTTATTTATTTAGGAATTAGGGCCACAAGGCCACACATGGCACAATTATACTCAGTGCATATGATAAAATCTAAATGCTTATAAAGAGAAGCTCTTCAAGATCTAAAAAAAAGAGAAGCAAATCTTTTCTTATTACCATTGCATGCACACAAAAATCCATACTAGAAACTGTTCTTAAAAGGGTTTTTGTTTAATTTTGTTTACATTATTTGCTCTTACACAAGGTTCTAAAACGTTAACCTTCAGTTTAGCACATGTGTATTTATTAATTTTGTATTATATTCATCCAAATTTAGTGGAGTCTTACTGTATAAAAATTAGTATTTAGAAATTCTTCCTAGATGATCTTGAGAGGAGAACTAGTGCAAATGAGTTTTTGCTGCTGATGATAAAGACCTAGTCAAAGTCTTCTCCCTCAGGTTGACTGTATGTCATGAACTCTGTCACTTGGAGGGCAGACATATTTGCATATTTGAGGGAACAGCTTCAGTGGTTGTTTCTCTCCCTCAGTACAGGGGCATTTGGGGGACCTAAGCAGCGTCAGACTGAGCCAGTGCACTGTCTGCTGACCTGTATGCATGCTCCCTTCAGTCCATGGAAACAAAGGAACTGGAGGGTGACACTTTGCTCCCATACTGACTTTCTTCTCTAGGTTAAACTTAAAGGGTTCAGAATAGGATCCTACAAAACACTGCCTTCTAGAGACCTCTACACCAAAGAATGTTAAAAAACAAAAACAAGTCCGACCAGTGTAGCTCAGTAGTTGAGCATTGACTCATGCCCCAAGAGGTCGCCAGTTCGATTCCAGGTCAGGACACAGGTTGTAGACCAAATCCCCAGTGTGGGGAATGAAGGAAGCAGCCAATCGATGTTCTCTCTCATCGATGTTTCTATCTCTCTCTCCTCACTTCCTCTCTCTCTCTAAAATCAATAAAGGAAAAAAAATTAAATTATTCACCATGACCTAGTGGGATTCATCCCAGGGATGCAAGGCTGGTACAATATTCGCAAATCAATAAATGTGATACACCACATAAACAAAATGAAGACTAAAAACCACATGATCATATCAATAGAAGCAGAAAAAGCATTTGACAAAATCCAGCAGCCATTTCTGATAAAAACGCTCAGCAATGTGGGAATAGAGGGATCATATCTCGACATAATAAAGGCCATATATGAAAGACCTATAGCCAACATCATACTCAATGGCCAGAAACTAAAAGCATTTTCCTTAAGAACAGAAATAAGACAAGGATGTCCATGTTTGCCATTCTTATTTGGAAGTCTTAGCCACAGCAATCAGACATGAAGAAAAAATAAAAGGGATCCAAATTGGAAAGGAAGAAGTGAAACTGTCATTATTTGCAGATAACATGATGTTATACATAGAAAACCCTAAAGACTCCATCAAAAATCTACTAGACTTAATCAATGAATTTGGTAAAGTAGCAGGATACAAAATTAACGTCAAGAAATCGATGGCATTCTTATACACCAAAGATGAACTCACAGAAAGAGAAACTGAAAAAACAATCCCATTTACCATCACGGCAAAAAAAATTAAGATACTTAGGAATAAGCTTAACCAAAAAAGTAAAGGACCTATTTGCAGAAAACTACAAGACATTGAAAAAAGAAATAGAGGAAGATATAAAAAAGTGGAAGCACATACCTTGTTCATGGATTGGAAAAATTAACATCATTAAAATGTCCATACTACCAAAAGCAATCTATAGATTCAATGCAATCCCCATCAAAATACCAACGGCATATTTCACAGAACTAGAACAAATACTTCAAAAGTTCATATGGAACCAAAAAAGTCCCCAAATAGCCACAGCAAATTTTGAAAAAGAAGGACAAAGTAGGTGGTATCACAATACCAGATATCAGGTTATACTACAAAGCGACTGTAGTCAAAACAGTCTGGTACTGGCACAAGAACAGACATATAGACCAGTGGAACAGAACTGAGAACCCAGAAATGGACCCTAGGCAATATGCTAAATTAATATTTGACAAAGGTGGCAAGAGCATACAGTGGAGTAAAGACAGCCTCTTTAATAAATGGTGTTGAGAAAACTGGACAGCTACATGCAAAAAAAATGAAACTAGACCATCAACTTACACCATACATAAAAATAAACTCAAAATGGATAAAAGACTTAAATGTGACCCATGAATTCATAAATTCTAGAAGAAAATGTAGGCACCAAAATTTTGGACATCATACGCAGCAGAATTTTCACTGATATATCACCTAAGGCAACAGAAACAAAGGAAAAAATGAACACATGGAACTACATCAAACTCAAAAGCTTCTTTACAGCAAAAGAAACAATCATCAACATGGAAAGGCAACCACTGTATGGGAAAATATCATCGCCAATGATATATCAGATAAGGGGTTAATTTCCAAAATATATAGAGTACTCATACAACTCAATAAAAGGAAGACAAAGAACCCAATTAAAAAATGGGCAGAGGACCTAAATAGACACCTCTCCAAACACGACATACAAATGACCAAGAGACATATGAAGAAATGCTCAACACCACTAATCATCAGAGAGATACAAATTAAAACAACAATGAGGTATCACCTCACCCCTGTCAGAATGGCCACCATCAACAAATCATCAAACAACAAGTGTTGGCGAGGGTGTGAAGAAAAGGGGACTCTAGTACACTGCTGGTGGGAATGCAGACTGGTGCAGCCGCTATGGAAAACAATATGGTGTTACCTCAAAAAATTAAAAATTGAAGTTCCATTTGACCCAGTGATCCCGCTTCTAGGAAACCTGAAACACCAATCAGAAAGAATATATGTACCCCCATGTTCATAGCAGCACTATTTACAATAGCTAAGATCTTAAACAGCCCATTAGTAGACGAATGGATAAAAAAGCAGTGGTACATATACACAATAAAGTACTACGTAGCTGTAAGAAAGAAAGATCTCTTATCCTTTTAAACAACATGGAGGGACCTGGAAAGTATTATCCTAAGTGAAACAAGCCAAGCAGAAAAAGACAAATATCACATGATCTCACTTATATACAGAATATAATGAACATAACAGTCTGAGAGACAACCCTCAGAAGAGGGGGTGGTGGGAGTGGGAAGGGATAAACCACAGAACTTATATGCATGTATGCATAACCAATGGACATGGACAACAATGTCGGGGATGGGGCGGGGGAAGGGGGGAGGGATGGTGAGGAGGCTGCCAATGGGGTACAAAAGGAGGTGCATTTGTAACAAAAATTAAATTTAAAAAAAATTAATTAATTAATTAATTAAAAAACAGACAAACAAACAAAAAGATTAATTTCCATTGCTACAAGAAACATACCAAAAAAAGAAAAAAGGTAGAAAAGAACAAGGAACCGTCTGCATGTGTTTAGAGAGGTGTTTAGAGAGAAAACAAAAAAGAGCCGTTGGGAATCTTTCAGGAGCTCATGGGTCCAAAAATAATAATAATAAAGTGATAGCAAATAAAAACGGCTATCTTCCAACTTTTATACTTAAGTATAAAATACTCATAAAATAAAATTGAAATTGATGTGCTTCTCTTTACATATTCGTAAGTTGACATATACAAGTTTTTACTACAGGTTTAAATAAGATTTTTTAATAATAGAAAGTTAGAATATTATACACTTGGAGAAAATGAAATATGATGAGGTTTGACTAAAATTGAAATAAAAATGATACATATTGATAAAATAGGTTTTAATTGCTTTATTAAATAAAGTATACTAAATCTGAAAGAAATTACATAACACTTTTATATTTTTGGCTTTATTCAATGTTAACTGGTAAAATTTAATATTTTGGAAAATGTTCCAGTTACATTTAAATTAATCAGTGTCAATTACTTATACTGCTTGGGCACTTTAAATTTGGAACATTCTATCACTGGCCACACAACCTTTTTAAATCCACTCTTCATTTTTTTTTTTTTTTTAATTTATCTTGCTTAAGATGGGAAAGAAAAGAAGCTTTGATTAACCTCTAAAGGAAGCTGCCATGAACCCAGTGTTCTGATTTTCCCATTGCCCATCTCAAAAAAATATTCCATTTGAGTAGCACTAGAAGGTTTTATACCTCAAGGTGATACACCATCTTAAGATATAAGGTAGATGAGAGATGTGTATTTCTTCTGTAAAATGGTTAATATGACTGTTTTGAAGGCAAATCAATTTTCTGGAAGAAACTGTATATGGAATTTGACTATCTAGAAATTGATTCCCTAAAACTATCCACACCTGTGTACCACTCAAAACTCTTCTCATAACCTAAAGAGTTCCCTTATCTCTTCTTCCCTTATCTCTGCTGGAAGAGCATCCTTCCTGGTAGTTATCAAGCTGCTTATAATAGGAGTAGCCACAGGCCTCTGTGTGTGGGAGTGACAGAGGAAACAGGGACAAAGGGACACAAGGTAAGGGGAATATGAGCATCTTGCTTGGGACATTTCAGAACCCTGGGGAGGACAGAGAACTTACCTGGAGTCCTATTGTGAGTTAAATATGGGAGTCCAAAATCCATGAGCTCAGTTTTCATTAAGAGATAAACTCACTCATGTGCTTTCACTGAAATGGATGTAAAAAGCATGTGGTTTATATCTTTGCTCTTGAAGACTCTGTCCCTGTACCACATGTTCTGCAGACAACCTTTGCCCAGAGCAGCTGTGAAGGAAGTACTCATGATGATAGTGCTCAGCAAGACGTGTACTCAATAGGATGTCACCAATACCTTGCATAGCAGAAGCCACTACACACTCTGAGCCTCCCAGCCAGCCCCTGCACAGGAGTGCAGGTATATGTATAGACACACACACTCATATTCTCAAATAAGCATCATTAAATATCTGTATTGGATGTTAACAGACCTCTAGAAATCTACATACATCATCCAGACTCACCTGACCCCTTCCAGGCTCTGGTGGACAATTAAAAAGTTCACCTGCCTCTCCTTTTCTCACATCCATCAGAGGCTTCTTTTGGGGCCACTCAGCTGTCAGTTTAAACACATTGTTCTTCGTTCATCTGTCAACTATATATTTCACAGTTCTAATCTTTTGTCACACAGTATTACCCTGTTCCTCCTCTCAAACCTTTCTTTACATTCTCAGATCCCCTTTTAGAATCAACATGTGCATGTCCACCGTCAGTTTCTCTAAGCTCCTCACTTTTTCTTCTGCAGTCCGGTTCTCTCCTGACGGTTTCTGCTTCTGTTGGGTGGTGATGTCTCATTCTTCTACATCCCATGCATTCCATGTGGTGCTCTCTTTCCTAACACTAACCTCAGAGCAAAAAGAGGGAGCAGGATACACAAAGAATAATAAAAAGGTGTCTAACCAAGCCGATCTGGTCAAAGTACCCATGTTACACGTGACAACTTCTGATCTCCTTGCTCCTTCCATGACCCCTTCTATCTGCCTTTCCTCGCGAGGCAGGTTAAAGATGGTGGCACATGTCCTTGACAGTCTTCTCAGCAGAGGACTCTGCATCATCTTCAACTGAATCATGGCCGACTCTGTGACTGCTTGACCAAAAGAATGAAGCAAAAATGATATGCTTGTTTCTAGGCTCAGGCCTCAAGAGACCATCTGCTTTCACTTCTTGTCTTTTAAAATAGTTGCTCTTGGATCCCAGTGGCATGATGTGAGAAAATCCAAAGCAGCCCTTGGAGATGCCAACAAGGAGAGAAATAAGACCATGAGTTGTCAGCCCTACAAGCTCCCAACTAACCGTCAGCACTGAATTCCCAGCAAAAATTGGTGAGGCATTTTGTAAGTGGATCCTTTAGCCCCAGTCAAGCTCCTCTCCCAGACAGTGACCTTGAAACAGGGGAGAAATCTTCCAAACTGCTTTATGACCTAGCTTTGTTACTCATCAATCCAATGAAACCTGAACACTTGCCTATGCACCTAGCTTAAAGTGGTGTATTTCACTACTTCAGTTCTTGCTAATATTATCATCTTCTTTTTCTGACTGCTCCAGACAAAATGTTTACCACAGACCAACTCATCCTTCCGTCTATACCCTGTCTACCTCATGTTACTGATCACAGCTATAATTCCATGGTTTCCAGTCTCAGCGGGTCTTGAACCCTGCTCAGAAACCCAATATTTCTGTATCTATTTTCTCTTATTTTCCACAAGTGTTTTAAATCTACATCCCTTTTTCAAACCTTTGATGGAGAAACCTAATTCTTCTCTCAGTGGATGAACTCAACTCCCAATTGACAGCAAATAGAGTAGTCAGACGAAAACCCTAACACCCTGCCGGTTATTCTGTTAGTTTCCCTCCTCTATGTCCTTCATCTCCAATTTCTTCTCCTTGACTGTGTTCTTCCAAGTAGTATCCAAGTACAGTTAAACATTCCCCACATTAGAAAACAGAATGCTTTGATTCCATATAATTCTGCAGCCTCGAGTCTCAGCTCCCCTTAATACCCAAGCTTTCTGAGAACATTTTTAGAGACACTGTTTCCACTCTCTTACTTTCCCTTCACTCCACACCCACCCTAATTTAGCTTTTTGCCCTTCGCACTACTGAAACTGATTGCCCTGAGGCAATTACATATTCCCCTACTAAGTAATCTATTGAATATCTTTTGTTCACTATTGAACTTGATTTCTCTGCAAATCTGGGTTTTGTTGACCACTGCACTATCCTGAAATGTTCTACTCCTTTGGCTGTTGTTTGTTCTTCTCCAAATTTTCTTCTTACCTCTCTGACTGCTCCTTTGAAGTCTACTCTGATCCCTCTTCGTCCTCTCCTTGCTCCTGAAACTTGCTATCACTCCCAGTGATGAGAGGAGCTAACCACATTACATATTCTCCCTAAGTGAATATGGAATGTGAGCTCATGATTTCTCGTGTGAGCTCATGATCTTGTCTAAATATCTTAGAGTATAGGCATTGCTAAACTTTAATGAGAGTGTTCCTTAGTCTGTCTCTTTGATTCCTAAAGTCAAGTTCAGAAGAAAAATAATGCTCTTATTTACTTAAAAAATTATCATTTAATAAGTTGTTTATTTGTTATTCAAACAATTGAATATAGATTTAAAAATGTATCTTTGGGTGAATATTTTGACATCTAAATGTTTATCCATTCTTTGAAATAAAGATCTTTGAGGTTACAGTTGCTACGGTGGCTGCTTCCTGGCAACTGAAATAAATGAAAAATGAAACATTTGTTCAATCCTGTTGGTTTTCTTAATCACTGAACCTCAACACAATTTGTCCACTAGGATTTAAACCTCTGTTGGACAAGGACTCTGTCTTATTTATTTTTGTAGCTCTGGTACTTGTCACAGTATCCAGGAGAAAGAAGGTTGTTAATACATGATAGGTGTGTGCATAGTGTGAGAAATGCTCAATTCGTTGTAAAAACAGTGAGTACAAGATTAAAATTACATCTATCATTTTACAATTCACTTATATATTTCAGATCTACTTTACTGAATATACTGTTTGTTTGGAGGCCAATCAACTTCCTTTCCTAAAAAAAGAAAAGAAAAATACAACTAGAATTTAAAGACAAATACTTTCCTGTTTGCATATATATTTTATACATAAAACTTTTTTTCCTGTAGAAGAAACATCATCAGAAGCATAAACTCAAAGGTTGCCCAGTCTGCATTTTTATTACTGTAGAGATGTCCATTCACAACTGCCAATTGTTTTATTTTTGATAAAGCATCCGTAATTACTTTTAATGTGAATATAAATCCCTTTTGTTGAAAGAAAACACTTAACCTTAGTTATGTTAGAAAGGCAAACAACATAAAACCTGGCTATATACATATTTAAAATCATAAGCATAAAAATACTAATTAAGATAAAACATTTATTATAGTCTCTGTAATAAACACAAATAATCCAATCAGGAATGTGAGCACCTTCAGAAAATTATGACATAAATCATATAAGCTTACAAAAATAAAGAAATGATGTGAATTTTGGCTAATGGCCTACTTAATTTTTGACACCTTTGAGGGTTTTCTTCAGACTATATAAAACAAAGTCTTCATCTGTTAATAAAGTCAATTTACAAAAAAAAAAGAAGAAGTTTCGTACTTTGGAGTTCCCCAAACAATCAATATGTGGAAGGATTTATTTAAAAGCTGTCAACTAGCAGAAGAAGCTAGAGAATACAAACAAAATTGCACTGACTTTTCTTTAAGTAAAATTCTGAGATAAAGACAGACATAAGACATTTCTGACAGCCTCTTGAAGATTTAATAACGGAAAATTTGGTTAGTGTTGTAGTAGCTCCATTGTAAACGATGCTGTGAGATACTGCCCAGATTCGCCTTCAGGACTGAGACATTCATTCCTCCAACGGCTGAATGTTGGTAGCTGACAGATCTCAGACGAATCCTTCTTCTGGAATGAATTTTGTTGTGACTGCATCAAATTCACCTCTTCCCTATGCCCAGTCCTATGTCCTTTACCCTCCCTGCCATAAGGATGATCTACAGAATATCCCCAATTAACATCCCGCATACAAATCTTAGATCCAGAATCGCTTTCCTAGAGAACCCAACCTAATGCAGACATTCAGACTAAAAAAACAAATAACTTAGGCTGTGTATTTATAAAGGCAATACATTAATTGAAAGTAAGAAATTTTAACCTCCTTTGTCTAAAACACCTTGGAAGTTACCCAGCCATCTGGAGATGGATTTGGTTCACTGATTGACCAGGTGGTTTTTTTGTGTTTTTTTTTTTATTATGTAGGTGAAACATTAAAGACACACTCAAATACACACACACACAATCTAATGCTTCTCGTTATCTATCTTACCATTGTTGCCATTTCCTGTTTTCCTTCTATTACATTATACTTGGCATTTATTTATTTTGTTATAGCCAAATATACTCAAATTTTACATAAATTGAAACAAAAAAGACTAAATTGTATATCAACTGATTTTTTTTTAGAGTAAAGACATGGAATCAGCCCGAGTAGGACCTTAAGCAAACATTTCCCAAACTTACTTGGGTCATAAGAAACTAGGACACTTTTAAAATGTGGAAGTTCTGATTCTTTGATTCTGGGGTAGGGCTTGATTGAGTATTTTTTGTATTTTTTTTTTTTTTTAATCCTCACTCGAGGACATTTTTCCATTTTTTGTTCAGATAGAGTGGGAGGGAGAGAAAGGAAGAGAGAGAGAAACATTGACGTGAAAGGGACACATCAAGTGGTTGCCACCTGCACGACCCAACCAGGGCTGGGGACAAACTGCAGCCAAGGTACGTGCCCTTAGTGGGAACCGAACCTGGGTCTCTCTGAACCGCAGGCTGACGCTCTAAGCGCTGAGCCAAACTGGCCAGGGCTTGATTGAGTTTTAACATGTACCTGGGTGAATATAATAATCAGGTAAACCTGGGAAAACAATAGTCTGGAGAGGAACCAATAATTTAATGTCCTAGGCGAAGTGCATTTGAAGTTTAATGTGCATACAGTACAATTCATATCCTGTTAAAATGCAGGTTTGACTCCTTAGTTCTGTGTTAGGGTCTGAGAATCTTCATTTCAAGTAAGCTCCCAGGTGATACTGATTGTTCATGGAACACTGATGAGTAAAAGTGCAGCCCATTCAGTGCACCTAGAAGCAGGAGCATTTCACATGTGTATCTGAGGTCTTTGGGGAAAAATGGGCCCTTTGAGGAAATGCCTTTCCCATTCTCTTTATCTTCCTTTCAACTGGTGTCCAGAGGGACAGAAAAGGCATCCCTTTTAGTTCACATAAACACCAAACTATCCTTTGACCTGATGTTGATCACTATTTCCAGATGTTGGAGATGTCTGTGACGCTCGCTCCTTAACCAGAGCTTCCTGACTCAAACTCTCGGTGTCGAATTCAAGTATTCTCAGACTGCTTTTCCCATTCTTGGTCAGCTTGAAGAAGGAAGTTTAAGGGACTTGGGAAGCATCCTCTAAGAAAAAGCTTATGTGACATGTTCTTGGGTGACATACAATGTAAAACTAATCAGTAGATTGGTTTATTATGTGTGTTTAAAGAAAAAAAAAATGACTTTTATCACAGGCCTATGATTTGGAAGCTGAATGATGACAATGAGCCTTAAACAAGTGTTTGAAAATTCATTTATCACACTCATGTTCTCTTCCAGTTCTGCTTTATTGTCTGGTCTTCCTACATTGGGTGGTCTTAAGGGTATAACAGCTGTTTTAGACAACTATGCCCCTATGTAGAAAATGAATTTGTATACAACCATTTTTCTCTTCTCTTCTCTTCTCTTCTCTTCTCTTCTCTTCTCTTCTCTTCTCTTCTCTTCTCTTCTCTTCTCTTCTCTTCTCTTCTCTTCTCTTCTCTTCTCTTCTCTTCTCTCTCTTCTCTCTCTTCTCTCTCTTCTCTTCTCTTCTCTTTCCCCCCTGATTAAAACACTATGCCGTCACAATTTCAATGTCTTTATTCTTAAGTCTAGCTGGAGATAAAACTAACCGCAATATAATTAAATTAAATAACAACTAAAGTGTCAGATAACTTTAAAGGTCTTCCTAGAATACAGAAGGCTTTTCCACAGAAACCCAAGTCCTCCTGGAACTTCCTTATACTTGATTTTGATTCTGATTTGAATCGAGTGATATTTGTTTTCAAATCCTCATGAAAATTGCTGATCTTATTCTCTAATTTCAATCCAATGGTTTTGCTATTCTTGTAAAACATTATCGTTTTGGTTAATTCCTCTTTTTAATACAGATTTGGAAAATGAATTTCCTACAAAGACATTCTTGTATTATTAAATATTTTTATGTCTTATATTACAGGTTTTCTTTCTATTGTTATTAACTTGTTGGAAATATAAAGCATTTTCAAAGTCCAGATGAGTTGGTTTGTTCATTTTCACAGTTTGGAGTTTTTCTTTGTGTGTGAGGACTAGCTTAGCAAGCACCCTTTATTGCATGCTATTGTTAAATACTACAAATTGCCTGCATATCTTGTATGACTGAATTATGGAAGGGTAATTCAGAGTCTAAATCAGAAGTGATCACTGACCTACTTGAAGCAAAGTTATGGATTAATACTAAAGATGATTTGCAAATATTATTTCCATGAATACTTCTTCTCCCTTCTTTGAACCCCAGGAGTTTAGTAAAACAGGAAAACATTTTGTCTTCCATGGCTTCTAAATCCTTTTAAGTAAATTTGCTTCACTATCTATGCCTTCTCCTGCTCATTGCTTCTCAAACTTTAATATGCTTCAGAATCCCTTGGAGGGCTTGTTAAAAAACAGATTGCTGTAACTAATCCCAGAGTTTCTAATTCATTAGGTCTGTGGTGGGCCCAAAGAATTTATATTTCCAACAATTCCCATTGCTGCTGATGCTGATGTTGATGCTACTGGTCCAAAGAGCCCATTTTTAGAACCAGTGTGCCTCATTGTTTTCAGATTTCTCCTTCATAGTCTCTGGTTTTCTCCTCCCACATCAAATGCTATCTTACTATTTAAAAACATAAATAAACTATCTATTAATGCAACAATATTAACAAACTTCAAAATGTTATGATGTTTGAAAATTTATGTCTGTAGCTCAAAAACAGATAAAACTAACCCACGACAATCTAAATCAGAATAGTTGTTGTCCCTGAAGTGATAGGAAGAGTACTTGGAAAGGAACATGGGGGGATCTCCTGAGGTGCTACAAATGTTGTATATCTTGATTTGGGTAGTAGTAACCTGGGTGTATATTGGTAAAAACTCAGCCAATTATACAACAGAGATCTGTAACATTTTGTGCATGTAAATAATACCTCAATGAATAAAATAAAATTATGATTACCAAAAAAAAACACAAAAAAACAAAAACTGTTTTTCATAGAAATAAAATCTGTTAAGCCAATTTGGACAAAAATTAAGAGGAGAGAGATAATATGAGTATCTCTTCAATATCACTTAAATTGTAATAGACTAACAACCCAGGAAAAAAATCTTTTTAATAGTGGATTATTAGGTATTTGCTAGACTCTGGGGATACAATATTATGTGAGCAGGGAAGATTCTTGAGCCTACTTTCTATTTGTTGATTAGGTTATCTACACATCTTGGATTCTTATTTTTTATTTTCTCAGAATAGGTAAGCATCCATATTGAGTACTTCCTTATTCTCCTAAATAATATACTACTCTCTCCAACCCAACAAAGTCTTTAGCATATTATCATGTTTTATAGCATCTTTCCACTCTGAAATTGTCTCATTTATTTGTGTTTACTTGGGAAACTTTTTATTTTATTCAACCATAATGTAAACTCTATAAGAACACATAATATATCTGTTTTGTCTGTATGTATCACCACACCTAAAACAGTACCTGGAACATATTAAGAAATGAATAAATATTTATGGAGTGAATAAAAAATTGGATGAGTCTAATTCTCAGCACTCTGTATTGTAAAACTTCTGGCTAATTCCATATCTGTCTCAATTTTACTGGCTTACTAAGACTAAAGATAAATAATGCCGGATCACATCTAAAATACCAGAGATGTAGTCTACATTGTAGTATGACCCCATATCTTCTGATCTGCCCATAAGCTTATCTTCTATCAAGAAATATGGATTATTACTCAAGGATCATAGAACAGTGTCAGGCACTTTCTTATGGAGTATAATATAAACAAAAAGGAAAATATCATGATTCTAATATAGTTCTTAATCCAGCTGTTTATTCTAAAATACTGAACTGTGGGGGGCAATATAAAATGCAATGAGGTAACTGGGCAATGATAACATGGGAAGACATTTCGTAAAATTCTTTTTTGTTATTTTTTGACACTCCCATACATAACTTAAGTTTTAAAATTTACTACTTATTTTTCAGTTTCTAAATTTATATAAAGTAAATGGCATATCTGTGTTAAAAGAAGTCCTACCTCCCCTAGGACATTCCCAATGGTTACATACACACAACCATCCCCTGGAAATTTGAAAAGACACACTTGTGACTCACATGCAATGCAGTAGGCAGAAAATGGCACAAAGACACATCTTGGCTAGCTCTAGACAATGAGAAAGTAAGTGGACTTCTCAAGATGATGGCTTCTAAAATTTTCTTGGTTAGAGCAGGTATCTGAATGATATATTGCTGTACAAATTATATTGGGACTGTGTGTCTTAAAGTAAAAAAAACAAATGTGGTTCTAGATTTTGCCGCTAACATCTTGTAAATGTCCTTGGATATAAATGACCCTTAAGAGAGCAATAATTATTTCTGATCTCTTGATTATATAAAGCTACTCTGTTCAATAATAGATGCAAAATACTTAAAAAATCAAAATATATTATTTGAATGTGAAATATTATTTCTATGTTTTACTAACATTAAGAAAGGTATTATTACATGAGTAATGGTGGTTTTGTATTATCAGCATGAAAGAAATACAAGGAGTATTACAAGCATAAGTTAAATGTTAAGCACTTTCTTTAAAACTCTGGGAGTATATTTTTTCATTGTATAAAATAAAATTATTTCCAAATAATCTAATTATAAAATTTGTAAAATGTCTTTAAGAATTATCTAATAATCTCTTTATTATGCAAATAATAAAAAGAATAAACCCAGAAGAATTAAGTGACTTAGTATACATATGACAACTGTTTATTTACAAAATTAAGATTAGAATACTGAGATTTCTTTATTCCCAATTTAAGAATCGAAAATGACCCAAATAGGGAAAAATGTTCTACTTATTTGGCATTCACAAGGACTAGTCTTGTAAATAATAACTTCTAGGCCATAACTATCCCAGCATGATATTATTCTTCTAGAGCAGCGGTTTTCAACCTGTGGGTCGCAATGCCTTTGGGGGGGTTGAACGACCCTTTCACAAAGGTTGCCTAAAACCATCGGAAAACACATATTTTCAATGGTCTTAGGAACCGAAACACTGCTCTATCCGTCTCACGGTGGGTCCACCCACATGCAGATCCACCCACATACGAGTACCTGGCATGATGACATCATTGCACCAACCCCATCACATACACCTCATACAAAACAGGTATATGCGACAGGGTTGGCATCATAATGTACTTATGCAGACCAGACACATATGTATAGAGAGCAGCTACTGTGTAGAAAACAGCTACTCTGTTAAAAGCAGCTACTGTGTTGAAAGCAGCAGTATTAGAGGTAAAATGACACTTCATGAATTATAATTACTGGGTAAATGTAAAATCATGTACTGTAAAATCATCAATTACTGCAAAAAAACAGTATCTGTACCATGGGAACTTAATCTGCATGCTGATTGGTCTTTTTATATTCAGCTGTGGTTGTTGTGAATACTGCCCCCTTGTGATAGTAACATGTATGTTAAAAAATAAAAAAAAACACACACACAGAGAGAATGGTAAATCATAGGAAACTTTAATGAACTGTATTGACTAAACTATGCCATGTATCATCTTTTGTATTATTAAAGCTATTGTTATATATTATTTTCATTAGCAAACCATCCCATGACAATGGATCGTGTAGAGAAGAATGTTAAGAAAAGAAAATACAGTGAGGATTTTTTACACTGTGGTTTTACCTCAATAATTACAGCAGGAATTGAGAAATCACAATGTGTTATTTGTTGTGAAGTTTCTATCAGCCGAATCTATGAAGCTGAACAAACTAAAACGCCACTTTGATAGCAAGCATCTGAGCTTTGCAGGCAAGGATACCAACTATTTTAGAAGCAAAGCTGACGGACTCAAGAAAGTCAGACTTGACACTGGTGGCAAGTACCACAAACAAAACATAGCAGCCATTGAAGCTTCATATTTGGTGGCACTCAGAATCACCAGAGCTCTGAAACTTCACATCATTGCTGAGTATTTACTATTGCCAGTGGCCAAAGACATTGTTCGAGTTATGATCGGAGACGAATTTGTTATGAAATGAGTGCAATTTTCTTTTCTAACGACACTGTGTGCAGAAGAATAGATGACATGTCTGCTGATATTCTTGATCAGGTAATCCAGGAAATTAAATCTACTCCACTTCCAATATTTAGCATCCAGCTTGATGAATCTGCAGACGTTGCAAACCGTTCACAATTACTGGTTTACATGAGGTATATTAATGATGGCGACTTTAAAGATGAGTTTCTTTTTTGCAAACCTCTTGAAACAACAACTACTGCACGTGATGTATTTGACACAGTTGGTTCATTTCTGAAAGAGCATAAGATCTCGTGGGAAAAGGTTTGTGGTGTTTTCACAGATGGTGCTCCAGCTATGCTAGGATGTCAATCTGGATTTCAATGTTTGGTACGGAATGAGTCACCAAAAGTCATCAGAACTCAGTGTATGATTCATTGGCAAATATTAGCAATAAGGACGCTTTCATAAGAGTTACGAGAAGTAATGAAAAGCATCGTAAGTTCTATGAATTTTGTAAAAGTAAGTACTTTAAACAGTCGACTTTTCGTAACTGCACTGAGTTGGACGCACCAAACAATGCTCTGCTGTTTCACACGGACAGGAAAAGTTTTAACACGTGTTTTTGAGTTTCGTGATGAATTCAAAACATTTTTTAATCAGAAAACAAGACCGTAGTTCGAAGCACTTTTCAGCGATAAAAGTGAACTGCAGAAAATAGCTTACTTAGTTGACATCTTTGCCATCTTGAATGAGTTAAATTTATCACTGCAAGGACCAAATGCAACATGCCTCGATTTGTCTGAAAAGATATGATCATTCCAAATGAAACTTCAGCTTTGGAAAAAAAAAAAAATGGATGAAAATAAAATTTACATGTTGCCTACTTTATCTGCTTTCTTTGAGGAACATGACATTGAACCAGACAAAAAGATTATGATGACAATTTCTGTGAAAGAACACTTGCACACGTTTGCAAACAAAATTTCATCGTACTTTCCAAATCTACCTGACACCCCATTTGCACTTGCCCGAAGCCCATTCACTGTCAAAGTTGAAGATGTTCCTGAGACAGCACAAGAGGGGTTCATTAAACTTATTAACAGCGATGCAGCAAGAACTGATTTCTCTACAATGCCAGTTACAAAATTCTGGATCAAGTGTTTGCAGTCATATTCTGTTCTGTCTGAGACTATGTTGGGCCTTCTTCTTCCAATTCCAACAACATATTTTTGTGAAACAGGGTTTTCCAGCTTTTTGATTATCAAGTCTAAATATAGAAGTAGACCTGTTGTGGAAGATGATCTTCATTGTGCTCTTGCAAAGACTTCCCCGAGAATTTCTGATCTGGTGAGAAAGAAGCAATCTCAGCCTTAGCACTGACATTGGCTTTTTACGCATACTGTCGCAAAATGTAGCAATATAGTTTACTGTTGTTATATTAAGACTGTTACCCATGCTACACCATGCTTCCAGATAAAATTTAATTTATTTGTAATTAGAAATAAATATTTCACGATATATAATTACATATTATTTTTTATGATTAAGCACTATGCTTTAATTCTGTTCCATTTGTAACAATGAAAATACATCCTGCATATCAGATATTTACATTATGATTCAAAACAGTAGCAAAATTACAGTTATGAAGTAAAATAAAAATAATTTTATGGTTGGGGGTCACTACAACACAAGATATTGTATTAAAGGGTCGCAGCATGAGGAAGGTTGAGAACCACTGTTCTAGAGTAACCTACAGTGAACCAGGGATTTAAGAAAATCAGTGAAAGACATAAATACCTAGTAGAAAGTAGATTGTGCAGCCATTGTTATACAAGTGAAAATGATTTGTTTATAGCATAGTCCTTGGGTTCTCAGAATTTTTCTTTTTAAAAAGGCAACAAATACTTGTACTATCAATTAAACTTTTCTAAAACGTGTTGTTTTCAGAAAGAGAAATGTATTTGGAGAATCCATTTAGTAGAGTTGAGTCTTTTGAAAGATGTCGCTGTCATCACTATGGGCCATTTGGTTCACCTGCTAATTCCCAAGAACGCATGTGTAGCAAAAGGTCTCTGCCTGAGGCAGTCCCTCGTAATGCTGGAGCCAGATCAGTACAATGGATTGGAAACATATAAATGTTTTGTCACCTTCCCGGGACTAGAGAGCTCAAATTGCTGAACATTTCATTCCCGCTCATGGCTGAGAAACGTGTGTTCCTTATTATAAAAGGTTTAGGGATGGCATACTGTGTAATAGCTCAGATGAGTAAAAACAAATTTAAATACAAGCCATGCACTGGCTTATACTTTGCATGTTGTAAATACTCTTAGAAACAGTATGGGGCCTTATTAAGTTTGAACCTCAGGTCTTTCAACTTCCCCGAGAAAAGAGAACAAATGGTAAGTGCATGAGAAAATAAGTAACTAACCTCTGTGATTTCCCACTTCAGCTCAAGCCCAGATATTTTTGTCAGTTGTTAATTACAGTCATATTTCTCTAAAGCACTTTCTTTTTTCTTTTTTTATTAAGAAGAAAAAAAATAAGAGACACATTTCAAGGAGAAAGGCTGAACCACGCAGTGTAGGTTCACGTTTTTTCTGTGTACAGAGGAACTATTCGGAGGAAAGCAATCGGCAGGGCTGCCTCCTAGACAAGAGGGGGCTGGGGGGTTTAGCAGAAGTAGGCAACAGTGGAAATCAGGGTGGGACAAGTGAAGAGATGAGGCTAAATGCAGGTTCAAAGGAGAAAGTGGCAAGAACTGTGGCTTGAAAGTGGTGAAGGTCTCAGTGATAAGATGAGAAGACACTCTGATAGGATGTGAATATGTTCATTCAGCCAAGAAAATCTCAATATTGCATTCAGTGCTCTCTTCTCTCTGTTCCCAGATAAGGACTTGTGTGTGATGGTATACTGATGACCAACGCCTCCAGCATTGTGGATTATTGTGGCACAGCTTATGTAGCTGGTAGAGTTCTGGTTTAAGGACAAGAAGAAAAAGAAAGATTTTTTTTTTTTTTTTACAAGAGGAGGAACTAAGGCATAGAGAAGTAAATGAACCAATTTCAGGTCACATAATTAAATTGTTAGTGAAATGTGATTTAGAGCCAATGTCCTATCCCCACATCCTGCATCGTTTCTAGAATTGCTACATTGGATATCACCATAGAGGTCATTTAGTCTAGTCTTCCATCATTTGGCCCACCTTCCCTTGAAGGTTAAAATCCTAAGCTATCATTGCATCCACCCACCTGAGCTTTATTCTGATAATTCTTTTCAGGATGAGTGGCAGTTCCTATCAAGAACACTAAACAGATAGTTTTGTGGAGCATGAAACCCCAGGCTTTTGTGAAGTTCCCTGACATGTCAGTTACCATTTTGATTGCTGTCTTATTTTTCTATACAGACACTTGTTGACAGGAAACTCTGTGGCCACCATTCATTGCTTTTAAGTAATCAAACAACCACAAACTGTCATTGTCACTTTCATTTCCTGTCATCTTTCATTTTCTTTACCTGCTCCCAGTGTATCATTGTAGCTGGATGCCCCATGTGTCTATGTATCAGGAAGGGAAGACCAGGTATGTGCAGGTGCTGGAAAAACAATGAGATAGGGAGGCAGGAAATGTTTGCAACCTAGCTCTCCTGGTTGTCAGTTTATGTTATTCACCTGTGGTTTTAGAAGCATTTTGTTGTTGTTATAGTTTCTAGGATCAAATGGAAAGCCTAGTCTTATTGCTGCAGGATTTTCTTAATCCTCTCACAGTAGTTAAAGACGATCCCTGGCTTCACAGTGTTTGTTGTAGTGTGTGCAGGATGATACAAGGGAGGCTACCGTGCTTCCATCAGCAGCTACAGGAGAAAGTTTTGTGATGGTAAGAACTGGATTGGGTTGTCCTTCACAAGGACCTTTTCCCCAGCTGTTTCTATATAAATGCATGTCTCTATAGCTTGGAAGACTATCAGGAAACAGGTGTTTTTCTATTAATAGCTAGGATGTATCAAAGGAACAAGAAGGTACAGCAGTACATGAAAATCAGGTGGTCCACGGTTGAATACTTTGTACACAATAACTAATCACTCAAAGTATATCTATTTATAATAAAGTCTATAATTATAAGCCAGGTGGCTATGGTTAGGGAACTGTGGGGTTTTCCAATAGGTTACTTGACTTACCATTACAGCTTACAGGAGACATGGCCACCTGGACAGTAGATAGTGTGGCAAGCACCTGCCAATCAACAGTACACATGTGCTCTGCCCTAGCGTCTTTCTGTGCTGTCTCCTGAACCTACATACATAAAAGTTGTAATCTCAAAATCTCCCTCTCCGTTTGCAAATACAATGGCCAGAAAATTCAGCACTAGATTCTAAGAGCTTTGAGTCCAGAAGTTTTGTTATGCTTTTCCCATTAAATTGATGTAGATTAAGGTTTATTGATGCAATATTTTAAAATGCAAAATGTTATCCTACCAATGGACTCTGAAGCTATAGATTCTTTTTTTTTTCTTACCATTTAATTCAAAATCCATAAGGAATACTTTGAATATGGTATAATGGCAATGGTGTATTGTGTGTGTGAAACCATTAGTAATTTGTCAAATATTTGTTATCTTGTATAGCTAGTGGCTCGATAGGGTCTGTGTGAGATCTGAAGAAGTGTGGGGGATGGTTCCTAGTCAGAGGGAGCTTTCTTCTTCACTGAGGAGTTAAGGTCTGAAAAAAGATTCAAAAAGAGATCCAAAATGGCTGTGGAGTGAACGGAAGCTACACAGACCGTCTCCCAGAACCAAACTGGAATTACAACTATAACACAAACAAATCGACGGGAAAAAGCAACAGAAAAGCAGCTTGCAAGGCCATATAACCAGGGACACTGACTCGATCCTGGTAGGATTGTGAAGGTGCGAGACAGGGGTTGGGAGCTCACAGTCGAGGGCTGGAGCCCACGGTCCACAGTTTGGCAGCAGCCTTAGCTGTGAGCAGCGCCCTCAGGTTAAAGTCCCAAGTGGCTCCACAGCACAGAACCGAGACAGAGGCTAAAAGAGCTACAGCCACTCACCTTGGGCTCTGGCAGAGGGAGGGCAGACTAGGCTGAACACTGGGGATTTGGAGGGCACTCAGAGCTTTTGCTGAGTTGCTGCCATGCAGGACGGTGGCCATATTGCTCCTTCCCAGGGCTCTGGGGAGAGGCAGCAGCCCCACCCTCAGAGATCCAACCCCACCCTGTGGGCCATTGAAATGCTAATTGAGGCTCATTAACAACCAGCATCTGCCCCACCCTCAGGAAATCCCCTTATGCTGAGCACCTGAGGGAGTTTTTCAATCAACTGACAACCCAAAACTCTTCAAATAACCTCGACTGCTAGCCTCAAGGCAAAAAGCTAGAGGATAACAGTACCATTCCTGGGCTAGCAACTTTAACCAGGAAAGTAAAACTTGTCAGTGGTGTTTAACATGGGTCCTCCCTCGCTCATCTAAACCCAGGAGAGGGAGCCACAAAGAGCAGAACACCAACACCTACAGGGAAAACTTGACAGGCTCCTCAGGCCACTGTGATAGCCAAAATGGTGAAACACAGAAACAGAAGCCAAATGAAAGAACAAGACACCTCCACCGAAGAGGAGATCAATGTGGAGCAGTTAGGAAAGTTAACAGAGCTAGAATTCAGAGCCATGATCTTGAGAAAGCTGAACAGCATGAGTAAGGACATAGAGATGCTGAAAATAAACCAACTGGAAATTAAAAACCACCAAGAAGAGATAAAAAATGACATATCAGAAATGAAAAACACATGGAAGGTCTAAAAATCAGAGTAGAGGAAGTTGAGGACCGGATCAGTGAATTAGAAGACAGGGTAGAAAAAATCAACCAATCAGAAAACCAAAAGGAAAAAACAATTAAAAAACGGGGAGACAGCTTAAGAGAACTGTGGGACAACTGGAAACGTAATAATATTCGCATCATAGGAGTCCCCGAAGAAGAAGAAAATGAGCAAGGGTTAGAGAATATATTCAAAAAAATAGTGAGAAAAAATTTCCCTAATTTGGTGAAGGAAGAAGGCATTCAAGTTCAAGAAGCTCAGAAAGCCCCAAGTAAGAAGAACCCAAACAGGCCCACACCAAGACACATAGTAATTAAAATGCCAAAAATTAAAGACAAAGAGAGAATCTTAAAAGCAGCAAGAGATAAGCAACAGGTTATCTACAAAGGAAACCCCATAAGGCTCTCAGCTGACTTCTCACAAGAAACACTACAGGCCAGAAGGGAATGGCAAGAAGTAACCAAGGTCATGAAAAACAAGGATCTGAATCCAAGACTACTCTACCCAGCAAGGCTGTCATTCAAAATAGAAGGTCAAATAAAGAGCTTCCCAGATAAAAAAAAAGGCTAAGGGAATACATTAGAACCAAACCAGCACTGCAAGAAATGTTAAAAGGACTACTGTAAATAGTAGAAGAAATAGGAAGAAAAATATAACCACACTAAACAAAAATGGCAATAAATAAGTACATATCAATAATCACCTTAAATGTAAATGGACCTAATGTTCCGATAAAAAGACACAGAGTAGCTGACTGGATGAGAAAGCATGACTCATCCATATGTTGTTAAAAAGAGACCCACCTCACAACAAAAGACTCACATAGGTTGAAAGTGAAGGGATGGAAAAAAATTTTCCAAGAAAATGGAAAACAAACAAACAAAAAGCTGGGGTAGCAATACTAATATCTGATAAAATAGATTTCAAAATAAAGGCCATAACTAGAGACAAAAAAGGCCACTACATAATATTGAAAAAATCTATCCAACAGGAAGATATAACCTTGATAAACATGTATGCACCCAATATAGGAGCACCAAAATATATTAAAAATCTTCTGGAGGACTTCCAAGGAGAAATCGATAGCAATACAATCATAGCAGGGGACTTCAACACCCTGTTGAAAGCACTGGATAGAACTGCTAGAAAAAAATTAGCAAGGAAACAGAGACTCTCAATGAAGCACTAGACCAAATGGATTTAATAGATATCTACAGAGAATTTTACCCCAAAACTACAGAATCCACATTCTTCTCAAGTGCACATGGGACATTCTCAAAGATAGACCACATTTTAGGACACAAACTAAATCTCTACAAGTTCAAGAAGATTGAAATCATATCATGCATCTTCTCAGATAACAATGGCATGAAATTAGAAATCAATTGCAACAAGAACATGCAAAGATATTTAAACACATGGAGGCTAAAAAGCATGTTATTGAACAATGAATGGGTTACGGAGGAAATCAAGGAAGAAATTAAAAACTTCCTGGAAACCAATGAAAATGAACACACAACAACACAAAATCTATGGTATACAGCAAAAGCAGTTCTGAGAGGGAAATTCATAGCACTACAGGCCTACCTCAAGAAACAAGAAAAAATTCTAATTGACTGTCTAACCTCACAATTTAAAGTAGTAGAAAGAAAACAAAAAGAAAACCCCAGAGCAAGTGGAAGGAAGGAAATAGTAAAGAGCAGAGTAGAAATAAATGACATAGAGACCAAAAAAACAATTCTAAGAATCAATGAAACAAAGAGCTGGTTTTTTTGACAAGATAAACAAGATTGATGGACCCTTAGCTAGACTCATCAAGAAACAAAGAGAGAGAACCCAAATATACAAAATCAGAAATGAAAGAGGAGAAGTAACAACCAACACCACAGAAATACAAAAGATCGTTAACAGCTACTATGAACAACTATATGGCAACAAGTTCGACAATCTAAGCAAAACGGACAAATTTCTAGAAAGACACAGTCTCCCAAAACTGGACGGGGAAGAGATAGAAAACTTGAACAGACCAATAACAACTAAAAAAATTGAAGAGGTAATCAAGACTCTCCCAGCAAACAAAAGCCCAGGCCCAGATGGCTTCATGGAGGTGTTTTACCCAACATTCAAAAAAGAACTAACACCATTCTCCTCAAACTATTTCAAAAAATTCAAGAAGAAGGAAGACTTCCAAACTCATTCTATGAGGCCAGCATAATTCTAATTTCAAAACCAGAAAAAGACACTACAAAGAAAGAAAGCTACAGGCCAATATCCCTGATGAACATAGACGCCAAAATCCTGAACAAAATACTAGCAAATCAGATCCAGCAATACATCAAAAAAATTATTCACCATTACCAAGTGGAATTCATTCTAGGGATGCAAGGCAGGTACAATATGCACAAATCAATAAATGTGATACACCACATAAACAAAATGAAGAATAAAAACCACATGATCATATCAATAGATGCTGAAAAAACATTCGACAAAATCCAGCATCCATTTCTGATAAAAACGCTCAGCAATGTGGCAATAGAGGGATCAAATCTCAACATAATAAAGGCCATATATGAAATACCTACAGCCACCATCATACTCAATGGGCAGAAACTAAAAGCATTTCCATTAAGGACATGAACAAGACAAGGATGCCCACTTTCACCACTCTTATTTAACATAGTACTGGAAGTCTTAGCCACAGCAATCAGACATGAGGAAAAAATAAAAGGGATCCAAATTGGAAAGGAGGAAGTGAAACTGTCATTATTTGCAGATGACATGATACTATACATAGAAAACCCTAAAGACTCCATCAAAAATCTACTAGACTTAATAAATGAATTTGGAAAAGTAGCAGGAAACAAAATTAACATCAAGAAATTGACAGCATTCTTATATTCCAATGATGAACTCACAGAAAGAGAAACTGAAAAAACAATCCCATTTACCATCGCAGCAAAAATATTAATATACCTAGGAATAAACTTAACTAAGGAAATAAAGGACCTATTTGCGGAAAACTACAGGACATTGAAAAAAGAAATAGAGGAAGATATAAAAAAGTGGAAGCACATACCTTGTTCATGGATTGGAAGAATTACCATCATTAAAATGTCCATATTACCCAAAGCAATCTATAGATTCAATGCAATCCCCATCAAAATACCAACGACATATTTCACAGAACTAGAACAAATACTTCAAAAGTTCATATGGAACCAAAAAAGTCCCCAAATAGCAACAGCAATTTTGAAAAAGAAGGACAAAGTAGGTGGGATCACAATACCAGATATTAGGTTATACTACAAAGTGACTGTAATGAAAACAGCCTGGTACTGGCACAAGAACAGGCATATAGACCAGTGGAAAAGAACAGAGAACCCAGAAATGGACCCAAGGCAATATGGTCAATTAATATTTGACAAAGTTGGCAAGAGCATACAGTGGAGTAAAGACAGCCTCTTTAATAAATGGTGTTGGGAAAATTGGACAGCTACATGAAACTAGACCATCAACTTACACCATACACAAAAATAAACTCAAAATGGATAAAAGACTTAAATGTGACCCGTGAATCCATAAAAATTTTAAAGAAAATGTAGGCATGAAAATTTTGGACATCATATGCAGCAGAATTTTCACTGATACATCACCTAAGGCAACAGAAACAAAGGAAAAAATGAACACATGGGACTACATCAAACTAAAATCTTCTGCACAGCAAAAGAAACAATCATCAAAATGGAAAGGCTACCCACTGTATGGGAGAACATCATTGCCAATGATATATCAGATAAGCAACTGTAATCAAAACAGCCTGGTACTGGCAGATAAGGAGATAATTTCATATATCTATATCTATATCTATATCTATATCTATATCTATATCTATATCTATATCTATATCTATATCTATATCTATATCTATATATATATATAGATATATGAAATTAACCATATATATATCTATATATATATAGAGAGAGTGCTCATACAACTCAACAAAAGGAAGACAAAGAACCCAATTAAAAAAATGAGCAAAGGAACTAAATAGACACCTCTCCAAACAGGACATACAAATGGCCAAGAGACATATGAAAAAATGCTCAACATCACTAATCATCAGAGAGATGCAAATTAAAACAACAATGAGGTATCACCTTATACCTGTCAGAATGGCCACCATCAACAAATCATCAAACAAGTGTTGGTGAGGGTGTGGAGAAAAGGGGACTCCAGTACACTGCTGGTGGGAATGCAGACTGGTGCAGCCACTATGGAAAACAATATGGTGTTACCTGAAAAAATTAAAAATTGAACTGTCATTTCACCCAGTGACCCCACTTCTAGGAATATACCCTAAGAAGCCTGAAACACCAATCAGAAAAAATATATGTACCCCCATGCTTATAGCAGCACTATTTACAATAGCTAAGATCTGGAAACAGCCCAAGTGTCCATCAGTAGACGAATGGATAAAAAAGCAGTGGTACTTATACACAATGGAGTACTATGCAGCTGTAAGAAAGAAAGATCTCTTATCCTTTGAGACGACATGAAGGGACCTGGATAGCATTATCCTAAGTGAAACAAGCCAAACAGAAAAAGACAAATACCACATGATCTCACTTATATACGGAATATAATGAATATAACAGTCTGAGGAATACAGTAGACCCAGAAACATGGAAGTAGGGCACAGACTGACATCCCTCAGAAGAGGTTGCGAGGTGGGAAGAGATAAACCACAGAAATTATATGCATGTATGCATAACCAATGGACATGGACAACAAAGCCCAGGACGGGGCGGGGGGGGGGGGGGGATGAGGAGAAGGGTATCAATGGGGTGAAAAAGGAGAAACATCTGTAACCAAAAAAAAATTTAAACATTAAAAAAAAAAAGATTCAAAAGATATTTATATTACATGCCCTATCACTGCAACAGACAATATTTGCTAAAGTTGGAAAGACAGGGGAGATTACTATGCAAAGAAATTAATTACATTTAAATCTTCATCTAGAAGGTGGGACTACAGACCTGGAAAGAAATTAAATAAGAGAAAAAAAAGAACAGTCAAGGGAGTTTGGGTGTAGTGACTGTTTTAGTTTTGCATTGCTGCATAACAAATCATACACTTAGCCACTTAAAACACCTACTTATTGTCTTCCCATCTGTATGTCGGTCACGTGTCCAGTATAGCTTAACTGACATCTCTGCTCCATGTCTCCCAAGGCTGCAGACAATGTATTATCCAGAGGCATCAATATTTGTGGCTCAGGGTCCTCTTCCAAACTCTCTCTGATTGCTGGCAGAATTGAGTTCCTTGCAGCTGTTTTATTGGGATCCCCATATTTTTGCCAGCTGTTCTCTCGGGGCCACTGTCACCTCCTAGAGGCCTCTCTTAGTTCCTTGCCATGCGGTCCTCTCCATAGGTTCTGTCACACATCGCAGCTTTCTTCTCCAAGATCAGCAGAAGGTCTGCTGCTTCAGATATTCCTCTTCAGGAAGGACTTTGTCTTTTAAAGGCTCACCTGAGCCCTGGCCGATTTGGCTCAGTGGTTAGAACGTCGGCCTGCAGACCAGAGAGTCCTGTGTTCGGTCTGCTAAGGGCATGCACCTCAGTTGCAGTTTGTCCCCGGCTGGGTTGGGGTCGTGTGGGTGGCAACCACTCGATGTGTCTCTCTCACGTCGATGTTTCTCTCTCTCTTCCCCTTCTCTCCCTCTCGCTCTATCTGAAGATAAATGCTAAATGTCCTCAGGTGAGGATAAAAAAAAAAAAAGCAAATAAATAAAGGCTCACCTGACCAAACGAGGCCCATCCAGGTTAATTTTCTTTTTAATTAAATCAAATGCAGCAAATTTGTCAATCTGATTAGTATTGCTAGTGAAATCCAATCATATTCACAAATCCTATCCACGTTCAATGGGATGAGATTGTACAGGACCTGTATATGCATAGGAAGGTGGAAATCTCTAGACCCATTGTAGAACTCTGCCTATCACAATGACCCAAACAATGTGGCAACAGATGGTTCTACCTGGTACGTTTGAAACACAGTTACTGCAAAAATCAATTTTGAAATAATTGTAGAATTGTAAATATGTTAAAAACAAAAACAAAAAAAACAACATTAGTGACAATAAATGCCGCAGGTCCTTAAGCCATTTTGGTGGGTTTTACTTAGTGTAGAATTTTAGCTGAGGGAGTGCGAGGAACCACCAGTTAATAAACCTGAGAGATATCGACTCTATCTAAAGTCACTAATAATAACTTACAGCAGCATTGGCAAATAATTTCCTTTGTTTGGAAATTATATCTTTCTTATATCATAAATATAGTTTATAATAATAAAATATATACTACGCGCAAGTGTCATTTTAGTAAATATTTTAATGGACTAGTACGACTGAACATTCACTGATCTTGTTAAAGGCAAATTCAAATTTTTTAAAGCTTTTGATTTTTCTCTCAAGTATGTATGAAGAAAAATTATATCTTTAAATGGTTTCCTCTTTGCATTGTAAAGTTTGCTTTTGTGTCTTTTTTGCTCTTAAATCTCTCAAGTTACAGGTCCCTCATGAGAGCTGACCCAACACTGTAAAAGAACTAGATGGATCGGTACTAAATTTGTGGGTATTTTTCTTTTTAATAAAGTCTTTGTAGGGCTTGTAAATGCCTGAGGCAACTTTTTCTTCTTCCTCACCCTTGTCATAAGGCCAGGTTATGAACAAAAAGGAACAAATATTCCTTACAAGATTAGTTCATGTGTGAATCAAGCATTGTATTTCAACTAGCCTTTTTGTTGGGAAAAATATAAAAACACTTGTTTTTTGTTTGTTTCTAGGTATCTCATATTAAAGAAAAATCAAGACTCCTAATATACTCTCTTGAGGTTTACAAACTTCAGAATGTTATGAAACATGGGAAATTCAGCCACAGAATCTAGAGCAAAGTTCATTGATGATGCCCTGGGATTTGATCATTTGGTACTATTTTATGATGGTCTTTAAGAGAAGGCAGAGTACCAATTCAAAAATAAAAGTGTGTGCTAATATTAGCATTATGACATCTTTTCCAAAAGCATCTCTTTGCAGAGCCAATGATGTCTTAATATTTGCTATATTTGGAAGAAATTTTGTAATTTTTTTCCATAGTCACATTCACATTAGTGTATTAGTTTGCCCCCTTGCTACAAATATTCACCTATAGCAATGGGGGTATTCCTGGCAAATATAAAGAGACACTGGTTACATGTTCTCCTAATCATTTTGATGTCTGGTTACATACTGCAGGATTCCATTTGTATAACATTCTTGAAATTACTAAATTATAGAGATAGATTACCAGTTGCCTGGATTAAGGGATAAGTAGGGAGGTGAGATGCAGGACCAAGGTGAGTGAGGCTATAAAAAGACAGCATTGGGGATCCTATGGTGATGGAATAATTTTGGTTTGTGACTTGTCTGTCGTGGTGACACCCAAACCTGCACCTGTGATACAACTACATAAACTTAAATACACAAACACACATACACACAGGAGCACATGTAAACTGGAGAATGTAAGTGAGGATTATAGATTTTTTCAATGTCAATTTCCTTGTGGTGGTATTATACTACAGTTTTGCAATATGTTACCATTGGGGAAACTGAATAAAATGTACATTCAGCGTTATTTTATACATCTGCATGTGGATCCACAATTATCTCAAAAAATTTAAATTAAAAAAAGTGAAAAAGCAGCAGTCTGTGGAGGGTTATGCAAATAGGCCATAACATGCTCCCTTTACCCACCCACATCACTAGTCTGGTCCTCCTAGGATTTGGCGGGTGTAGCTGCTAACTCACTCTGCCACTCCGGCAGCCCCGTAGGATGCTTTCAAAGGCAGTGCTGTGGGTTTGAAGCTGGAAAAGGGACAGGGTCAAAGGAGGCACAAAATAGAAGCCAAAACCGAACACAAAAAAGGAAACCTTGATATTTTCTAATGACAAGGGTCTGCAAACCCAGAGCACACAATTATTGCTGACCATTGTTATCTTTACAAGTGCATTTCTGGACATTCCCTGCTGCTTCTTGTCTCCCCTGTGAGTTGGGAGAATAACTTTCAGAGTAAAACCTGATTTGGCCTCACAAAACTGCACTATACTACAACATACTCTTGAAGTATCCTGCCGTCTACTCAAATATTGTTGCTCTGTAGTTAGCACATGTAATCGGTAAGGAGGTTGTCCAAACAATGAAGGATAGGTGTAGAGGAGTGGTGACTATTGTCAAAGGGCTTGTTCTGAGTCAGTCTTAAATTGTATGGCATTATGAGTGTGCCATATGCAAAAAATGATCAAGAAAACCACCAAGATGGAGTGGGGAGGCCATGAAGGGAGGGCTGTCACGCATGTATCGGTCATCACAGCCTGGATAATCAGCAGGAAAAAGGAAGATACGAATTACAAGGAAAGACATTTTTCATGTGAAAGTTTTATCTTCAGCTTTAAAAAAAAAAAAAAACCCTCCCCACCCCCACTATGCCCCAGGAAGCACCAGTGCACTAACCACTGCTTACAGCCAATGAGAAACCACCATGACCAACCAACCTCTATTTCTTGTTCCTTCCCAGTGAGCTTTTGTTCAGAACACCCCTTTCTAGTTTTCGCCTAAACCTGATAAAAGCATAGAAGCTGACCTTCCTTTCGTCCCTTCGGACTTGCCTGTGCCTGCTACAGTTTGCTTGTCCTGAATTGCAATTCCTCTGCTCCTCCCGAATAACCTCATTTTTATTAGCTGCCTCAGTTTACCTCTTTGTTTAGGTCAACACAAACAAATAAAATTCTAATTTAAAAACCCCAAAACTTCGATTATCTTCTAAAACTTGAACAAATGCAGCTTGAAAGCTTGGGCCCCGCTGCCTGGGCCCCTTTGCTTACCGAGTGCAGGAGGAAGAGCAGGTACATCAAGAACGTGGCATGCTTTGCACGCCTCAGGTCTGCCTCCATGTGACAGGGAGGTGCAGGTTTCCAAAGGCTCAGCGTTGAAAAGGCTCCGACTTCAGAGCTCTGGGGGAGGGGACAATTCTCTATTTGTTTATAGTCTTTAACTCTAATTACATAATTACATTGGAAGAGGGGCTGACTTCTGAGCAAAAGCAACAAAGCAAACAAGGTGAAATTATAACAGGTCAGTCCAGCTATTATCCCTTTAGCCCTCCAGTGTGTGAGCACGCGTGCGTGCTTTCATGAGCTCACAAGCCAGTGCATGGTATTAACAGATAAAGGCAGTCAGGGGTGTAGGCAAGGCTATCATTTTACCTTTAGTGCACTGTGGCACCCTGATTATCTCATTGAAATTGTAAGGTAAACGGATGTTGTAGAAACAGAGGCCCTCCATGGCAGGTAATAGAGCAGATCTAATTAGCCTCAAGTACCTGTAATCCTAGGAGATGTACCTCTAGATAAAAGCTAGGGAAAGTCCCTCAGGTATGACTAATAGGTCCCCAGCCAGGTTGGCTCTGGATCAGGTGTAGTGTGTCAGCTGTGCTGAATGCACCCTATTGATCCAGGACAGCCTGCACTTTCTGCCACAAATTGAATTCAAATTGCCTACAAGGGACAGGCGTCTGGCTCTACCCGATTCATATTTCAAAATAATTTTCCTCAATACCAGTTTAGTGGTAGATTGGTTAGTCTTTTTTAAAAGCCATCTTTTAAAATACATCCTCTTAAATCTTGTATATGATTTTCTTCAAAACCAATTTGTAAATGCTATGGACACGTGTATTATAGAACATGTTATATTTTAGAAAAATGGAGAAGGGTTTATTTAAAGATTATGGTCCCTGCTGGATAGCTGATATTTTATTTTTTAATGTTATTTATTTAAAGGAAAGATGGATTGTTTTTCTGTTTACTAACTATTTATAATAACTTAATTAGAAATATAGAAAAATGCAGGGTCTTAAGATGCAGATAATCTAAAGTAGTGTTTTCTTAAGTTTAGCATAGAAAAATTTTATTCAGATAAAACATTTAGGATACAGCCTTTACTTGCCACACCTGCTCCATTCCCTCCCCATACACAATTCGAGCTGATGGAAGCAGAATCTCTGCATGATGTCGGGGTGGAGACATGAGCCCTATTTGCCTTGGGCCCTTCTCTTCATGGGGTCTTCGAGAGGCCTCTAAGGAGTCCCAAACAATCACTGGAATGGGCAGTGTTCAGTCTTTAAATAGGACCATATCGAAATGATTTCAGAAGAGTGAGAATCTAGGCTATTTTTGAAAGCAATTGCTGAGTGAGATCAAATAATCTCTTGCTAATTGAGTAAGTAACCAATACTACCAGAAAGTTCTTCCTAAGAACTGCAGATTTTTATTTTGATTAAACATTGGGGGTCGTCTTATTCCATCTTCAAATATTCATTGAGCATCTACTATATACCAGCACTCACTGTTGTAGGAACTAGCAAGGTACCTAACAACACAGAACGACACACCTACATAAACAGACAATAAACCATTAGCAAAATAACTAAGCAAAATTTTTATTAATACTAGAAGCTAAAAGTGCTAAGAAAGTTAAGAAGCAATATAAAAGATGTTAAAGACCAAAATGGATAGTGACAATTTTAAATGGAGTAATTAGGGTAAGCCTATTTCAGAAAATGATATTTGAACCGAAACACCAATGAGAAAAATAGCCAAGCGTATTTTTGGGGAAATATGTACATTTTGTTTGTGTGTGTGTGTATCTCACAGTATTTCATATAAAGTAAACACTGAACTTGTAGAGGTTATGCTTTTTCTTTATTTAGCCAAATACTTCTGGATGATTATTCAGTGAGAAAAGCCAAGACTACATTCATAGTTATAAAGAAAGGCAATTGAAATCAGCCATGAGTGGGTGTACTCACACTATAAAAACTGAAACACACTACAAATCTACCTCCCCCACTCCAAGAACTGGTTGGCAAACATTTACCAGCACATTACTGAAAAGAACCTACTGAAACAATTTGCAACAGGTTCACCTCGTTGTTTTGGTCTTTAAAGTGTGCGAGTTTTCTCGGGAATTCTTCATTAGTAGTCCTATTAAATCAGGTACCAGGGTTATTCCCATATAACATTTTTCCCTAATCTAAGAAATTTGTTCCACTTAACGTCCTGTTTTATTTCTAGTCATCAGAAACAGAAACTGCCTCTAATTATCTAAAGTTAGGGCAAAACACTTCTTGTGGTATTCATTTTAAAAGGAGGCTTGATCTATGTAGTTAGGAATTCTTCTGTTGTCTATGAAAAATAATTGTTATACTAAAGAAAGGTAAAAATTGATACATTGAAACAAAAACATTCTTATCAAAAATCACACAACATAAAGTAGGACAAATCATAAAATAGCTATCTGTGGACAGGGCTAAACATTTTCTAGATTGTGTGCAAATCCTACAAATAGCCAAAATAATTAAACAAATACTAATTTGAGGAGGCTGAATTGATTACTTCACCTAAATTTACCTTTGACTCAGCAACTCAGAGTTAATAACTAACTTATTTGATGATTTTTCTGTTGTCAAAAAGTGTATCTGTTTTCCAATTTATTTTTAGGATTTAAAAGACATTTTGAACTTGGACCTATAGGAAAGATTGATAATAAATTACAGAATGTCTCTAATACTCGACATTGTGTGTCACAATGGTTTATCTTCCTTAGCAAAGGTTTGCCATTAAATCTACAGTATTTCTAAGCTGATAAATTGAAAGACTGTTAGGGTAATTACTGCATACACCTACAGAACTTAAAAATTGGACCAGGTTTGTTTGAAGGGATGTGAGATAAAAACTAGACAGCTGCTTTTTTCTCACTCATTTCACTCTATTACTGGTTAACTTACTGGAAAAATGTAAATTTTCCAGGGATTTTAGTTGAAGGTATCTCAGCCAACGTTGATGTGTGCTTGACTTGAGGTCTAATTTAACTCCCATGTAGTATTGATCGACAGAGACCACCAGGGACACTTACAATCTTCCTTTGCCAAAGGTAGACAATGGTATAAGAGTAAAGTGTAATAAATGCCCCTGTCCAGTCCCATGTCGATATCCAGCTGCCTTTTGTGTGTGTGTGTGTGTGTGTGTGTGTGTGTTCACTTGTGTGTATGTCATTTTGAGTGCATCAGTATTTCACGTTTATTGTAGTGTGATGAAACACCTTTCAGAATGGCCAGAGGGACACTGGCAGTAAGCATTTAGGCAGTACAAATTGGAGTGAACAGGAGGACAGTTAGCAGGGAATATTTCTGAGGTCAAAGTAGTCTGGGTAGGAGCTGAATCAGCTAAATGCAGAGCTAAGAGCTACAGTACCTGCTGCAAAGTAAATATAGATTACCTTCTTGATGACAAATTGATCTACTGGACAAGAATCTCTCAGAAAAAGAGACAAGTGAAAAAAAAAAAAATAATAAGTAATTCACACTGACTGATTTTTTAACCCTTTAGCCTATAAGCATCCTATCTCCCTAGAACTCTCTACTTCGTATCATTTCAGCCTGAAATAATCCATTAAACAGGTAAATACTTATGCAAAACTCAAAAGTCCAACTTTAGCATGAGCAGTTTTGAAAGACAAATTAATTCGTCCTCATTTAACTTAAGATTCTATACCATTAGACATTAATTATCATTTCTAGCTCTGAAGAGTATAGCAAGAACTATAATTAAGCAAGTGTGATTATCACATCTGTAAAACTTATACATGGGTAGAAACTCAGTCTGGTGCGCAAGCACCATTTTGATTTAATTCAGCAAATATTTTTGAGCCTTTTCTATGCACCTGCCTGCTCTGACTTGTTTGTTTAGAAAATTGCTTCTTCAAAAGATTTCTTTCAATCTTAGTTCACTTTATTAAAACTGATGAGATTTCAGTAGGGAAGGAGTAGGGGTGGTGGTAATATCTTCATTTATTTAGTTAGCAAACATTTATTGAACAAATACTCAAAGCAAGGTTCATTCGTTAGCAGATGATGATATACCAGCCTCAGTCACTTAGTTCCATTCCTCAAGGAGCTCACAGTTTATTTAGGGAAGGTAAGTGATTAAATGGCACGAGTAGAGCCTAGTACATAATAAAAGAAAGATCTCAGAAAGGAGATCAGTTGCCAAGTTGTCCAGGATGGTATGTGATAAGATCACAGAAGGTTTTCTGGAAAGGATTATGAAAGGTAAAAGTAGGACTTGGCAAAGTTAAGAAGGGTACAAAGAGGAGCAATTGAGGCAGCAGCACCTATGATGGATGGACAGGGCAAAAAAAAAGAGTTGGTATGGCTTCATACAAGCAAAAATACATACCAATTACTGAAGGTGGTTGGCGGGCGCCCATGGAGGAGTAGTATAACAAACTGCCAGCCCTTTGGATGCTGGCAGGGTAGAAGCTATAAGAAATTAATAATAACAAGTTGATACAATGATTTCCTGTCCTAAGGAAGAGTAAGACCTAGCATCAAATTGTGGCAATTGAGATGACTGAAAGAAAAAATCAGCTTGTCCTGACAACTTTCAGGTAGTTCCTTCGGAAACTGTTGGAAATATAAGTTTCATTGCATCTCAAAAAACAAAACAAAAACAAAAACTAAACAAAACAAATAACAAATTATATCAGTAAAGTTTAAATAGATCTGAAGATTATAATTTTTCAGACTCTTCTAAAGTACAATTGTGAATTTTACTTATGAAATTTTGTTTCTCATTTTAGACCATTTTGTTTCAAGTGACATTTTTTTCTGGTACCAATTATCATTGGGTATTGAGGTCCCCTATATATAATCATATCTGCCAAAGAAATGGGAAGAACAGTTAAAGAATCTCCTAAGTTTTGCAAAACTAGATTCTGAGGAGATCCAAAGAACACTGGGGAAGATACCCAATTTCCTCTGGAGCCAGGGCAGAATCTGCTAGAGATGTTATTTGCTGAGTGTCATGACAAACATCTACTATTTCATAGGTTACATTTAGAAGAGAGTAGTCACTCCATAAACTAGACTAAAATAGCAAGAATTTATTCACTTGCTTAAAACTGGTTTCTCTTCTGAGTTTTAAGCCAATTACCCTTGTTTCTGGGCCAATAGGGCAAAAGTAAAAGTCTCATTCGCCACTCACAGAGGTGAGCTGTCTCCTAAAACTGGTCACCCCCTCCCAATTTAACAAACGAGAAATATTCACATGTATTTTTATGGGACTTGTCCTAGCTTCTGCTCAGCAATGCTCAAATAGGGAATAAATGAAGAAAATCACTGAGCTTAGAACACAGTCTTGTATTACCTTCCAGACCTGAAAAATAGAGCATGCGTTTTGCAATTAACCAAAGCCTAAAGACAATTTGGAATTATTTTCTGGGGGGAAAAGAGATGCTCAATATTTTAACCAATCAAACAATTAAGCAATTAAAATTTTTGTATATTGCAAGCCAATATTTTCAACTGTGCAGAGTGTGTAAATAAATGACGTAAATAAATAAATTGATAAAAAGTGTGTAGATAGAAGGGGCTTAAACATCAACAAAGATTATTTTTAAGTAGGATCCTCAAATTATAAACTCATACTATAAATTTAATATATAAAATACTATTTCAAATTCTCTATAACATTAACATTGCACCGATTTGTGGAGAAAGGTGAGGATAATGAAATATGCTTCTGTGTTTTAGGAGAGAGAGAGACATTGAGAGAGGTTGTTGGTAATGAAGAGATTACAACTCATTCATTTTATGTCAGTTGAAGGTACAGTATCTGGTTCTAATTTCCATTACTAAGCAAAATACTGAAAGAATTTGTTAAATGCCTTTTAAAAAATCATGTTTTCATGTATATAATCACCTCTGTGAACACATTATGGGGATAGAGTTACTGGTATATGTTTCCAAGTATGTTTCATTATATTCCAACTGCAATTTTCTGAACACTAATTTACCACTGTTCTTCAAACTTACTCTGGCTACACTGAAGTGAACCACTGTATATATTTCAGGAATTCTGTACACAATCACATGTTTGATAACAGAGTGACTGTGACTCAGTAAACATTGCGTAGCTGCATTGTATTCACTGTGGGGCCACACGGTTTCTGCACAGCGGGCACACGAAGAAGGGGAATTTGTATACACTAATATTTTAAAGTGAAATCTTTGCCTTTCTTCTGTCATTTCACGTATGAGTTAGAGAAGCTCCAGAATCCCCTATCACCTTGTGTAGGAGGAGGAAGGTCCATTTTAGAGATGACTCGACTGAGGTAATGGTAAATAAAAGCCATTTATTCCGGTAACTTCAAGTTAAGAGCATAAAGAGAAAGAGAGGACAGATGATGACCTATTGATCAAACCAGCTCCAACCCTGGCCTCACCTAGAGAAGAGGGCTGCTTACTGGAAGGCACTGACTGAGATTCCACAAGTCAATACAGCTCTCTCACCTCTGAGCAGAGCATCCTTCACCTTTGGCGGCAGGCTGCTCATGGCTCACTCTATTTTGTTTGCTCCAGGCAATGGCTAAGGAAAGAAGAGCCGATGCAATGCATCGAAGGCATCACAGTTCACAGGTCTCTAACATATCTGGGGAATCGGTATATACACTGATGAAAAGTATTTTCAGTTCAATCACTTGGAAAAGCTGGATAACAGAGGAGCAGGAGGACTTATAGCATGGATAACAAATGTGTTGTTTGGGGTTTTATTTTTTCCCCCTTTTATCAACATGAAATTCAGTTAGCAATTGCACCAAACATTGATTTTGCTTGCCTGTTTGTAGGCACTGCAGGGTCTGTTTAGCTGTGAAACACAGATGTATGCTGAATAGCCTTCGATTTCTTTTCTTACAAGTTTCTTTGACAGGACAGGCCATTGCCAGCCTGTGTTGTTCAGGTCATTATGTAAGATCCGTATCATCACCTTGCATTGATAATCACCTGTTTCCATGCTCACCTTCCTCATTTCCTACCAATCCTTGGGCATTCTAAGTTGTTCCCCACCCCAGTCTGTGTTTCTTATTTAGAGCTTGTACAAAAACATCACTGTAGTGAACAGTTCTCCTGGGCACTCTCCCCTTGCGGTTTCTTGGGTATGAGGAACTCTCATTACTGTAATGGGAGTTATGCACATGCTTCAAGCAGAGAACCGAGCCCTCAGTGGAAACTTCCCACAGAAGTCTCTGAAACAACTTTTCAAAACCCACGTCTCGTTTATTTTCTTCTTTTTTCCCTCCTGGTTTGATGTCAGTCATCAATCGAGTAGGAGACAACTCATTTCATTTCTGTGACACACCATGATGGACTTGTGTTACAACCCTGACTTATTTTGAGAACTTCAATTTCTCAAGCTGAAAGCTTGAATGTCCCATGGTTGGAAAAGCTATTGATCCGATGTAGATGGACGGCTCAAGAGGAACCGCTACATTCCTAACAGCACTTTCGTTCTCCCTCGCCTTCCCTGGCCACGATATAATGTAGTCTTTCTCGGAGTGGGCTGTCATCTACAAACTTTGATTCTTGCCTCTGGAATGCATTCCATTTTTATAGCATTTTTTTCCCTCTAAGATTTGTTCTCATGTTGTACTGCTCCATTTCATTTCAGATGAATTGTCTATTAACTTAGGAGTTAGTCTATTAACTTAGGAGTTATACTTGGTCCCTTGAACAACTTGCTGGAAAATCTAGGCACTGAGGTTAAGTGATATGTCCAAGGTGACTCTCTAGGGATTTTAGAAGAAAGAGTGTACATTATTTTCTCAAATACAGGATTCTAATTTGGCTGTAAAAAATTAAGAATATATGTTATTATTTAAAATAGGAATTTAAAAATCGCAAATAATCCAATATAGGTATTAAATAATGTAAATTTAAAAACCTGATTTGCAAAGTTTATGGTGGAAATAATCTGTTCCATAAGCCCTTCTGTGACACGAAGAGGTGACTACACCCTCTCTGGAATTCTAGGGATTTAAATGACCTGGACCAAACATTTTTTCTCTAATTAAGAAATGCATTAATTTTGCCCTGGCCAGTGTATCTCAGTGGTTAGAGCATCAGACTGTAGACCAAAGGGTCATGGGTTTAATTCCAGGTCAAGGGTGCATACCTGGTTACAGGTTTGCTCCCCAGCCCTGTCAGAAGTATGTACAGGAGGCAACCAATCGATGTGTCTCTCTCACATTGATGTTCTTCTCTCTCTCTCTCTCTCTCTTCCCCTCCCTCCCTTCCAGTCTTTAAAAATCAATGGGAAAATATTTTTGAATGGGGATCAACCAAAAAAAAAAAACAACAACTTTCATTTAGAAGTAAAAAAAAAAAATTGGGTGGATCTCTATCCCTTCAAGACACAGAAGAGAACAGAGAACGTAAGAAGTTTTCTCACCATACTTTATAAAAACATACCTTATTTTTGTTTTAATTTTCTTCCTAGTGTTTGTTTATTATTGTTGTTGTTGTTATTGTTAATCCTGTCTCGAGGATATTTTTCCATTGAATTTTAGATAAAGTGGAAGGAAGGCAGGGAGAGGGAAAGAGAAACATCGATTGGTTGCCTCCCGCACACACTCCTGACAGGGCCGGGGATCAAACCTGCAACCCAGGTAAGTGCCCCTCTGGGAACTGAACCCTTGACCCTTCAGTCAGAGGGTCAATGCATTTATTAAAGTGATTAATAAGTGCTAAGCACTGAGCAAGACACTTTAGACACATTTGTTCTTCCTGTCTTCATAGGGCCTTTATAAAGTACATCTAACTATTATGTACATTTTATAGACAAAAGACCCTCAAATGTATATAACTTTCTCTAGCTCTCCGAGTAACAAGAGTAAAGCAATTATTGAAAATAAGTCTGTCTGACTTTGGAACATGCTGAGTCCCATAAGAAAACAGAATTCATATCAGAAAGAGATTTTAATGAAGGGACAGCCTCCATACATGTGGCCAAATTTAAAGAAAGTGCAAAAATAGAGAGAGACCCAGGGATTAGCGAGAATGTAAACCTTTACCTGAGTAGGTGAGGGGCAAATAGAGTAGCTACTGCAGCATTGTGAGAGCTGGAGCTATTAGGAGAGGCATCTAGAAAGACCTCCATCACAGACAGATGTATGACACCAAGACCTTCCTATTTTTCCACCATGCAATCTCCTGTCTCTACTCTCATTGGCTGCACCCTGCTAAAAGCCAGGTGACAAAGGAGCTGGATTGATACAGTCCTTAGGGGTCAACATTTCAGACCTAGAGTAAATTTAAACATCCCTTTTCTGTGCTGCCAGAAATTTGTATCCATGTTACTGAACCTACCATATTTATGAATTTTATAAATTGTACAAGGCTTGTATTTTCTTTTTTGTTTCACTGGTACTTCACACATAGTAGGTGTTCAATAAGAATTTGCTTCATAAAACAAACAACAAACAAAAAACTGTTGCCAAAGAAAATAGTGTTCTTCTACAGTATGGCAGGAAATGCATTTCAGGGATATACGCGTAGGAGGATGAGGTGTAGTGGAAAGATGTATTAGAGCAAAAACAAAGGACTGCCCCCAGGGACACCACGTCCATGTCTCATCCATGACCAGGTGGCTCAGCTCCATCTCGCGGTGGAAGAAGTCCAGCCCGTGAGGCCGCAGGCCTGCGCTCTTCCCTACCAAGCACAGGAGGAGGGCCAGGATCCAGAGCTGCGGGGCCATTAACCAGCACCCGAGGCTCCAGTAGTCCAGCTTCGTCTCTGTTCCTGTCCGGACTGTGATTGGCACTGCTGTTCGGCCTGTGCGGCAGATAAAGGGGACAGAATAGGAACCTCTTGGGCTTGGGAAAGAGCGGGCTTTCTTTCAAACTATCCAGTCCCTTTCTGGGGTTTTTCTGGATTTTGTGCCCTTATGCTATGCGGTCTTTCCCCCAGATTTTCCAAGGTTTTATCTCCCCCCTTTACCGTCAGCATTTTGGCTTCTCGCGTACACGCTTTGTAGTTTTGCCTCTGGATTCTACTGCACGTGTGCTTAGTAGAGGGACTCCCCCTGTGCTATCTTAGCTTCTATTGCTCATGCGCCCAGCAAAGGAGTCCCTTCCTTACCATGTATCCCTACACCCCCACCCCAGGTAATCTGGACATGCAGACCAACCAGTCAGTTCCCTGGGGTGATTGAAAAGCCCATCCTCCCTAGTTGGAGGGACAGAGGGACATTAATCTCCTTGGTACAGAAATGTGGCTATCTTCTGGAGTCTGTGAAGCTGTCATTTCCCCACTTAAGTTAAGCTTAGCCAGCTCTCTGCCCTCTTTTGTTAGTACCTAACTAGCTGCCTACTCTAACAAAACTACTCTTCTAGTGAGGATACAGTCCTTCAAGATACTGGATATGGATGAAATCTAAGAGATTCTATGGGCCAAGCCTGTTATTTCAAACTGAAGCAATAGATGCCCTGAGTTCTTCAGTAACCTACTCAGTTTTAAATATCAAGAAAACGTGGACCTAGATCAGCCTGTCTCCCACTCCTCCTGTGTGAATGAGAGAGAGGTACATGACACTTCTGTACTTTTGTTTTACCTGGTGTTTCTTCCTGGAAAGAAAGACAACTCTGTCTTCTACCTGACTTCAGTGGTGTCTTTCCAGGGAGGTTAGTAACTTCTCTGCTCTCTGTATTGTGAAGGTAAGCACTCAGGCATTATTGAACAACAGTAGTTATACCTTATCTAGAATTGTTTACAGGTCAGATCAACAGTAACAGAAAAATAAAGGAGAATAAAATAGATGTGTTTTAAGAAGCATAACAAGAAATGAATTGAATTAATGAATGTAGCAGGGAATTTTTTAATTATAATTTAAATCAATATCACAATCACAGTCAGATTGTGATGTATGCTCAAAGTGGTTTTACAAATTGCATTTTTAAAGGTATATTATGAGTATAATCTGGCAATTTATTGCAATCTAAATTGACTTTTTTCTTCTCTCTCCTTCCTTCTCTTAATCTTCCTCCCATTGAGCAGCTCTGAAGTGAGATATCGAAAGCACAGTGACACATAAAGAAAGGAGTAGAAGGGTTACATACTTTCTTATATTTGAAGGAACCTGCAAATGAGTTTATTTTGTCTCCATACGTGTATTTGTAGATATAGTAATATGTAAATATGCATTTCTCAATAGTCTGCCAATATGTTATAAATATATATAGTGTGTGCATATTTTTAATGTATTTAGAATATATTATATATCATTTAGTTGATCAAAAGCACAGAAAGTGTTACCCTTTTTATAATTTTTTATAAAACCAAGAAAATAAATATTTCTTCCTGAGATGGGGACTGTATCTTTAATCTTTTCATGAGATACTACAGTGTTTACAATAATAAACATAATAGCTAATATTTATAAAATATTTATTACATGTCAGCCATAAGCATCATTTTATGAAAGTCACACTTATGTATACATATTATTTTGTCCTATTTTAATATATGAATTAAGTAAGGCTCGGAGAGATCAAATTACATGCTTACGTTGCACAATTAACAGGACGAGTGTAGATTTGAAAACATTGCTCTGGTCCCAGAACTTGACACCTCTGCTAGCCATTTTCTCAGGGATCCTCAAATTCTAACTCAGTGCTTCCAAACACTTTCTTGTTTGTTGATTTTGTCTTGTTTTCTTACTGCAGGAAATGTAGGGATGAAAAGTAATAGAGTAGTGGGGCCTTTTTGGTTTATCCAGAACCTTATCTTCTGTGACTTGCCCTTCAGTGCCTCTGTGGACAGGACTCCATTGCTTCTGCAGTGCACCCTGGCCTTTCAGACACCACTGATCAGTGCATTTTTTTCCCCAAGAAACTTTGGAGACAGAGAGATTAATATTCTCTGATGGTTGAATATATGTCATGCAAAATTGGTCCATGTCCACATGGACTGAAAATGTGGCCAGAGGAGCACAGACTACAAGGGAAGTCTGTATTCCAGGTATTAGTGAATGAGGGTAGAATTTGTATCTCCTACTTTTAATTATATATTTTTACAGATATCTTAAGATCCTTATAATAAATCATTTTTCACTTAGGCTATCTGTAACTTTTAACCCAAAGGAAAACTCAACATAGCACTATAGTTTTAATCCAGTCTTAAAAATTTGACTCTTACAATCAACATGAATAACTAACTGAAAATTGGCTGAAGAAAAGCCTTGTAACCAAGGACTTACAGAAGTTACAATGAGACTGGCCGGAAAGGCAGAGACACAAGAGGGCTGGCCCGGCTTCCACAGTAGACAGCTGAGATTCCTCAGCTGGGGATATCTCAGCTGCAAAAGTTCTCCCCAAGGAGCGTGGGGTCTCAACCCCATGCCACATAACATCTGGGTATAAGAATCAGGGGCGGTTCTATTTGCCAGAGAGAGACAGGCATCTGCTAGAGACACAGGTGCCCTCTTGAAGGGCCAACACACAAAAACTCCTTTGCAGCCATTCATGCTGGGCTCCTGTGGAGGGAGGGCGGAGTGGACTGGAGCCCTGTGAGGAAAGACTGGGGAGACAGTTGAGGGGACCGCTGCCAGTAACCCTGGGCTGAGTCCCTCTCTCCCACTGCAGACACCACCTTTCTTGGGTGGAGCACTCCTCTGCTTATGGCATCAGCCTGGAGAAATGCAGTCTCCCTCTCTCTGGACTTATTATTACCAGATGCTGCAGAGCTCACACCCTGCTAAAGAGTCAGCTGCCTGGGCCGGCCAGGAGGCATCAGTGACTGAGTGGTGTGGCTTTGGGGCAGGGGCCATTCCTCCCACTTTCCCAAGAACTTGACCGGTGCCTCCCCTCACCATAGATCCTCTTGTCCCACACTCCAGGCTCCAGGTGGCCCAAATCTCTTGACCCCTGGTGGTCCCTCCCTGCTGAGGTCTGGGCAGAATCTGGGACAGACTGAGTTCTGTGGCTGGGAGGAGGGGGCCACTCTGCTCACCTTCCCCAAGCCTGAATGGGCATCACCCCTTCACACACTTTTATGGTCAATTAGTATTTGACAAAGGAGGCAAGAACATTCCATGGGTAAAGATAGTTTATTCAATAAATGGTGTTGTGAAAACTGGACAAATATGTGAAAAAAAAAAAAAAAAAAAGTCAAACTAGACCACCTTTTTATACCATACACAAGAATAAACTCAAAATAGATAAGAAACATAAATGTTAGACTCAAAACAATAAAATCCTATAAGAAAGCGTAGGCAGTAAAATCTTAGACATTTCTTACGGCAATATCTTTTCTGATGTGTCCCCTCAGGCAAGGGAAACAAACAAACAAAATAAACAAATGGGATGTGGAGAAAAGGGAACCCTCGTGCACTGCTGGTGGGAATGCAGATTGATGCAGCCACTGTGCAAAATAGTATGGCGTTTCCTCACAAAATTAGAAATGGTGCTGCCTTCTGACCCAGTGATTCCACTTCAGGGTATATATCTGAAAAAACCTGAAACACTAATTTGAAAAAATATATAAACCCCTATGTTCATTGCAGCCTTATTTTCAATAACCAAGTTTTGGAAGCCGCCAAATTGCCCATCTGTAGACAAATGGATAAAAAAGCTGTGGTACATGTACACAATGAAATAATACCCAGCCATTGAAAAAAATAAGGAAACCTTACTATTTGCAACAGAATGGATTGTCCTGGAAATATGCTAAGTGAAATAAGCCAATCAGAGGAAGACAAGTACTGTATGATTTCACTTCAATGTGGAATCTAATGAACAACATAAACAAAATAGAAACAGACTCATAGATACAGAAAACAGACTAACAGCTATTAGAGGGGATAGGATTTGGGGGCTGGGTGAAAAAGGTGAAGGGATTAAGTAAAATAAAACCCCACAAACTCATGGACAAGTATAACACTATGGTGATTTCCAGAAAGACAGGGAGTTTGGGGGAGGTAGACATGGATAAATGGGGGATAAATGGTGAGTGAAGGAGACTTAACTTTGGGTGGGCATAATACAATATACAGAGGATGTATTATAGAATTTACACCTGAAACCTATATAATTTAGTAATCAATGTCACCTCAATAAATTCAATAATTTTTAAAAAGGGGATTGATTAATTGCTATGTAACCAATGTCTTGTGTGGATTACTCATATGTCAGATTTCTTTTTAGCCTCAACTCAGCAGTGTTAAAGCCTTGTAATAATAATAATAATAATAAATGTCTTTCAAAGTAAAGTTGACTTTCAAGTAAAGTCCTTATTTGAATAAAGTTCTCATTTGTCCATTATTCATTCAACACTAAACATAATCAAGTGTCTACTCTTTGCCAGGCAGTATAGTAAATATTATAAACATACAAGTAAAGAAAAAGTAATTCCTGGGCAAAAGGAGTTCCAATGTTACGAAAAATTTTCTCTCTTTCTCTCCTCTCAATAACAACAACAAAAATTTTCTGTAAGTTCATGTTCTATGAAGTTGAAGGATTATTTTATGCATGTGATTGAGTTGGGGGAGAATTAAACTTTTATTCTCTGATTGAGACCAATCTTATTTGGGTACTGAGGAGTCATCATTGCAATCCCTGGCACAGCAGGCTTCCTTTCTGAGAAACATGCTAACAGCTAGTACTGGTCTTGAACATATCCATGATGCAGTTGAATTTCAGGGTTTTTCAACACCCGTTTTACAATTAACTTTTCTCTCATGACCCCAAGCCTATCACTCCGAAGCCGTTCATGGTTTCCTTTGAATACTAAGGTCTACTCACTTGGTATCTCCAGGAGGTATTTATGTTTCTAATATTTCTGTACTCCTTCCAGTACCAAAGGATTCGAGGTCTGTGTCTCAGTCACTTGTCCTGAACTTTACTTGAAAAAGGCTAGCTAATGTGACATACTAACACATGGAAATGTATCAATAGATAATATTTAACCTATGTGACTTTCATATGCTATAAATTAGAAAAACAAATATTGTTAGTGATATGGACCCACAGATAACTCTCATCAGATGCAATTAAAGATATTCATTTAGATGTTAAAACTTCTCCCAGAAAATGGATGTTTTTTTAAAAATATTTTTAAATTTCTTATTCATTCACAACCTATGTCAGGGTTCAGAGTTGCTTAGTGTCTAAAACAGATTCACTCTAATAGCTTCCACATTTGTGCTACTGTTATTTGTTTGTTTTTAGCATCTTCTCTAGCCCAATATTGTAAGATTCAAATCTATTCATTCTCCTTCAATAATGTATAGTTCTTAGTTCACTGTTGGAAACTTCCTAGTTAGATCCTCAAAAATTACAATAAATAATTAGAAGAATGAATCCAGAATTTAGCTTCAGATATACAGATATCAATGTAGAGTATAGGCATATAGATACATAATAGACCAAAAATTATAATTAGATTGTATTTTTTAAATTTTATTTTCTCACCTTTCACCCCTGCCCCTAGCAATGACCAATCTGTTCTCTGTACCTATGCTTTTGATGTTTAGTTTCCACATACAAGGGAGATCGTACAGTATTTGTTTTCCTCTGACTTATAATATTTAGCACAATGCCCTTCAGATATATCCATGTTTTCTCCAATAGCAAGATATCATCTTTTCATTTCTAAATAATAAACATCACAATTTGTTTTATCCATCCATTTGTTGTTGCACTTACTTTGTTTCCATACCGTGGCTATTGTAAATAATGCTTCAATAAAAATGGGGGTACATATATCTTTTTGAGTTAGTGTTTTTGTTTTCCTTGGATAAATAGTTAGAAGTAGAATTGCTGAATCATATTGTAACTCTATTTAAAAATTTCTGAGAAACCTCCAGACTGTTTTCCATTGTGAACTATATCAATTTATATTCCCATCAACAGCGTAAAACTTTTCTCCTGTATATTCTTGGCACCTTTGCCATAAATTTTTTTTATTTAATTAATTAATTTTTGTTACAGATGTTTTTCCTTTTTCTCCCACTGATTTCCCCCTCCCCCTCCCTCTCCACCCTGTCCCCAGCTTTGTTGTCCATGTCCATTGTTCATGTGTACATGCATATAAGTTCTGTGGTTTATCTCTCCCCCACAACCCCCTCTTCTGGGGATTGTCAGTCTGTACCCCACTTCCATGTCTTTGGGACTACCCCATTCCTCAGACTGTTATGTTCATTATATTCCACAAATAAGTGAGATCATGTGGTATTTGTCTTTTTCTGCTTGGCTGGTTTTGCTTAGGATGATACTTTGCAGGTCCCTCCATGTCGTCTCAAAGGATAAGAGATCTTTCTTTCTTACAGCTACATAGTACTCCATTGTTTATATGTACCACTGCTTTTTTATCCATTTGTCTACTGATGGACACTTGGGCTGTTTCCAGATCTTAACTATTGTAAATAGTGCTGCTGCTACAAATGGGGATACATATATTCTTTCTGATTGGTGTTTCAGGTTTCTTAGGGTATATTCCTAGAAGTGGGATCAGCGGGTCAAATGGAAGTTTAATTTTTAAAATTTTGAGGTAACACCATATTGTTTTCCATAGTGGCTGCACCAATGCTCCAACCGCTGAGCCAAACTGGCCAGGGCTGCCATAAAATAATTGACCACATGAGCCTGGACTTATTTCTGGTCTCCTTATTCTGTTACACTGATCTATATGTCTGTTTTGATTACAGTAGTTTTGTAACATAGTTTGAGATCAGCGAGCATTATGCCTCCAGATTTGCTCTTCTTTCTCAAGATTGCTTTGGCTATTCGAGGTTTTAGTAGTTCCATACACATTTTAGGATTATTCTGTTTCTTTGAAAAAGTTCATTGCAATTTTCATAGAGGTTTTATTGAATCTTTATTTTGGGTGAGGGGGGCAGTGTGAATGTTTTAACAATATTGATTCTTCCAATTCATGAGCATAAAATATATTTCCATATATTTGTATCTTTTTAGTTTCTTTCATTAATGTCTTATAGTTTTCAAGATACAGGTCTTTTAACTGCTTCATAGAATTTATTCATAGTTATTTATATTTTGTATAAATAAATTTCTGATCATATAAAATCTATGTTATCTGTATGTAAACAATTAAATCTATTTAGAGACTAGCATTTCTGAAAATACCCAGAATTAAACTTCCTTTCAACATGGGCTAACTATAGGATTAAAAGGTTTGAAAGGAGATTTTTTAAAAATTTTTTTTTACTTAAGATAGAAGCTTTAAAATTAAAATGTTTCTGATGATATTAGGTACAAAATTGATTTAAAACAAAAATAAAATATTACTTCCAAATTTTATGTAATGTAAATTAAAAGATAGATATTCCAAATGACAGGTGTTTTTTCCTCCAAAAATATGGTTTAATTAGAAATGTAAAGAAAAGTTAAATGGGGTGGAAAAGCAACAATATTGTATGTGGACATATATAATTACATATCTGAAATAGGTCACTTAGCTAAGAGGCTTGATAATATAATAATGAATATCCAAGTTGTACTCTTTAAAGCTTTATTTAAAATAAAAATGTTTATAAAATTTTTAAGAAATCATACTTAAATTTGTTAAAGTTCTAGTATTTTAAAAATTTTTCCTCTGTAGCTCCAAAGTCTAGTTTGATATATTAACACCAAACTCTTTATCCTAGTAAAAGGATTTTGACACTCTTTCTAGTCAACAAGTACTCTACTTTGATTTCAATTGCTTTTTTAGAAGTGACCTCTATAAGGATGACTACTTTAAATACTGTTTTTTAATTGCCTTATGATACCATTTTTCATTTACTTATGATAATTCATGTATGAAATGACATTCAATTGTTAAATACAATTCTTAGTCAACCATAATTGTTGACTAATTTGCATGTAGCTCACCCAACGTGCAAGATAATGATAGTTGTTATTATGCTGTATTTCTTCTGAGGAACATTTTAAAAAATATGTTACAGTTTTCGACTGAAGAACTCAAGCCCTATGACCTCCATTATTAGTTTGAAGACCAAGTGAGCCTAAATTAATACCTACTGATATGTTATCTCCCCTTGATAGTCCCATTGTCTATTTCATTTTTCTTATGAGTAGTGTTTTAATTTACAAATGGGCTTGCATTTGCCATTTAATTTACATTTTAATTTGTATTCATTTTTTTAAAAGTGGGAAGCAAATCAACAACTTCAAGTTCCATTGATGTGATTGACAATATAGCAATATCCTGATTTATTTAGTGCCCATCTGTTATGAGTCAGAATAATTGAATCTTCAAATTATTCCTTAAATGTACATAAGGGGCAAGTTGTCTTTGAGTTTCATTTAGAGAACTGATTAATTTTACTTTCTCCTTCAAGGTGAAAGAGAAGAGTGGGGCATAAAAGAAGAGATTCAGAGAAAGTATCCAGTGTCTTCGTTGCAATCACAGAATGTTAGAGATCAAGTGTGGAACATTCCCACTGAGCTGGAAAGCCAGAGAGAAAGCACTCAAGAGAGAATGAACATCAAGTAACCATTTTTCATGAGAAATTAAGAATTGTTAACTCGATTTGAAAAGAGAAAAGTGGTAAATATGCATTTTGATTTACTTACTAGCATAATATCCTACTTTCTGGGTTTCATAACTGTCTAAATAGACCAGACAAGTGCATACTTAGCATTTCTGATACCCAGATGGATACTCCTCCCTCCTTTCTGAAGCAAAATTGGTTTTATTGATGCTTATAGAACAATCAGTAATAGTCACTATTTCCTTTAATCATCTTTAATTTGAAAGCAATTGACATTTAAAGAAAGATGTATATTGACCGCACCAACATCATTATCCTGGTAGTGATAGTGTACAGCTTTTTAAGACATTGTCTTTGGGGAAACTTGGTGATAGATACATGGGATCACTCTATTATGTCTTGCAGCATGTGAATCTACAATTATCTCAAAATAAATTAATTTTGTAAAAAAAAAATCAATCAATCCAGAAACTACAAATATTCCACATGACAGGGACACTGATTTTATTTTCTGTTTCCCTCTAGTTTATTTATATGCATGTATAGTATATGTTTACAGAGTTGCCATCACTATATACAATTTTATCCTGTGTTTACATTAACATTAATCAATAACCTGTATTCCCTGTTACATAGTTTTCATAATAATAATTATTATTCTTTTAAATATGTTTTATTGATTTCTTAGAGAGAGAAAGGGAGAGAGATACAGAAACATCAATGTGAGAGAGAAAGATTCATCGGCTGCCTCCTGCACACTCAGCTCCTACTGGGGAACAAGCCCACAACCTAGGCATGTGCCCTGATTGGGAATTTATCTGGGACCTCTCAGTTTATGGGACAATGCTAAGTCCACTGAGTCACACCAGCCAGCTCATAATTATTATTATTGATGCTTGTACAGTCAAGTTGGAAGGCTATAATTACCTCTGTTTTTTGGGATATCAAAATATTCACCTTTCATATATAGTAGAGAGAACATTATGTATAAATGATAGCAGGGGAAATAAATATAAAAAGAAAAACAAATTAAAGAACAAAATCTTCTCATAGCAGGAGGGAGAAAAGGTGGAGGGATTTGATTATCTAAAAGCTGTAAAATATTATTATTTTGTTAGCATCAAAACGGAACCAGAATGTTACTGGTGACTGGTCTTTGGTTCAGTAACCTCAGAAACTGAGTTCTGGCTAAGAAAGAATAAAGATCCAGGACTCAAATTAAAGCAAAAGTTTATTTAGAATGTCACAGAGGTAGAAGTGAGCCATAGAAGAAATGAGCCAGTAGGGCTGCATGGGCTCTGGAAACAAGTTACAGGGGCAAAAGAAGGGGCTTTGGGAAAAAGAAAGCAAGGATATACACCCCTGGGGGATGGCAAAGGGGAAAGGCTCAGCCATACTCCAGAGAGAGAGAGAGAGAGAGAGAGAGAGAGAGAGAGAGAGAGAGAGAGAATGAGAATGCTCTGGCTCCTCCATCATGAGGGTTTTTATCCCCTCTCTAAAGGCAGGGATCTTAGGAAAGGTCCTAGGGAAGGATCTTAATAGAATATTCATCAGCTTTTCCAAGTGTGTCCTTTCAGGGTCATGGTCTCCGCTGATTGGTCAGTGCCAGAGCAGAAGGTAATCAGTTATTTAAGCTGTTCCTGATGTCAGCCATGGTATTGCCCTGCCTAGCCTTATTGCTTTTCTGGATCTGGAGCTGAAACACAACTGAGGCCTAGAGGTTATCTCTAGTTTGACCAAAACTTTGTCTCTGTGATCAACAGACCTAAGGTTTGTTCCTAAGATTATTAGATGTGGGTAAAAACCTCATTGTCTTGAGGGCTTAATGCTCAAATAAATGGTCATGCAAGGGCTTATATGGGAGTCAAGTGAAGCTATTCTCTGGCCCCCTTGTTCTTCCTCTAAGAGGGTCTACCACATGACCAGCTACATGCCAGGCCAGCAACAGCCAGAGGAGGGTCCAAGCCACATGATCAGTACAATGATATGCCAGGGGCAAGAAAAGTCACCTGGGAATAAGGTCTTTGTTTTCCCAGTTTTGCCCATTGCTAGGTACCTGGAACTTTCTGCTCTGATGACATTCCATACCTGACCCATCATGCCTACTCTGCTCATACCTGTCTAACTGCCTACTACAGTTTGACTTCGCAACAAACTTTCTAACTAAAATGCTGTAGTTTATATATCTGTAAATTGAGGAATAAAAAGAATGTGATCAATACATGAAAGTTTACTATACTCTTGACCACTTTTATATATGTTTCAAATCTCTAATATTTAAAAGATTAAAGAAAAATTTTGCTGATAGAAGATTTTCCCAACACCCTTGGAAATAGTTTAAAATACTCCTTGGTCAACAGACCACCATTAGCCCTACTTGCTGCATTTTTAAAAATTTTTTAAAGTATTTATTTCTAATTGTCACTGGCAAGGAGACCTGACAGCTTATTGTAATGAAATGAGTTGGATGAGATCCTGGAACAGAAAGGAGATTAGGTAAAAACTAAGGCAAACTGAGTAAACTATGGTTTTTAGTTAATAACTAGGTATCAATTGCTAGTGCATAATAAAAAACAAATAAACTTGTAGTTGGTTATGTTTTTGTTTTTAAATTTTAAATGTTGTTCATTGCCTGCACCCAGGGTTTGCTGTTCCTACCTCCTCACTTTTGTTATACCCTTGAGCCAGACAACATTTTGATACTGGAGATAGAGCAGTTTCCTCCTCCATGGTGCTGACAGTTAAGTGGAAGACTCAGATGATACACATGTAAATAATTAAATAAAAGAGATGATTTGAGATGATGATGAGTGCAGGGTGGAATGCACTGTCACCAAAACAAAGGCCTACCAGGCACTGTGCCTCCTTCTTCGTAGTAGAGGATGCAAAATGCAGGAACTTTTCTTTTACTCTGGAGAGAATATTCCAGCACATCTTTAGGCCATCAGGATCTTAAAAACTTCACTGAGCTGATAGCTTCCTTGTGCTCATCTTCCATTCTCTGGAGTGAGAGTGTGTCTTACCAAGTTGGCCAGAGTACTAGACAGCCTTACTTTCTTTGTTAAATCAGCAAAATGACATTGATAGAATGGGTCAGTGTGATAGTTGAAGAGAAGATTAGGATGTCCGAATCTCATGAGAGAGGGAAAAGAACTAATGCATCACTGAGGTAAAATTGTAAATGAATTTTTTTTTCATATGCATGTCAATTGATTCTGATCCTCAGTTTTGATTGATATTGAAGATAATGTGTTTACCAGACAAAAGGACTCATGCCAGGAACCTGAGGTTCTATTAATCTGCTCTAACAATGATGCTACATCCAGATCTGTGGATCTGAGGGGCTTCTATTTGGTTAAGCTTGAGGTTGTCTATAGCTCTTTTCTAGTTTCTACAGGAGTCAGAATAGAAAATTAAGTGGGAATATGATAGCACAAAACCCCTACATTCCTTTGGTCTTTATTTGGTTCTAATTTCTGTCATTCCCAACTCCTCTACCCTAGGGATGAAATATTGGTTTTGAATTATTATCTTGGCCAGGAATGGAAGGCAATATTAGAGGTTTCCACTTAGTCTTCCCCACAGGAAGAATCCAATATAGGATTTTTCCCCCAATTGCCAAGTCTATCTAAAAAGTCTGATTTTACTGGGGAAAAGAACACTGGGGACCACTATAAAGCTGAACTTCAGCCAGGTCTCCATTTATTATTTGGTCCCCCATAAGTCTGCACGTTAACAGGGGAAATACATGATGACATTTGTTTCTCTGGGTATCAATATCAACTCAGACATCATGTCTAACAATTCTCCTAATGTCTGGTATTCCTTTTCCCTAGGGTATAGTCATCTGATTAAACAGCGTTAGATCCCGTTGGAAGAGAACTGAGGGAATCATCATTGTATACACATGCCAGTAAATATCTTAGGGTTCCCACTTCAGTCCGTGGGTTCTGGGTCTGAAAATTGGTTCAGATCTGGGAACTGAACATGGATCATGACTTTTTATTGGGGAAACTGCCCTCAGAATACTATTCTTCTGATTGTTTGGTTATTGATGTTAGGCAGAAAGAGTGTTGGCTATTCACTTGGCAATTTTGACTCTAGGGACATCATCCCCTATTAACCATCTTCACAACTCCCCACAGCATTTGGCCACACCTTCTACCTTGTCAACTTGTCAACAGTTATGGTTGCGGTCCCCTCACTCCTGAATGTTAACTGCAGCCACCTGGTCTTGCTCGCTGGCACCCCATCGTATCTTTGGCTATTAATGAGCTCAGCTCTGTGATTGCTTCTCCTATATGTGGAACAGAGCCACCAATGAAATTTTGGAGCATTCCCATCAGCCTTGGTTAATGATCTACCCTCCTGTGGAACATAATCCTTTGGATGTTTTTCTGGCCTCATATATTTATTCAAGCAGACCAACTTCATTTAGCCTCTTTCCTCCTTCATCTAACATCTGTTAGGGCAGCTAGGGCATTTCTACTTCACTCATCATTGGCCATCAGACCTCTAAAAGTCACCCTTGCCTGCAGCTTACCCCATGTTTTGAGGTCTTTTCCAGGGCACTAATCCCATATTCTGAGACAGTGGCCCTACATTGCTGAAGTTATGCTTATCAAGTCTTATATTCTAGTCCCTTTCATCAAAATCCAATCTCAATTCTACTCCCCTGGCTCCTGCAAAATGTGCTAGCTAATTTTGCAGTGCCTTCAATGTATATTTCTTCCTTCCCTTGTGAGGCTTGGACTTCCCAAGGAAGGAATTTAACCCTAGTTTCTGTCTAGCAGCGGGGGGAAGAGGTGGAGATAGCTTCCAAGGACATCACCATTGCCCTAGCAGTGGAAGGGCTTCAGAACTTTTCCAGCATGTGGTAAGTGCTGACTCTGACTAAATAAGTATAGACAATTTTTGCAAATTCTCAGTCTTCTAGGAGGCCTCAAAAGCCAGAATTATCAGGCTGTACTTATTCCATATTTCATGTTCCTAGGTTTTCCCAACCATGTACCTGACTTCAGCATGGCAAATCTACTTTGGCTGAGTAGTTAAATATCCTTCAGGCTCTACATCTCTAAATACAAGGTCCGCTGTGTCTGCTCTTCTACTTAGTCTTTAACCACTAGCCCTCAGTTGTTTTATTGTCCCTCTGCAGGGCATCAGTAGGACCTAGGAGAAAGCACCATCTCTGCTGTCTTTGTAGGTATTGTTTCTACTTAATTTTAAGATACTTGCATCATCACACCTATAAGAGCTTTTCCTCCACAGGGCTGTTTCTCCAGGTCACCTCGGGTAAAATCTTTAGCAATTGGACTATTACCACCTCCCACATATGCTCAGAATAGCATCCTCTTTGGCAGCCCATCCCAGAGCTCTACTGTAATGTCTCTACTTAGAACACTCTCAACATCACTTGTATTAATTTGGATTAAAAACAGACAAACAGCCCTTAAAACGGGATTAGAAATTCAAGAGATTCTTTAGGGTGGGGCTTTGGAGGAAGTTGTTTCCCTTAGAGAAAGGCCAAATGGAATGCAAAGGCATCTAGATGGTCCAGGATTCAATATCATGGATGGATACCCAGTGGAGCTCAGGAGGAAAAGGGTACCAATAAAAGAGAGGCTCTTCCTGAAAGAGCAGCACTCTGCCTACTATGCCAACTAGAAGCAATCATAAAAGAAATAAACAGAATTTGAGTGTGGCGAGGCTAGGATGTGAGCAACTATACCAATCAGTAGGGCTTTTAATTGTCAGAGACTTTTAAGTGCAGAAAAAGTCCCACTTGTCCAACATTGGAGAAATGAATAAGTAAAATATAAACGCAGTTTCTAATTTTCCACAGATCTTAATAATTGTGTTTAACAAATTTGTACCAAATGATATTTTCTTTTTTTAAAAAATATTTTCCTTTAGGGTTTATTCCTAGAAAGAATATTGTAAAGTCAAAGAGAAAAGACAAATTTATATTTCTTCATAATTATTTCTAAATCACTTTATTAATTATGTCTTATTTTTACTATGTGCACTATACTCTTTTCTGATCTGTTGGGAGAGTCCACCTCAGAATTAGAGAATTCAGTGAGGTGACTGATTTTGTTTTCACATGTGTGTAAGGTTTTCATTTTGGGTAATTAAAAAATAAAGCTCTTTATCCATTTACTTTAAAAAAAATAGAAGAACCTCGCATGTATAGGATTTCTAAATATACTGATTAAATGTGTGCCTTGGTTTGTAGAAAAGCAGTTTATACATAAAAATAGGATATATAAAAATGAAACACCTTTTGAAACCAATAGTTAAAAAAATTATAGTCATTAAGTGGAAAATCACAACTCTTTGACTTCCAGAGGCTTAGTATGTGATTTGATCTATTTTAAATTACTATGGTAAGAAAGGGAGACATGAAGATGGCCATTAGAGTCATTGTTTAATAGCATAATTTTGTTATTTTAATCAAAGAAATTAAGATAAGAAAAAATATAAGTATCAAAAAATGTTATCATAATTATCCTCTAAAACAGCTCAAAATGATCAATGGGAAATCAATCAAATCTGAATTCAATGCAAAAAAAAAAAAAAAGCTCTGATCCTACACATACAGGTTCCCCAACACATTATTAAAAGTCATAAGACAAGTTGAAAAATAACATGGTTTTCTATATGTTCTTAATGGAAAATGTTAATATTAAAACTAAAGGCATTTTTCTCAAATTAAGTTGCATATACTATGCAATTAAATTTATATTACAATGTTGAAATTTTTCAAAATTATTTTGAAATTTATTTGAAAAATAAGAGAACAAAAATGGCATGTTACAAATAAAAATAATGTGCAGAGCAATTCTGTTCCTATATATTATAATATACAGCCACAGTTATTTAAAAAATATTGTCTTATTGCTAATATAGACGTATAGATTAATGATGAAAATACATAGCCATAAAACAGCCTAAATTTTGTTCCATTTTGATTTTGTGAGTAATGAGTACATTCCCAATTTCTGGGAAATATATAACATCATTAAATTGTATTGTAAAACACAACTCAAGCGTATGGACTTAAGAGCAATTGTTATTCAAAAACTAGTATGTCTAAAATGACTAACATGTTAAGAGTGTAATTAGTACCCTCATTCTAGAAACAACTTGCTTGCCAAGGACCGAGAATGTTCCTGGAATGTTGAACTTTAGATTTAAAACAGAGATAGTCCCAGGAAAACTGTAACTTGGTCATCTTAGATGATGTCAAAGTAGAGAATTGGAGGTCATGATGTAAAAGTAGTAGCCTTGTTTTCTGGGACTACCTATTGATACCCCATACCTTCCTGTAAGAGACCTGGGGTCAGAGGTGAGTAGGCAGCTCAATCATGCAGGGACTTGTGAGATGAGGAAGGAATATTGGAGTTTGCTTCAATTGTAAATGGCCTATAGCCTGGCTTTTGGGGTGGGGAGTGACTCGTGGGCTTCCATATGGTGTAAAGAGTATTTCCAGCTGTCACAGAGAGAATAGAGGTGCCTCCTTCCTAGACAACAGATTGGGAGGAACTGCACCAAAACATTTCTATGGCTATTTTTGAGTGATGAGAGTTTTGTTTTTTTCTCTTCAATGCTACTTTTATTTTAGTTGAACTTATGATATTCATTACTATTTAAACAAAGCAATTATTTTTATTTAAAAATAAACTTGTATCTATTCTCCACCTTAGACACTCACAAATTCTAAAGTTTTAATTCAGATTAAAAAATCAAACAAAATCCTTTCCCAGGCACAAGCACAATAGTATTTTATTCTATTTATTGTATGTGTCTTAGGTAAACTCATAAGAACTATAGTAGATAAAATATTTGGAGGTAATATTATTAAACATTTAATCAGTTGACATCTTTAATATTTTTATTTATTTATTTATTTTCTATTTTATTTTATTTTTATCCTCACCCGAGGACATATTTACATTTATCTTCAGATAAAGCAGGAGGGAGAGAGGGAGGAAGAGAGAGAAAGAAACATTGATGAGAGAGAGACACATTCTTTAATATTTTTAATAAAGACATGTTCTTGGGCTTAGAGTGATAACACGATAGCATTACGTTTACACACACACACACACACACACACACACAGTTAATTTGTGAAAATCATCACAAAACAAAGTTTCAGTAAAAATGAATCACAAGTATTTTCAATGTTAATGATTAGCAAATTCTGTTTTTATTATTTGTGAATAATGATAGTGTCAGTTGTTTCACTTCAAACTGGAAAAGACAATGACTAAGTAATTACTAGTTTTTCTGCCCACCCATGTCATTACAGATTAGTGAGTTTCATCTCAAATTGTCAGAATCAAGTTCCATTTATGTCTTAGTAAGTTTCTTAAAGCAGGAAGTTACAGTGATGTGCAGTTAATGTTGGCGACTGAAAATAGGCTGCCTACAGGTCTGTTTTTGTAAAGAAAATTTTCAATTAGTGAAAGCCATGGGCATCAGCTTTCAAAAAGAGGAAAAGAACTTCCCTGTAAATCTTTGATCGTTTCTGCTGCATCGTGTTTTTATGAAAGAGAGTCACAGTGCACTGGCTTAAAAAGCTTCTGCAAAATAATTTTGTTTTCAAGCCAGTGAGATTAAAGACTTGGAATCCATATTCAAATAATAGTGTAGAAAAAAAATGTTAAATTTAGATTATGTTCATAAGAGATTCACTAGATTTCATAGTAGCTGAGACGTAATAAAATGAGTGAAATAACTTATTTCATGCACTTTTATTTGAATTGATAATATCAGTATGTCATAAACAGGCTTTGCATGATCATTCCTTCCTGATCTTTTGCTGTCTTGCCATTACTTTATGAAATGGTGCTTTTAGAAGTTTCCTTGATTCATGATATCTCCTTTCAAAAATGTTGTTTTCAACGTTTGTCCTCTTGCTGATAGGGATAACTTTGTGACAGAAGAGAAAGGAGAGTCTCCATCTATCTCTTCACTGTTTCCGTAAGTCATGCTTTTCCATGTACTAGTGTATTTTATTTCTCCTCCATTAAAGTAAACAAATTTGGTTTATGTCATGAATAGGAAATAGACATTTAGAAGGTCCAAACATAGAAACAGATGTTAGGCACTGTTGGGAGAAAAAAGTAACCTGGGGTGAATATAGCTCTCCTTTCTAACGATATTAGTTATTTTTCATCACAAGTACAAAATACACAATTTTGGCCACTGACCTTCGCCCTGCTCTTTGGCTATAAATTCCCATTTGCCCATGCTGTATTCAGAACTGAGCCTGTTCTATATTGAGGTCTATTTTCCCTATTGCAGTAGTTATGAGTAAAATCTTTCTACAACTTAACTACAGTCCAGCTCTGCTTTTTCTTTAACACTATTGAGCACTTGAGATAGTTAATTTAATTATAATATATAACTACTGGCTACCATGTTAGTCAGCATAAATCTAGACAGAAATTAATCTATAAATTAAGAATGTATATAATGCAAACTATGACAGTTATTCTGGGAAAAGTTAAATTCAAATAGAAGAACTTTATTATCCTTGGATGTGATGGTCAAGAAAGTTTTCTTGAGGAAGTCAACTCTCAGCTAAGATTTGAAAACTGAGTAGGAATTAACTGGGGAAGAATGATGGGAGATGGATGGAAGCAAAATGAGCAAGATAATTAGGAAAAAGGAGTACCCATATCTAGAATCAAAAATAATGTTGGGTAATTTGTGGACTTACTTTGTTCTCCACTTTGCCTAAGTTACACAAATATCTAAATTCAAGAGATGATGAATAGGCTAGAGAAGTAGGCTGGGTCCAATTTATGCAGAGCCTTCCGGACCATAATAAACATTTTGTCTTGGTAATAAAAATAAATAAAAAAAGATTGGAGATTTTCAATCAGAAAAATGATCATGTTTGTGTTTTATAAGTTTATTCTAAGCTGAAGTGGAGAAGGAAGATTAGAGAAATAAGAGTGGATATGGAGACAAAAAATAAAGGCCATTGAAGTAACACAGACAAGATATGGTAGGAACTGGCCTAGGGAAATATCAATGGAGATGGAGAGGTGAACGTGTTTCAGAGTTCCAGAGAGTAAAATTAATAGAATTTGGTAAAATATTGGATCTTGGGTGAGAAAAAGCCAACTATTACAAATAATGCCTAGATTTTTTACTCACAGGATGGGATGAATGCCATTGCCATTTACTAATAAAAGAAACTGAAAGATAGTTGAATCTGGATGAGAAGATGATAATTTTAATTAATGATTCAGTGAATTTGTGATGTCTTTGTGACATTTAAAAATGACATATTCAAATGGAAATAGAAGCACAGAGATCAGAGAGATTTCTGGTTAAGAAATATAAACTTGAGGGTCATTGGCATGTCAATTAAAAATATTGTGGGCAAAAATGTTGTTTCATGGAGTGAGAGGACAGAGAAAGAAGAAAAGGGGCTTAGGGTTGGGCTATTCATGATTTCAATATTTCATTTATTTTCTGTACTGATTAATATTTCAATATTTCTTTCTCTTTTTTTGTCCCTAGGCCATCTAAATCCATCTTCTATGATATATTTGAAGTTTTGGGGTGAAATGTTCTATAAATATCAAATAAATCCATCTGATCTGTTGAACCATTTAGGGTCTCTGTTTCCTTGTTAAGTTTTTTGTCTAGAAATCTAACCAGTGATGTAAGTGGGGTGTTGAACTCCCCAACTATGATTGTATTGCTATCTTTCTCTCCCTTGAAGTCCTTCAGAAGTTTTATTTTTTTAATTTTTATTGTTGAGTGTATTACAGATGTTCCTGATTTTCCCCCATGGAACCCCTCCTCCCCACTCCCACCCCCCCTCCTGCCTTTCCCCACACTGTTGTCTGTGTCCATTGGTTATGCATATAAGTTCTTTGGTTTATTTCTTTCCACCCCCCAACCCCCTTCCCTTTGAGGTTTGTCAGTCTAGCAACCAATTTGTACTTCTTAATCCCTTCACCTTTTTCACCCATTCCTCCAACCCCCCTCCCATCTGGCAACCAATAAAATGTTCTCTGTATCTATGAGAATGTTTCTGTTCTGCCTGTTCATTTTCTCTGTAGATTCCACTGTTGATAGATATGTATTCATTGCCATTTTGTTTGTTCATATATTTTATCTTTTTCTTCAAAAAGACCCTTCATCATTTCATATAATAATGGTTTGGTAGTGATGAACTCCTTTAACTTTTTCTTGTCTGAGAAACTCTTTACATGGCCATTGATTCTAAATGACAGCTTTGCAGGATAGAGTAATCTTGGTTGTAGGTTCTTGCTTTTCATCACTGTGAATATTTCTTGCCTCTCCCTTCTGGCCTGCAAAGTTTCTTTTGAGAAATCAGCTGACAGTCTTATGGGAACTCCCTTGTGGGTAACTAACTGCTTTTCTCTTGCTGCTTTTAAGATTCTCTCTTTGTTTGAAACTTTTGCATTTTGATGATGATGTGTCTCAGTGTGGGCCTCTTGGGTTCATCTTGTTTTGGACTCTCTATGTTTCCTGGACTTGTATGTCTGTTTCCTTCACCAAGTTAGGGAAGTTTTCTGCCATTATTGTTTCAAATAAGTTTTCGGTTTCTTGTTCTCTTTCTTCTCCTTCTGGCACCCCAAAATGCAAATGTTGGCATGCTTGAAGTTGTCCCAGAGGCTCCTTACACTATCCTCATTTTTTTGGATTCTTTTTTCTTTTTGCTGTTCTGATTGGGTATTTTTTGCTACCTTATATTCCAAATCGATGGTTTGCTCCTTGGCTTTACCTACTCTACTATTGAATCTGTGTAAATTATTCTTTATTTTAGTTAGTGCCTCCTTCATTTCTTACTGGTCCTTTTTATGCTCTTCAGGCCCTCACTAAGTTCACTGAAGTTCTTACTAAGTTCACTGAGCATCCTTATAAGCAATATTTTGAACTCAGCATCTGTTAGGTTGCTTATCTCCATTTCACTTAGTTCTTTTCCTGTAGATTTTTTCTGTTCTTTCATTTGGGATTTGTTTCTTAGTCTCCTCATTTTGGCTGCCTCCCTGTGTTTCTGTGTATTACTTAACAGGAGGTATGGAGCTAGCTGACACCAGATGCTGTTTGTTTGAAAGAATTTAGATAAACCTGAAGCAGGATCCAAGACAGGCCAATTCTATGGTTAAGCAACTGGCAATAGCTTCGGTGGGCCTGAAAGTTAGGTGGGAAGGGCCTCAGGGAATCACCAGGGTGGGGCTACCAGTGTGAGCCAAGTTGCTGGAGTCCCAGATATGGCGGCTGTCTGCCACCCCAGGGAAGGGCTCACCAAAGGAACAAAGGCCTCTGAGAGCATGTCTGTCCAGGATAAAGCCCCCTCTCCAGCCCTCGCTCCAATGCCAAACAGCTCAGTTCTTCCCTGTATGTCTCTTGTGCCCCTCGAGCTGCCTCCCCTCTGAGCTTAGAGGGAGTGAGTCTGATAAGTCCATGTGCGGGACCTTTAAGAGTTGCTGCCTAGGGCTCCAACCGCCTCAGTCTCCCTGAGCCTTAGTTCCCACTGGTTTTTCCAGCCAGAATTTACGGGGACTTCTCTTCCTGGCACTAGAACCCTGAGTGGGGTGCCTGGTATGGGACGGGGCCCCCTCAGTCCTCAGGGAGGACCTTCCCAGCTGAGGTATCCTCCTGAATTTTATCTGCCACATGTGGGTGTGGGACCAGCCCCTAAGCCTCCAACCCTCCTACCAGTCTCGATGTGGCTGCTTCTTTAATTTCGTAGTTGTAGGATGGCCATGTTGTTTGATTTCAGGTGGTTCAGAATGATGACTGTTCTGTAGTTTAGTTGTAACTTTGATGTGGTTGTGGAAGGACGTCATACTGCATTTACACATGCCACCATCTTGACTGGAAGTCCCCTTCAGAAGTTTTAAAATGTATTTTGGTGCTACTGTATTGTGTGCATATAAGCTTACCAGGGTTCTATCCTCTTGTTGGATTGATCCTTTTAATATTATGTAGTGACCTTCTTTGTATTGTTATGCCTTCATTTTTAAAAATTTATTTTATTAATTTGTTTTTGTTACAGATGTTTCTCCTTTTTGCCCCATTGACACCTTTCTCCCTATCCCCCACATGCCCCTTCCCCAGCTTTGTTGTCTATGTCCATCGTTCATGTATACATGAATATAAGTTCTGTGGCTTGTCTCTTCCCCTCAACACTCCCTCTTTTGGAGTTTGTCAGTTTGTACCCTACCTCTATGTCTCTGGGTCAATTTTGTTCATCAGTTTGTTTAGTTCATTATATTCCACAAATTAGTGAGATTATGTAATATCTGTCTTTCTCTGCTTGGCTTGTTTTGCTTACCATAATATTTTCCAGGTCCCTCCATGTCATCTCAAATGATAAGAGATCTTTCTTTCTTACAGCTGCATAATATTCCACTGTGTACATGTACCACGGCTTTTTATCCACCTATCTACTGATGTATGCTCTGGTTGTTTCCAGATCTTAGCTATTGTAAATAATGCTGCTATGAACATGGGGGTACATATATTCTTTCTGATTGGTGTTTCAGGGTTCTTAGGGTATACTCCTAGAAGTGGGATCAATGGGTGAAATGGCAGTTCAATTTTTAACTTTTTGAGGTAGCACCATAGTGTTTTTCATAGTGGCTGCACCAGTCTGCATTCCCACGATCAGGGTATTAGATTCCCCTTTTCTCCACACCCCTGCCAACACTTGTTTGATGATTTGTTGATGGCTGCCATTCTGACAGGTGTAAAGTGATACCTCATAGTTGTTTTAATTTGCACCTCTCTGATGATTAGTGACTTTGAGCCTTTTTTCATAAGTCTCTTGGTCATTTTTATATCCTGTTTGGTGAGGTGTCTATTTATGTCCTCTGCCCATTTTTTAATTGGGTTCTTTGTCTTCCTTTTGTTGAGTTGTATGAGCACTCTATATATTTTGGAAATTAATCCCTTATATGATGCATCACTGGCAATTATGGTCTCCTATATAGTGGGTTCCCTTTTCATTTTGATGATTGTTTCTTTTGCTGTGCAGAGGCTTTTTAATTTGATGTAGTTTCATGTGTTCATTTTTTTCCTTTGTTTTTCTTGCCTTAGGTGTGGCATCCGTGAAAATTCTGCTGCGTATGATGTCTGAAATTTTGATGCCTGCATTTTCTTCTAGAATTTTTATGGATTCATGAGTCACCTTTAAGTCTTTTATCCATTTTTAGTTTATTCTTGTGTATTGTGTAAGTTGGTGATCTAGCTTCATTTTTTTCATTTATTGAAGAGTCTGTCTTGACTCCACTGTAGGCTCTTGCCACCTTTATCAAATATTAACTGAGCATATTGTCTTGGGTCACTTTTTGGGTTCTCTGTTCTATTCCAATTATCTATATGCATGTTCTTGTGCCAGTAACAGGCTGTTTTGATTACAGTGACTTTGTAGTATAACCTGATATCTGGTAATGTAATCCCTCCTACTTTGTTCTTTTTTTCAAGATTGCTGTGGCTATTCAAGGTCATTTTTGGTTTCATATAAACTTTTAAAGTGTTTGTTCTAGTTCTGTGAAATTATCATTGGTATTTTGATGGAAATTGCATTGAACCTATAGATTGCTTGGCGTATTTTGGACATTTTAATGATGTTAATTCTTCCAATCCATGAACAAGGTATGTGCTTCCACTTTTTAATTTCTTCCTCTATTTCTTTTTTCAATGACCTATAATTTTCTTGAAAAGGTCCTTTACTTATTTGGTTAAGTTTATTCCTAGGTATCTTAATTTTTTTTGCTGTGACTGTAAATAGTATTGTTTATTTAGTTTCTCATTCTGTGAGTTCATCATTGATGTATAAGAATGCCATTGATTTCTTGATGTTAATTTTGTATTCTGCTACTTTGCTAATTTATTTAATAAGTCTAGTTGATTTTTGATGGAGTCTTTAGGATTTGCTATGTACAATATCATGTCATCTGCAAATAATGACAGTTTCACTTTCTCCTTTCTAATTTAGATCCCTTTTATTTTTTCTTCATGTCTAATTGCTGTGTCTAAGACTTCCAGTACTATGTTGATTAAGAGTGGTGAAAGTGGCCCTAGCTGGTTTTGCTCAGTGGTTAGAGCGTTGGCCTGCAGTCCAGAGAGACTTGGGTTTGGTTCCTGCTAAGGGCACGTTTATGGGTTGCAGTTTCTCCCGGCCCTGGTTGGGTCATGTGGGAGGCAGCCACTCGCTGTTTCCCTTTCACATCAATGTTTCTCTCTTTCTCTCTCTCCTCTCTCTCTCTCTCCCTCCCACTCTATCTGAACAAAAAAAGAAAAAATGTCTTCGGATGAGGATTAAAAAAAAAAAAAGAGAGGTGAAAGTGGGCATCCCTCTCTTGTTCCCATTCTTAAGGGGAATGGTTTTAGTTTTTGCCCATTGAGTATGATGTTGGCTGTAGGTTTTTCATATATAACTTTTATTTATGTTGATATATGGTTCCTCTATTCCCACATTGCTGAGCATTTTTATCAAAAATGGGTGCTAGATTTTGTCAAATGCTTTTTCAACATCTATTGATATAATCAAACGGTTTTTATCTTTCATTTTGTTTATGTGGTGTATCACATGTATTGATTTGAGAATATTGTACCATCCTTGCATCCCTGGGATGAATCCCACTTGGTCATGATGAATAATTTTTTTGATGTATTGCTCGATTTGATTCGCTAATATTTTGTTAAGGATTTTGGCATCTGTGTTCATCAGGGATATTGGCCTGTAGTTTTCTTTCTTTGTAGAGTCTTTATCCAGTTTTAGAATTAGAATTATGCTGGTCTCATAAAATGAGTTTGGGAGTGTTCCGTCTTCTTGGATTTTTTGGAATAGTTTGAGGAGAATGGGTATTAGATCTTCTTTGAAAGTTCTGTAAAACTCACCTGTGAAGCCATCTGGGCCTGGGCTTTTGTTTGCTGGGAGTTTCTTAATTACATTTTCAATTTCCTTTGTTGTTATTGGTCTGTTCAAGTTTTCTATTTCTTCCTGGTTCAGTTTTGGGAGGTTGTGTATTTCTAGAAATTTGTCCATATCGCCTACAATGTCCAACTTGTTGGGGTATAACTGTTCATAATATGTTTCGATGATACATTGTATTTCTGTGGTGTCAGTTATTACTTCTCTTCTTTCATTTCTGATTTTGTGTATTTGGTTTCTCCTTTTTTGTTTCTTGGTGAGTCTGGCTAAAGTCCATCAATCTTGTTTATCTTTTCAAAGAGCCAGCTTTTTGTTTCATTGATCTTTTAAAAATTGTTTTTGGTCTCTATGTTGTTTATTTCTGCTTTGACCTTTACTATTTCCTTCCTCCTACTAGACCTGGGTTTTCTTTTTGTTTACTTTCTAGTTCTTTAAGTTGAAGGGTTAGAAAGTCAATTAGAAATTTTTCTTGTTTCTTAAGGTAGGCCTGTAGTGCTATGAACATCCCTCTCAGGACTGCTTTTGCTGTATCCCATAGATTTTGTGTTGTTTTGTGTTTGTTTTCATTGGTTTCCAGGAAGTTTTTAATTTCTTCCTTGATCTTGTTAGTAACCCATTCATTGTTTAATAACATGCAATTTAGCCTCCATGTGTTCAAATGTCTTTGCATGTTCTTGTTGCAATTGATTTCTAGTTTCATGCCATTGTGATCTGAGAAGATGCTTGATATGATTTCAATCTTCTTGAAGTTGTAGAGACTTGTTTTATGTCCTAACATGTGGTCTATCTTTGAGAATGTTCCATGTGCACTTTAGAAGGATGTATATTCTGCAGCTTTGGGGTGAAATGTTCTGTAAATATCAATGAAGTCCAATTGATCTAGCTTGTCTTGTAAGAACTCTATGTCCTTGTTCATTTTTTGTATAGATGATTTATCCAGTGGTGTTAGTGGCATGTTAAAGTCACCCACTATGATTGGTTTGCTCTTGATCTCTCCCTTGAAGTCCTCCAGAAGATTTTTTTTATTATTATTAATTTGTTTTTGTTGCAGATGTTTCTCATTTTTCATCCATTGACACCCTCCTCCCCTTCCCTTCCACCCTATTCCTAGCTTTGTTGTCTATGTTCATTGGTCATGTATACATGCATGTAAGTTCTATGGTTTATCTCTTTCGTCATGACCCCCCTCCTCTGAGGCTTGTCAGTCTGTACAGAAGTTTTAAAATATATTTTGGTGTTCTTGTATTTGGTGCATATATGTTTACTAGTGTTATATTCTCTTGTTGGATTGATCCTTTTAATATTATGTAGTGACCTTCGCTGTCTCTTATTATGGCCCTTGTTTTGAAGTCTATCTTATCAGATATGAGTATTGCTACACCAGCTTTTTTTTCATGTCCATTTGCTTGGAAATTTTTTTTCTATTCCTTCACTTTTATTCCTTTGTTTTTTTTGTTGTTGTGAGGTGGGTCTCTTGCAGACAGCTTATAAATGGGTCGTGTTTTCTTATCCAATCAGCTACCCTATGTCTTTTGATTGCAACATTTAAAACATTTACCTTTAAGGTCATTATTGATAGACAGTTATTAGTTGCCGTTTTTATGCCTGTGTTCCTCTCTCTCTTTCTCTGTTTATTCTTCTTCTTACAACACTCCCTTCAGCATTTCTTGCAGTGCTTGCTTGGTGGTGGTAAATTCCTTTAGCTTTTTTTTTTTTTTTTTTTTTTGTAATCTGTGAAGCTCTTTCCTTGTTTTTTTCTTCAATTTTGAATGATAACCCTGCTGGATAGAGTACCTTGGATTCAGAACTTTGCCCTGCATTACTTTGTATACTTCATGCCACTCCCTTTTGACCTGCAGCATTTCTCTTAAGAAATCAGCTGACAGTCTAATGGGAGCTCCCTTGTAGGTAACTTTCTGTCTCTCTCTTGCTTCCTTCAAGATTCTTTCTTTGTCTTTAATGTTTGTGATTTTTAATATGATGTGTCTAGCTGTGGGTTTTCTGGGGTTCATCTTGCTTGGGACTCTCTGTGTTTCCTGGAGTTGTGAGACTTTTTCCTTTACCAGTTTAGGGAAGTTTTCTGTCACTATTTCTTCAAACAGGGTCTTTATTCCTTTCTCTGATTCTTCTCCTTCCAGTGCCCCTATAAATCAAATGTTGTTACATTTTGTATTGTCTCACAGCTCCCTTAAATTATCCTCCTGCCTTTAAATTTTTTTCCCATTTGCTGCTCTATTTAGGTGTTTTTCTCCAGCTTCTTCTAATGTATTATTGAACTCTTCTAAGGTATTTTTCATAACAGCTATGTCATTCTCTATTTCCTCTTGATTTTTATGTATAGTTGCTACCTCTTTATCCATAGCTTCTACCTCCTTATTTAAGCTGAAGTAGTTCCCAGTGAGCTCTTCATAATTCTTATTAAGTTGCTTGTGTTCTCACCAAATTGTTTGAGAACCCTTAAAATCATATCTTTGAATTTTTTATCTGATGGTTGCTTTTTTCCAGTTCCTTTTCGAGTGATTCCTCTTTTTCTTTCCTTTGGGTGTTGTTTCTTTGTCTCCCCATTTTAGCTTTCTGGTAGTTCTAGACCCTGTGAGGGATGTTTCGATGCGTAGGAGCTCACTGTACATCAAGTAAGGCTACTGTGTCTCCCTGACTGTTCTGTTGCATGTTACCTCTTGCCTGCTGTGGATCCTGGAAGATTGACTACTGGGGGCTGGTATTGGTGTGTCCTGGTAGGTGCTGCTGCTATATTGCATGGGCCCCTCTGAAGCTGTGTTCCTGCTGGGTCGCTGGTGCCACCTGTAGCTGTATAACTCAGGCCCTGCTGAAGCTGCACTCCCTGCCTGCACATTAGGTGGTTGGGTCACACATGCTCGTCTGGGGCCTGCCTCCACACTGCTCTTGTGGACTGCTGGGATGCACAGATCCCTCTGCATCCCTGGCTCTGCACCACTCTTGTAAGCTACTGGGTCTCACAGGTCCCTCTGGATTCCTGGTTTCACATCACTCCTGTGGGCCGCTGGGTAGCACAGGTCCTTCTAGATCCCTGGCTTCTCACTGCTCTTGTGGGCATCTGGGTCACACAGGCCCCAATCGAGCCCTGGCTCTCCACTGCTCTGGTGGGCAGCTGTGTTGCACAGGCCCCAATGGAGACCCAGATCCCACTGCTGGTGGCTGGCGAGTGCTGCTGCTCAGTGGGGCTTAGCTCCTGCTCAGTGGGGCTTAGCTCCTGCTCAGTCTTTGCTGTAGTTTTTAGGGATAGATCTCTGCTGGTGGTCTGTGCTTTTGTTGCCTGGAGATGGATGTCTGCTCCCCAGCCTCTGTTGCTGGTGGTATATCTCGACTCTGATAGAGCTGCTACTGCAGGGGATAGTGCTGGGCTCCCACCATTTGAGGTTTTTGTAACTGGCAGCTCCATTACTGTGCACTGGTCTAAGTTGACACAGGGTGTCCAGTGGTCCAATGGTGCCAGGTGCACTGGTGGGCTCAGGTTGCTGGGCCCTAGCTGCTCCCACTGCCTCCTCCCAGGGAAGACCCGGGATCTTCCAGAATGGTGGGACCTCCCTGTGGAGCAGAGAGAAGTGCCCTGAAGAGCTGCTTACCTCAGTAGCCGGCTACTCCCTATCCACAGTACAGGAATCTTCTGCTCTTAGTCTCTGCACTGTACGAGTTTGGTCATCCACCTTTAAGTCTACTCACTCTCTCTCACACACTCACTCACTTTCTCATGCAGTCACCCTCCCTCCAGTCTTATGCACTGCCATCTTTTATGTGTTATGCCTTCATTTTGAAGTCTTTTTTTTTTTTTTATCCTCACCCGAGGACATTTTTTTCCATTTTTTGTTCAGATAGAGCGGGAGGGAGAGAGAGGAAGAGAGAGAGAGAAACATCGATGTGAAGGGACACATCGAGTGGCTGCCACCCATACGACCAACCAGGGCCGGGGACAAACTGCAACTGAGGTATGTGCCCTTAGCGGGAACCGAACCCGGGTCTCTCTGGACCTCAGGCCGACGCTCCAACCACTGAGCCAAACCGGCCAGGGCGAGAAATTCTTTATTGCACCTTAGATTTTAAATGATAGCCTTGCTAGATGGAGCAGTCCTGGTTGCAAATTTTTGCTTTTCATTACTTTGAATACTTCATGCCAATCCCTTCTGGCCTGAAGTGTTTCTGTTGAGAAATCCACTGACAGCCTTATGGGGACTCCTTTGTATGTAACTAACTGTCTCTCCCTTACTGCCTTTAAGATTCTCTGTTTGTCTTTAGCTTTGGCCATTTTCATTATGATGTGTTTTGACATGGGTCTCTTTGGGTTTATCTTAATTGGGACTCTCTGTACTTCTAGAACTTGTGTAACTTTTTCTTTCACCAGGTTAGGGGGGTTTCCAGTGATTTTTTCTTCAAATGAGTTCTCTATCCCTTGCTTGCTTTCTTCTCCTTCTGGTACCCTATGATACAGATGTTGTTATGGTGCATGTTGTCCCAGAGTTCCCTTAAACTATCCTCATTCCTTTTCATTCCTATTTCTTATCATTGTTCTGTTTGGGTGTGTGTGTGTTGCTTTACCTTGTCTTCCAATTTGATGATTCTATTCTCTGCTTCATCCAGCCTAGTTTGAATTTCTTCCAGTGTATTCTTGATGTTAGATATGCTATTCTTCGTTTCTGACTAACTCTTGTTCAGAGTTTCTATCTTTTTTTCATGTTGATGTAATTTTCAATAGGTTCCTTGTAATTGTCACTAAGTTATTTGAGCATCCTTATAACCATTATTTTGAACTCTGTGTCTGATAAATTGCTCACTTCTATTTCATTTAGTTCTTTTTTCTGGAAATGTTTTCTTTTCTTTCATTTGGCAATTGTTTCTTTGTTGCCCATTTTAGTTGTCTCTTTGTTTTTGTTTTTATGTGTTATATAGAACTACTACAACTTCCAGTCTTCACTGGATTGCCTTATGTAGTAAGTGTCCTGTAGAGCACAGTGGTAAAGTATCCTTAATTTCCTGAGCTGAATGCTCTAGGAATGCCCCTTGTGTGGTTTATGTGGACCCTCTTGTAATTGGAAGCTGATTGCTGTTGGCCTGTTCATGGGTGGAATTGACTTTCACCCCACGGACATGAGTTTAGCAGGATGGTGCCAGCAAGATTTGGGAATGCAAATCCAATCAGCCTTTTGATTGGGGTGACACAGGCCCTTGGCCCTTGAAAAGGGAGATAGATGCTTTCCCTCTAGCTCAGTGGTACCCCACCAGAGACCCTGAGGAGAACCTTCAAGGGGTTCACACCAAATACCCCAAATCTGAGTTGTGTCCCCTTTCACTTGTGAAGCTGCACTAGCAGGAATGTACTTGTGGGACCTATTATACATTTGGAATACCAAGGCTCATGGTCTCACTATACTCTGACTCATTTATTCCCAAATTAGAACATATGGGAAGTTTTTAACCTAGGGTAACTTCCTTCATGTATCTGCAATATTTCTAGATATTTTTCTCCTCTCTTTTCTCCCTAAATTTCTAGTCAAAATACTAATTTCCTGAAATTGTAGAAGTTAAATATTCTAATAAAACATTTACAAAGGACTTGTAACGTAAACGGTTTTTCAAGAAATATGTACATCTAGAGTTACTCAAATATATGGAAGGACATTTCTCCCATTCAATTCCTAGAAGGAAAGAAAACAACCTGGACATCTCTAAAGGCCCTCCTTGCACCACCACAACATTTCCCCCCACTATGCCTTTTCTCTCCTTTAATTAGTCAGTTAGCATTATTTTGTATCATTTAGAGCAATAGTGATCTACACCTAGGCATCTCTGTTTAGCAGTCATTACCCATGTACCAATGCATCCAATAGCAGATCCACATACACAAAGTAAGAAACACTGTCACCTATCTGTGCTTTTGGGATATGTGTTTGGTGTAACCTCTTTCTGGTAAGTTGCAAGAACAAAGGGAATGTAGGACTTTAAAATTTGGCCTCCATTATTGAAACCATTTCAAATACTTTTATTTTTTTTTTATCCTCACCTGAGGACATTTTTCCATTTTTTATTCAGATAGAGTGGGAGGGAGAGAGAGGAAGAGAGAGAGAGAAACATCGATGTGAAAGGGACACATCGAGTGGCTGCCACCCAAATGACCAACCAGGGCCGGGGACAAATGGAACCAAGGTATGTGCCCTTAGTGGGAACCAAACCCAGGTATCTCTGGACCATAGGCCAACGCTCTAACCTCTGAGCCAAACCGGCCAGGGCCCATTTCAGATACTTTAAAAAAGGAGTTCAAGATAAACTGAGGAAGATGGTGGAGGGCAGGACCGGAGGGAGGGTGAGTGTGTGAAAGAGTGAGCTAGTGCGTGAGAGAGTGTGAATGGATTTGAAGGTGGATGACCAAACCTGAGCAGTGCAAAGTTGCAGAGCAGAAGGTTCTTGTACTGGGGACGGGAGCAGCCAGCTACTGAGGTAAGCAGCTCTTCAAGGTGCTTCTCCTTGTACCTCGGGACGGTCCCACCATTTTGGTGATCCTGGGTCTTCCCTGGGAGGAGGCAGTGGGAGCAGCTAGGGCCCAGCAACCTGAGCCCACCAGCACACCTGGCACCATCTGACCAGTGGACTCATTGTGTCAACACAGACCAGTGCACAGTAGTGGAGCTCCCAAGGTGCTGGTTGTGGAAGCTGTGGAAAGCTGGGAGCCCAGTACCATCCCCCACAGTAGCAGCCTGATCAGAGTCCAGATATACCACCAGCAACAGAGGCTGGGGATGAGACATCCATCCCCAAGCAGCAGAAGCACAGACCAACAGCTGAGACCCATCCCCAAAAACTATAGCAAAGGCTGAGCAGAAGTTGAGCCCCATGGGGAAGCAGCACTCCCCAGCCACCAGCTGCAGGACCTGGGGCTCCACAGAGGCCTGTGCTGTCAACAGCTCACAAGAGCCGTGGGAAGCCAGAGCCCGAGAGGGACTGGCGCAATCCAGCTGCCCGCCCATGGGACCTATAGGGTGTGGGGAGACCAGAGAGCCTGTGCAACCCACGAGGGACTGTGAGATCCAGTTACTTGGAGGACCTGCGGGGTGCTGAAGCACCAGAGAGGCCTGTGTGACCCAGCTGTACATAAGATAGGCTTAGAGGATGCTAAATGGAGGCAAAATGAATGAAAGCTACACAGATGATCTTCCAGGACGAAACGGGAATTACAGTTAAAATAAAGACAAATCCTTGAAAAAAAGCAACAGAAAAGCAGCAGGACAGAACCATATAACCAGGGACACTGGTAGGATCTGCAGAGGCATGAGAGGGTGGCAGGCTGGGAGCCCACGGACAGCAGCAGTCTTAGCTGTGAGTAGTGCCCCTGGGGAATAAAGACCAAGCCCACTCCACAGCGCGGAGAGCCAGGACAGAGAGCTAAAATAGCCACAGCCTTTCACCTTGGGGCTCTGGCAGGGGGAGAGCAGACTCAGGAAGAACTCTGTGGGGACACCAGGGATTTGGAGGGCACTCAGAGTTTTTGCTGAGTTGCAGCCACAAAGGACAGTGGCCAGTGTGCTCCTTCCCAGAGCTGTGGGGAAAAGCAGCAGCTCCCCCACCTCGGAGATTCAGCCTTTCCCAGGTGAGGCAAAGAAATGTCAATTGAAGCTCATTAACTACCAGCATCTCTCCCACCCTCTGGAAATCCTCTTATGTAGAACACCAGGGCTACATTACAAGGCCCTGAGTAACTGAGACTCCTAGCCACCAGGTAAAAGCTAGAGGATAACAGAACCTTTCCTGGGCTTCCAAATCTACCCAGGAAAGTAAGACATCACAGTGGTGTTTAAAGTGGGCCCACCTAGGCTCACTCAAACCCAATACAGAGAGCTACAAACAGCAGAACACCAACACTCACAGGGAAAATTTGGCAGGCTCCAAAACCCACTGAAATAGCCAAAATGGTGAAACAAAGCAACAAATCCCAAATGAAAGAACAAGAGAACTCTATTGAAGATGAGATAAACAAAATGCAGTTAAGCAAATTATCAGAGGTAGAGTTCAGAGCCATGATCTTGAGGAAACTCAACAGCATGAGTAAGGACATCAGCACCATGAGTAAAGATATAGAAACATTGAAAAGCAACCAAGTGGAAATGAAGAATGAAGTAGCAGAAATTAAGAACACATTGGAAGGACTAACCAGCATAGTAGAGGAAGCTGAGGACTGAAGCAGTGAATTAGAAGATAGAGTAGAAAAAAAATCAACTAATCAAAAAACCAAAAGATGAAAACAATTAAAAAACAGGAAGATAGCTTAAGAGCACTGTGGGACAACTGAAAACATAAGAACATTTGAATCTGAGGAATCCCTGAAGAGGAAGAAAATGGGCAAGGGTTAGTGAATATATTTGAAGAAATAGTGACAGAAAAGTTTCCTAACATGGTGAAGGAAGAAAGCATTCAAGTCCAAGAAGCTCAGAGAGGCCTTAGTAAGAAGAACCCAAACAGGCCCACACCAAGACACATAGTAATTAAAATGCCAAAAATTAAAGACAAAGAGAGAATCCTAAAGGCAAGAAGAGATAAGCAACAGGCTACCTACAAAGGAAACCCCATAAGGCTCTCAACTGACTTATCAACAGACACACTACAGGCCAGAAGGGGGTCGCGTGAAGTAATCCAGGTCATGAAAAACAAGGATCTGAATTCAAGACTACTCTATCCAGCAAGGCTATCATTCAAAATAGAAGGTCAAATAAAGAGCTTTCTAGACAAAAAAAGGCTAAGGGAATATATTAACACCAAACCAGCACTGCAAGATATGCTAAAAGGACTGCTGTAATTAGTAGAAGAAATAGAAAGAAAAATAAATAGAACCACACTAAACAAAAATGGCAATAAATACGTACATATCAATAATCACCTTAAATGTGAATGGTTTGAATGCTCCAATAAAAAGACACAGAGTAGCTGATTGGAGAAGAAAGCATGACTCACATATATGTTGTTTACAAGAGACCCAACTCACAACAAAAGACTCACATCAATTGAAAGTGAAGAAATGGAAAAAATTTTTCAGGCAAACAGAAGGAAAAGAAAGCTGGGGTAGCAATACTCATATCTGACAAAGTAGATTTCAAAATGAAGGCGATAACTAGAGACAAAGAAGGCCACTACATAATATTGAAATGATCTATCCAACAGGAAGATATAACCTTGGTAAACATATATGCACCCAATATAGGAGTGCCAACATATATTAAAAGTCATCTGGAGGACTTCAAAGGAGAAATCAACAGCAATACGATCATAGCAGGGGACTTCAACACCCCGCTGACATCACTGGACAGATCATCTAGACAAAGAAATTAACTAGTAAGCACCGACTCTAAATGACGTGCAAGATTCAATTGATTTAATAGATATCTACAGAGAATTACACCCAAAACTGCAGAATTTACATTCTTCTCAAGTGCACATTTGACACTCTCAAAGATAGACCACATGTTAGGACACAAACTAAGTCTCTACAAGTTCAAGAAGATTTAAATCATATCAAGAATCTTCTCAGATAACAATGGGCACGAAACTAGAAATCAATTGCAACAAGATCATACAAAGACATTTGAAATCATGAAGGCTAAATAGCTTTCGACAAAATCCAGCATCCATTTCTGATAAAAACGCTCAGCAATGTGGGAATAGAGGGATATCTCAACATAATAAAGGCCATATATGAAAGGCCTACAGCCAACATCATACTCAATGGGCAGAAACTAAAATCATTTTCCTTAAGAACAGTAACAAGACTGGGATGTCCACTTCCACCACTCTTATTTAACATAGTACTGGAAGTCTTATCCACAGTAATCAGACAGGAAGAAAAAATAAAAGGGATCCAAATTGGAAAGGAGGAAGTGAAACTGTCATTATTTGCAGATGACATGATATTATACATAGAAAACCCTAAAGGCTCCATCAAAAATCTACTAGACTTAATAAATAAATTTGGAAAAGTAGCAGGATAAAAAAGTAACGTGAAGAAATTGATGACATTCTTATACACCAATGATAAACTCACAGAAAGAAAAACTAAGAAAACAATCCCAATTACTATTGCAGCAAAAAATTAAGATACCTAGGAATAAACTTAACCAAAGGAATAAAGGACCTATTAGCAGAAAACTGTAGGTCATTGAAAAAAGAAATAGAGGAAGATATAAAAAAGTGGAAGCACATACCTTGTTCATGGATTGGAAGAATTAGCATCATTAAAATGTCCATATTACCCAAGGCAATCTAGAGATTCAAGGCAATCCCCATCAAAATACCAACGATATATTTCACAGAACTAGAACAAATATTTCAAAAGTTCGTATGGAACCAAAAAGACTCTGAATAGCCACAGCAATTTTGAAAAAGAAGGACAAAGTAGGTGGGATCACAATACCAGATATCAGGTTATACCTCAAAGTGACTGTAATCGAAACAGCCTGGTACTGGCACAAGAACAGTCATATAGACCAGTGGAAGAGAATAGAGAACCCAGAAATGGACCCAAGGCAATGTGCTCAATTAATATTTGACAAAGCAGGCAAGAGCATACAGTGGAATAAAGACAGCCTTTTTAATAAATGGTGTTGGGAAAATTGGACAGCTAATGCAAAAAAGTGAAACTAGACCATCAAATTACACCATACACAAAAATAAACTCAAAATGGATAAAAGACTTAAATGTGACCCATGAATCCATAAAAATCCTAGAAGAAAATGTAGGCAACAAAATTTCAGACATCATACGCAGCAGAATTTTCGCTGACACATCACCTAAGGCAACAGAAACAAAGGAGAAAATGAACACATGGGACTACATCAAACTCAAAAGCTTCTGCACAGCAAAAGAAACAATCATCAAAATGGAAAGGCAACCCACTGTATGGGAGAACATCATTGACAATGATGTATCAGATAAGGGGTTAATTTCCAATATATCCAGTGCTCATACAACTCCACAAAAGGAAGACAAAGAACCCAATTAAAAAATGGGCAGAGGAACTAAATAGACACCTCTCCAAACAGGACATACAAATGGTCAAGAGACCTATGAAGAAATGCTCAACATCACTAATTATCAGAGAGATGAAAATTAAAACAACAATGAGGTATTACCTCACACCTGTCAGAATGGCCGCCATCAACAAATCATCAAACAGTAAGTGTTGACGAGGGTGTGGAGAAAAGGGGACTCTAGTACACTGCTGGTGGGAATGCAGACTGGTGAAACCACTATGGAAAACAATATGGTGTTCCCTCAAAATATTAAAAATTTAACTTCCATTTGACCCAGTGATTCCACTTCTAGGAGTATACCCTAAGAAGCCTGAAACACCAATCAGAAAGAATATATGTACCCCCATGTTTGTAGCAGCACTATTTACAATAGCTAAGATCTGGAAGCAGCCCTAGTGTCCATCAGTAGACGAATGGATAAAAAAGCAGTGGTACATATACACAATGGAGTACTATGCAGCTGTTAGAAAGAAAGATCTCTTATCTTTTGAGACTACATGGAGGGACCTGGAAAGTATTAGCCTAAGTGAAACAAGCCAAACAGAGAAAGACAAGTATCATATGATCTCACTTATTTGTGGAATATAATGAACGTAACAGTCTGAGGAATGAGATAGTCCCAGAGATGTGGAAGTGGGGTACAGACTGACTATCCCTAGAAGAGGAAGTGAGGGGGGAGATAAACCACAAAACTTATATGCATGTATGCATGAACAATGACCATAGAAAACAAAGCTGGGGACAGGGTGGGGAGGAATGGGAGGGGGTAATCAGTGAGGGAAAAAGGAGAAACATCTATAAGAAAAATAAATTAATTAATTAAAAAAATAAAAAATAAAAAGAAGTTCAAAGTGCTTGGGAATCATGCGGTCAATTAGCAAATGAATACTTTCTTACATAATTTGTAATTACAAAATAATTACAAAAGAATCATATAATTTTTATTTCTGTAAGTGTAATTCATGAATAAAGATTTCAATAAGAACACTAAATTAGTTTGTGTATGTGTGTATGTATATGCCTATATACACATAGGTATATAAATATACATAGACACATGTCTATACACATGCATATAGACATGCATGTTTATTTAAATGTATATATATATAATAAGCGTAAATATAGCAAACTTATATTATACCCAGTCATACATAATTATTTATAACATCATTTATCTAAATATATAATATATACATATATGTGTATACATATATTTATACACATGTATGCATACATACTGTACATGTGTTTGTGTGTGTATAAAATTAATCGGCCTTTGCTGAGTAACAAACGACTCAGAAATCAGTGACTTAAAACAATAAGCCATTTATTTCATTTATGATTGCATTTTAGGAATTTGTACCAGGTTCAACTGGGGCTTTTCTGGTTTCTGCTGGGCTCACTCGTGCCTCTGCAGGTGCTGGGTCAGCTGGGAGTTAGCTGAGGGTTGGCTGGGGCACACAACTCTCTGTGTAGTCTTCCTTCCCCCAAGAGGCAATCCCTGTCTTGTTCACTTGGTTGAAATATCAGGGGTCCCCAGAGCAAGAGAAAGTGTGTAAAGCCTTTCAAAGCCTAAGTTTAAAACTTGAACAACTTTGCTTTTCCCACCTTCTATTTATCATAGGAAGTCATTAGACCAGTTCAGATTTAAGGAGTTGAGAAATACGTTGGAAAGGAAAGAATCTGTATCCATTTTATTGAAATCTATACTATACAACTTTATGAAAAAAACAGTTTGGCTGGTTATTCTCTAAATTTTTCATATGTTCAAGAACAGTTTTGGTGTTTATGGTTTCTGTCTCTTATGTAAATTAAATTTTGGTCATCTTTCACGGGTAAAGACCACGGATGTGTGGGTGTCCTTGTTTTATACTTCACAGAATGCAAACGTGTCAACCAGCCTCTCTTTTTTCAGGAAATGTCCATAATCTGTGCAAATTTTTTGTTTTTAATCCTCACTTGAAAACATTTTTTTCCTTTTTTGTTCAGATAGAGCAGGAGGGAGAGAGAGGAACAGAGAGAGAGAAACATCGACGTGAAAGGAATACATCGAGTGGCTGCCTCCCGCACGACCCAACCAGGGCCGGGGACAAACTGCAACCGAGGTACATGCCCTTAGCGGGAACCAAACCCAGGTCTTTCTGGACCACAGGCCGACGCTCTAACCGCTGAGCCAAACCAGCCAGGGCTAATCTGTGCAAATTTTTAACATCATTATCATATACCTTTCATAATATTTGCTGTTGGTTTTCTTGCTCTTATGTGACCTCTTGAGGACAGTTACTTTATATTTGTAGCCCCAAATGTTCTCTCTCTCTCCCACTTTTTTTATATTTGTAGCCCTTGAACTTGCAACTTTGTCTGGATGTAGTAAAGTATTACTAATTCTTAGTCAATAATTGCATAAAGGAGTACATAAATGTATGTCCTAGAGCTTAGCATGCTTCTTTTAAAAAAAAATTACCTTTATTTTTTTTTATTTTAATTATTTTCCTTTATTGATTTTAGAGAGAGAGGAAATGAGAGGGAGAGAGAGATAGAAACATTCATGAGAAAGAACATTGAATGGCCATGTCCTGCATGCCCCCCACTGGGGATAGAGCCCACAACCTGGGCATGTGTCCTGATCGGGAATCAAACTGGTGACCTCTTGGTGCATGGGTCAATGCTCAACCACTGAGCCACACCAGCTAGGCTTAGCCTGCTTCTTAATAGGCCATTAATATTTAGAGTAAAAAAAATGTAAATAATTTCCAGAAATTATTAAATTGTATTGTTACATTTCATGCAAAGGTAAAATTTTTAAATAGAAAAGCATGAATTCAACATGTCCTCTTCTCATTTCAGTCTGTCCCCTGGGGCTTAGTGAACTTATGTTGATCTATCTAGATTTTCCTCTGAACTATGCATTTTATTCTATAATTAAACCAGCGTTTAGTTAAAACCATGGAGCTTTCTTTGGTGGTATCATGAGATAATTAAGTGACTATATATTCCATTTGCCTGGGACACACCCAGTTCAGTATCTGTTTTCTTGGTGTATTATTAATGCCCTCTCTTATTCCAAAAGTGTTGTGTGGACTGGGCCATTAATTATATGATTACCCTAAATGTAGCCTATGCTTTGACTGCAATGCCAATAGAAGCATGAAGGTTGAAAAATATTATCTATTGTATTGTGATCATACATAACTCTTTGAACTGGAATAAGTCACCTAACCTCACTATACCATTTTCTCACTGCTATTCACGAATTTTGTATGATAGACCTCTCAGAAAGGACTAGAAAATACATGAAGCACCTCAATTAAAGGTCACTAGCACAGAGGCTTGTGTGCATAAACGAATTCTTTTGTGTTGCAGATACTATAACCGATAAATAATTTATTAGGTAAATGGGAAACTTCCCCAGAGATCATGGCAAAATCACTGGGTTAAAATGCATGATAAAAATGGCATTAAACCTTTTACCTAGGGAGAGAGACCTCTTTGGCCTTTCTGCACTTGTGCCTTCTTCACTTTCACAGCTGACCTAGAGTGACAAAGATTCTATGTGTTCCTAATGGAGTTGGGCTCTGGGAATATGGTACTTAATCCCGGCATGTGATAGTAATGGTGAGTCCCAGCGGTGCATGCTAAAGGCCAAAGCATGAGTACAATCACATAGTGTGTGCTTATTTTATATTTAAATACACATTTCCGTAGATAGTTTATGCCCTGAGATAGTATTTTAGTTATAGGATAATTAATAACAATATTTTTTAAAATCTCAGACTATGCAGTATTTAGCTGATGAATTTATCAGTCTTGTAAGTAATATCATAATATTCTTCTTTTTCTAAAATTGCAAATCTACACACACAGGGTTCTGAAAGAGCTACCAGCCAAAGTTTTATAATATTTTTAAAGACTTATGAGTGAATTCCACTGTAGAATAAGATTTTCTGGATAAATATATATCAAGCTACTTCCTCATTAAACTGACTAGCAAATTTTGACCAAAAAGTTTGACTAGTTTCCCCCACAAACTCATAGTTTTGTGGTTGCTATCTCTCTCTTTTTTTATCTTCACCCGAGGACATTTTTCCATTTTTTGTTCAGATAGAGTGGGAGGGAGAGAGAGGAAGAGAGAGAGAGAGAAACATCCACGTGACAGGGACACATTGAGTGGCTGCCACCCGCACAACCCATCCAGGGCCAGGGACAAACTGCAATCGAGCTACATGCCTTTAGTGGGAACTGAACCCTGGTCTCTCTGGACCACAGGCAGACACTCTAACTGCTGAGCCAAAATGGCCAGAGTTGGTTGCTATCTCTTTATTGTCTTTCTTTTCCCCCCCTTTTCCTTCCTTCCTTCCTTGTTTCTCTCCTCCCTCCCTCTCTTTCTCCTTCCCTTCCTCTCTCTCCCCATCTCTATTTTCCTTCCTTCTTTCATATTACAATTTTTGTTGTTGTTGTTGTTGTTGTTCAGGTAGAGTGGGAGGGAGAGAGAGAGAGAGAAACATCAACGTGAAAGGGACACATGGAGTGGCTGCCACCCACACGACCCAACCAGGGCTGGGGACAAACTGCAAACGAGGTACATGCCCTTAGCGGGAACTGAACCCGGGTCTCTCTGGAGCACAGGCTGACGCTCTAACCACTGAGCAAAACCGGCCAGGGCTCATGTTACAAATTTTAAGGGAATCTATCCAGGGACCAAACTGACATTGCAGGGTGAGGTATAGCTCCAGATTCTGCATGAAGAATAGTATCTTAAAACACTAAAGAGAGGCACTACAACAAATGACATGCTTTCTTACAAAACCTTCACTAAAACTAAATGTAAGACTCGCATTCATAAATATGTGCAGATATCCATAACTTACAGATAAAACAACTTATACCATCGATAATCAATATTTTAGCTTCTCTAATTCTTTTAAGTATAGACTTCTTTGCATTTTTAATCCAAACTTTCTCTCTATTGCTGTTTCTCCCAGAAGAGGCACCATGAAGCGGCCTCATGGTCTCATGTATTTGGAATAGACATTTGTACCCGATGAGAGAGAGAGAGATGGAGAGAGATGGAGGAGAAAAAATGAAAGTGGTTTTTTTTTTTTTTTTTGGCCATAGTAAACTATTCTTTCCTTTTTTTTTTTTTTTGGTTAAATAATTTTTCTTTACTTCATCATGAGTTGATCCAAGACTTTTTACCATAATGGTTTTGAAAGCAATCTTTATAACTAATACTTGGAATCTTTAAATAAAGGAAACATTTGAGGAGTGAAAGAGTATACTTAGTTTGTTTCTGTTTTTTAATTTTACATTTCTATCTATGTCTGGCCATTGACAATTTTCCTTTCTTAACCTCATGTCTGAATCACTGCAAGAAATCCACTCACACAAGGAAATATAAAAATGTGTCCTTCACAGTTCTATACATTTGAACTGTGCCTCCTTTTATTTAGTAGCTGCTACTTTTCCTTAGACTCTGCTTTGAGTTGAAGAAAAGTCAAGCATCTGCAACTTAGAAGGAAAAAAAGTAGCATAATTTCGAAGATGGTTTGGAAAATCCATTGTAGGGTGATACTCATCAGTTGTCAGCTTTCTACATTCCCTGGTTGCATTATGTCTGTTTGCCAGTAGTAAACAAACAAACAAACAACAAAAAACAGGTATTTTTACTTATCAATGAGTATGAAACTGTACACATATGGTGTCCAGGTATTTTTTTCTCTTTCATTTTTTTTTTAACATCAGTTAATTAATTTATGTGGCTGTTTAGTTGGAGGATGAAGATTGGAGAACATGTCAGGTAATATAAGACTAAACACTAGGCAATTTAGTTCATCTCAGTTTTTAAACTAACTTTTCGTACTCACCCTCTGAATTGTAATCAAGCCAGTTAGGGAGGAAGAACAGAGAGATCTCTTCTCTTTCCCACAGGGAAGCCACGCATATCTTGTAACAATCAGAAAAGAATGAAGCTGAGTGAGATGTGTCGAATTCTATTACCTTCAATCATTTGTTTACTTATTCTTTGATTCACATATTTATTTGATAAATATGTTTTAGCACTGCAGGTATAGCAGTGAACAAGGTAAGTATAAAGTTTACAATTTAGGAGTGGTGGAAACAGAGAGTGAACACTTAATCAAATACACTTGAGGTAGGTATTATGAAAACAATAAAATAAGGTGAAAAGAGACCGGATTCTGATGGACGGAGGTGGCATTATCTCAGGGAAAGTGGCCAGGAAAGGGCTCTTTGTGGAGGTGACTTTCGGAGAATGCTTTGTAAAGAGAAGCCAGCAGCTACATAAAGATCTGGGGGAAATGCCTCAAGAGCAGCTGGGGGTGCTGGGGTAATGACTGCAGACAGGATAAAGTGTGGCTTCTTCACTAAACAGTAAGAGCCTGTATGACTGGAAAGGAATCACCAAAAGGGCCACAGAGGGAAAGACAACTGGTGTTGAGCAGGTAGCATGTTGACAGTTCACTTAACACATTTAGAGGGTTTTAATCAGGGCATGAGTTGGAGTTATATATGTTTTTTGAAGAACACCACCAGTTGTTGGTTGAAGAGGGACTGTAGAGAGATATGGGTGTCTTTAAGGAAGAATCCACTCTCGCTGGTTTATTTAGTTCACATTACATATAATATAACTGACAGACTTAAACATACATGTCGAATGTGTATTTCTAAAGAGATGTGGCGCTGTGCGTCACAGCCATGAGGCGCTGTATCCACATTACTACAGCATGCTGCTCTTGAAAATAACAAATTTGAAAAAATTTTTTGAAGAGATTGAGGCTGTAGTGTACTATTTCGTACTACAAATGATAGCCTCTTTAATTACCATGATTAGTGAATTTGATTTTTGTTGTTGTTAATCTTTACCTGAGGATATTTTTTTTTTTTTAATTTTTTTTATTTATTTTTTTGTTACAGATATTTTACCTTTTTACCCCATTGGCACCCCCCCACCCCCCCTCCACCCTGTCCCCGGCTTAGTTGTCCATGTCCTTTGGTCATGCATACATGCATATAAGTTCTGTGGTTAATCTCTTCCCACCCCCCCAGCCCCATCCCCTCTTCTGAGGGATGTCAGTCTGTGCCCTACTTCCATGTGTCTGGGTCTCCTGTATTCCTCAGACTGTTATGTTCATTATATTCCGTATATAAGTGAGATCATGTGGTATTTGTCTTTTTCTGCTTGGCTTGTTTCACTTAGGATAATACTTTCCAGGTCCCTCCATGTCGTCTCAAAGGATAAGAGATCTTTCTTTCTTACCGCTGCATAGTACTCCATTGTGTATATGTACCACAGCTTTTTGATCCATTCGTCTACTGGTGGACACTTGGGCTGTTTCCAGATCTTAGCTATTGTAAATAGTGCTGCTATGAACATGGGGGTACATATATTCTTCCTGATTGGTGTTTCAGGCTTCTTAGGGTATATTCCCAGCAGTGGGATCACTGGGTCAAATGGAAGTTCAATTTTTAATTTTTTGAGGTAGCACCATATTGTTTTCCATAGCGGCTGCACCAGTCTGCATTCCCACCAGCAGTGTATTAGAGTCCCCTTTTCTCCACACCCTCGCCAACACTTGTTGTTTGATGATTTGTTGATGGCGGCCATTCTGACAGGTGTGAGGTGATACCTCATTGTTGTTTTAATTTGCATCTCTCTGATGATTAGTGATGTTGAGCATTTCTTCATATGTCTTTTGGCCATTTGTATGTCCTGTTTGGAGAGGTGTCTATTCAGCTCCTCTGCCCATTTTTTAATTGGGTTCTTTGTCTTCCTTTTGTGGAGTTGTATGAGCACTCTATATATATTGGAAATTAACCCCTTATCTGATACATCATTGGCAATGATGTTCTCCCATACAGTGGGTTGCCTTTCCATTTTGATGATTGTGTCTTTTGCTGTGCAGAAGCTTTTGAGTTTGATGTAGTCCCATGTGTTCATTTTCTCCTTTATTTCTGTTGCCTTAGGTGATATATCAGTGAAAATTCTGCTCCGTATGATGTCCGAAATTTTGTTGCCTACATTTTCTTCTAGAATTTTTATGGATTCACGGGTCACATTTAAGTCTTTTATCCATTTGAGTTTATTTTTGTGTATGGTGTAAGTTGATGGTCTAGTTTCATTTTTTTGCATGTAGCTGTCCAATTTTCCCAACACCATTTATTAAAGAGGCTGTCTTTACTCCACTGTATGCTCTTGCCACCTTTGTCAAATATTAATTGAGCGTATTGCCTTGGGTCCATTTCTGGGTTTTCAGTTCTGTTCCACTGGTCTATATGCCTGTTCTTGTGCCAGTACCAGGCTGTTTTGGTTACAGTCGCTTTGTAGTATAACCTGATATCTGGTATTGTGATCCCTCCAACTTTGTTCTTCTTTTTCAAGATTGCTGTGGCTATTCGGGGTCTTTTTTGGTTCCATATGAACTTTTGAAGTATTCGTTCTAGTTCTATGAAATATGTCGTTGGTATTTTGATGGGGATTGCATTGAATCTATAGATTGCTTTGGGGACCTGAGGATATTTTTTCATTGATATATATTTTAGATAGAATGGAAGGGAGAGAGGGAGAGAGGGAGGGAGAGAAACATCGATGTGAGAGAGACACATCGGTTGGTTGCCTCCTGTACACCCCCAACCGGGACCAGGGATAGAACCCACAACCCAGGTATGTGGCCTTGACCAGGAATCAAAACTGCCACCCTTAGATCTGTGGGCCATGTTCTAACTGCTGAGCCAAATTCGTATCCTGAGCCAGGGTGTGAATTTGATTTTTAAGAACAGGATAAAATTATTTGAAGTCTCATCTAGCAAAAAATCGCAGGAAACTAAAAGGGAAATAAGTACTTTGGTCAGAACATTACTAACATAATTTTGCTTTTAATACAAAAATGTTTTAAAATTTTAGTTTCAAAAGCTTTTAAGCAACAATGGTAACATCTTTGAAATAGGTGATCTTTTCTATCCAGATGGGTGATGGTTTCTCCCACCTCTGAACCTGCTGTAGAATTTAATCTGTCTGTCATAGGCAGTGGAATACTTCAGCATGGTGTTTAAGTTGTACCCTCATTTTATCTTCCTGATGAGACGTGAAACTGTTGAAAACAGAATTTTGCTTTTTTAACAATCAATGTCACTTGGTTCAGTGCAATTGGTGCTTGGATAAATAAGCGTAGGTCTTCACCTTCCTAAATCCTACCTCAGTTAATCTTAATAATGATGTCATTTTCAACTTGAGCCTGGGATCCAGGAAAACCCTATGTGATAACATTAGAACTCCCCACTTACCAGTTAGTGGGACTTGAAGAAAATCTCTATTGTACTGTATAAGTTGATAGGACTAGACCAGAATAATTAGAAATAATTTGTCTCCTCTTATTCTATTACTTTCTTTTTGACATTTGCAAGTTATTTATTTTGTTTTCATTATGTTGGTTGCTCTTTTCTTCGATTCTTCTTTTATTCTTTTATACTTTCAGGAAGATCTATTTCTTCATGAGCACCTTATAATTTAGTCTTCATGTATTAGAAAATATTATCTGTTGAAATTTTAACTGATTGTGACCAACTCTAGTTTTACATTTTTAGTTTTATAATCATTTATATTCTGAGTTTTAACTTTCTGATTTAGTGTGTACTATATATCTGTCAAACCATGTTTTTTTAAATATATGTTGGTGTATTAAATTATGGCTTTATTTTGTTTCATAGTTGAGGCTTTCATTAATACTTTGATCAGTTGAACAATTTTGATGATCACTTTCTGTTTTTGTCTTTTTAGTCAACTTGCATGAGAGTTTCCTGCCATTTTGTTGTTCATTTTCAAATAGTACAGAACTTCCTGGACAAGTAATAATAAGTGAAATATGGAAAGGATGTAAGGATTTGTGTCAGGTTTCTTACTTTAGTTGAACACTCTTTTATTGATATAGAAATGTTCAATTTCTTTAATAAACTCCACTTATAGAGAATGGGTTGGTGCAGCTCCTTACAACTCTATGATCTGTTTTTATTTCTATCAGACACTCAATTATCTGTTTTCTTCTTTTCTTTCCTCACCAGGTCTCCAGTGTGAATCATCCCCTTCCTAATAGCTTCTCTCTGCTCTAGAAGCTTAATTTCCAGAATCACTACATAAGAGTCTTTGCACTTCTGGGCCTCTTCCTTTTGAAGCAGTCAGAGTTCTAACTCATAAGAGTTAGATTTGTTTCTGCTTCTAGTATTTCCCACGAAGGATAGGTCCAACTAATTTTGGAGGTTAGATTATCTGTGTTGTGTAGCCACTAACAATAATGATCTCTTTTCTGTGCAACGTAAACCCAACTCAACACTGTTGGAGTGTCAGAGATTACTTCTGGTTTCGGGTGTTCATTCTTGCCGTTGCACATAGGTAGACATTTCTGAATTCTTTTCTCTGCTTATGCTATATATGTGGGTTATGCATAGCTTTATTTGCTCTCTGTTTTAAAAGCCCTCTTTAAAATATGTTTTTTATTGATTTTTTAGAGAGAGAGGAAGGGAGAGATGGAGAGAGAGAGAGAGAAAGATCAATGTGAAAGAGAAGCATCTATCGCTTGCCTCCAGTATATACCCCGATCAGGGACTAAACCAACCACCTGGGCATGTGCCCTGACCAGGAATCAAACCGGTAACCTTTCAGTGCACAGAGCAATGCTCAGTCAACTGAGCCACACCAGGCAGTGCTGCTCTCCTCTTTAAACTGTATAGCTCGTGGAAAATTTGTGGATATGTGTTGAGATACCAGCATTAAATCCATCATGGGGACCAGATATACAGTGACTTCTAGAGTAATTAACTATTCTATCATTTATTGTTTTATATTCACTTTAGAATACCAAACTTGCTTATTTTAAAATATGTTTTTTATTGATTTTAGAGAGAGAGGGAGCGAGAGGGAGAGATAGAAACATCAACTGCCTCCTGCACAATCTCTACTGGGCCTGCAACCTGGGCATGTGCCCTGACCAGGAATGAAATTGGTATGTGCAACCACCTGAGCCACACTGCCTAGATGGTGGGAGCTTCTCCTCCTCCTCCTCCTCCTTCTCCTTCTTCAAATATATTTTTTATTGATTTTAGAGAGAGGGTAAGGGAGAGGGAGAGACAACTTCCTTATTTTATGTTCTTGGAAATCTGAGAGATTTTCTTTGTTGCTCCCAAAACTTGAAAAATACTTGATTCTATGCTTATACTTAAGTATTAATTTAACATTCACCTTCAAGAGAGCACTACTTATTTCAACTAATTCTTTCATGGCTCAATATATGCATTAGTACCTAGCACATAATGTGCTCTAAGAATCTGTACTATAAAAATCATGCTTTTGAGACAATTATCCATGCAAACTCTTCTAAGTGGGTTAAGTCAATAATACCTACCTGTAAATGACTCTGTACCTTCAAGTGCCATCACCATTACTCAGCAACTAATGAAATCAAAGTCTTAAAATGTGGCAAATGTGTAGTATTTGGGACATGGGTTTTGGCATCAAATTGATTCGTTTCTGTTTAGTTTGCTATTTTCTGGACCCTCTCTAAATTAGCTATACTATAGTAGATTTTATTTTTAATTGTAAAGCAGATATCATAAAACCTACCTCATGAAATATGCGTCATATTTAAATGAGATAATAGATTAAAAGCACATAGTAAAATATTAGGTAAAAAAAATACACGCAAAAGAAAAAAAGAATGTGTACCTTCCTCTTCTCTCTGGGGAAGAGAATAGCCTATCAAAGGCCATGTAGTCACCATTGTTTCTCTATATCTAGCTATCCTTTAATTTATCCACACATTAATTTCTCTAGCCCTAGATTTAGTGATATAAATAGTATATTTATTAAAAATTCACACCATAGATATTGTGGTAATTGACTACTTGTTGTTATGGATTATTATTTCCATCTTCCAACTGAAGAAATGTGATAGAAAAAACTTGCTTCCAAGTCCAGTTGCTTGGGGGAACTCAAATTCCTATGTTCTTTGTAAACTAAGTTTTTATTCACTAAAAAGGTATTTTTAAAAGCTCATCATTACATGCACAAAAGGTATAATACTTTAAATAGAGTAATTCTGAATTAAACAAATGTAATAGAACTGCTAGTGGGATTTATAGTAGCCAATAATCATCCCAGAATATACTTGCTTCTTTATATTGTGAAATAAATAGGACTTTATATCTGAACAAATCTGCACATTAAACAATCAATGTTTCTCATGATACACACTTGGTACTATTACTGGGAATAATACAGCTGCCATAACCTAGTTAAAATAGTATGAAAAACTTGACTACACACACAGTCCCTTTGGAGTTAAAGCTGCCACATGCAGAGAGAAACAAGGACCTTTTTGCTTTTGCTCTGCTCCCCCTCAAAGTCCTGATGCAGGAGGCTTCCTCTGGCTACTTGAATGCCTCTCCGATTTGAGAAACAAAATGGTGGGGAGAGAGTGAAGAAAGAGGTATAAAGCACATTCTGTCACAGAACCTCTGCTGAAAAATCCTCAACAAGCAGAAGGAATTGAAAAATTCAAGCATGACTAAAGAGTACATTCCCCACTAGTCAGTAGATTTGGCTTCCTATTTGTCACTGCCACCTTGGAGAGCGGTGAGCATTAATAATGCATGGGTGCTAGGAATGTATTAGCAACTAACCTTGCGAAGAAAATCAGCTGGGGACCCAGAAGAGCCATAAAATGAAAGAGAGAGAGAGAGAGAGAAAGAGAGACAGACAAAAAGGCAGAGTGAGTACACACACATGCTCTAAAGAATCCTTCTAATGTATTGAAGAGATTTGGTGAGCAGTGTCTGGTGTGTAGGCAACTATGTATCATTGTAAAGGGAAAATAAAAATCCTTAGAATGGGGCCACAATTGAGTTCATGGATCAAACTCACAAATTTCCCCACCTCCATCAGGTTCATTACTCACCTTTATGTAATATAAAGAAATACACCTGGGTGATTAGTGTATTTATACACTTAGGGAAATAAGGAGTTTTGATATATAATATCTTAGCATCTTTCTTAAAGAAAATCAGCAAGTGTAGCTCTTAAATGTGTTATGTGGTGATTTGAGCTCTACTTTAGTATGTAATATACATTGAAGATAATTTATTGTAATATGTGAAGGCCAATTCTGATTTCAGAATTCCCATAAAACAAACAAGCAAACATCCACAGATGTGGTAGCTCAGAATAGTAAGGTTGCTCAGGTTTCTAAAAATAAATTTCAATTTTATCAAAATGGCATTTAACTATTTTAAATAGAAATGAACTCAGATTTTTTGAAATTATGACTAATAATTTTTAGAAATTATGACTAATCTGTGAAGATGCTACCATGTGACCACTTTGCCCTGGTGCTTCAGGGCTTGAGGTCTTATAGGGGACATTACACCAGAAAGTGCTCCATGCTCTGTCCTTTCTACTTGCTAACCTCACTGCCCCACCCGACAAATCCCAATGCTGTACCCACCCCACAACGATGTAGCAACTAATTGTGAGAGATGTTAGATGTGTCAGTTAATTGTGAAAGGCATTAGATTATGATTTATAAACATTTATATTCTAAACCCACCCACTTTAATTCAAATTATTAAATTAAATTATTTCACTGGGATTTTTATTTTAGTATCTAAAGTTTCATACCTGAAAAATAGGGAAGATTTTATTAAACATGAAAATGTGAATATAAAATGTTTCTAATTTGTTTACTAATAAATGTCTAGAACCTTTTCTTTTTTTCTTTATTATAAAAATGTCAACTATACTGAATAATTTGAAGAATTTTCTATATATTTCAATGTATCCCATATGTTCAACACATAGATTATACAATTAGCATGTAACTATACTTGATTTATCACATGTCTAATCATTCCCTTCTCAATCATTCACCAATCTATGTCATTATATTTTTACATCTCAAAGTAAGTTGCAGATATTACTATTCTTCCTCTTGAATACTTTGGCATTCTGGTCATTAGCTAGATTTCCATATTTGTCTATGCTTCTTTTATGGAAAATTTACATATAATGAAAAGCTCAAATCATAGTTACATAAACCAATGAGTTCTGTCAAATGCATACAACTGTGTAACCCAAATCCCATTCAATATATTGAATGTCGTTATCGAATTATTTACAATGTTCTTAGTTCTCTGACATTCATTTAATTTTGAAGAAAAAGTAAGTCCAATGACAATAGCTAACAGGTTTTTCCACAAAAAGTGTTTATTCAAGATTTAAAGACTAGATTTTGGCGTCCTAGGATGATCACGTGTCTAAGATATAAAGATTCTGAGAATTGCTTCACTACCACACTCTCATATTCATTGCAATTGTTCTCTTGAGAAATGAGTAATTTCATCCTATTAGTTTCTTAACAGTTTTTGTTGAACTTAAGTAAATTTTTACACATCCTTCCTTAATTATTATCATTATTATCATTATTATTCTCTCACTTAATTTCTCATTTGGGAAAGCGTCCCAGAATAATTTTATTTTATTGTGGCAATCTTCTCCCCCAGAGCTCTTTCTTCCCCTTCGCCTCCCCCGATACACTATTATTCATTCAAAGGAAACCTAATGGGATAGTTACTAAATTCAACTGTGTTGCTTAAAGCTCACAATATATACTTATTAAATGTTTTTACGAAAAATAATTTTAAAGATAAATGAATAATTAATATGGAAATGACTAAGTCACACTGACTTACATGTTAGCTGATAGTCTATAAAGCAAATAAAATAATATTACATAGAGTTATTTTTTCAAAAATACATTTTAAAGTTTATTATCAACTCATATGGGTCATAAATAGCAAAGATATCTCAAAAATACAATTGATTCAAACTCAAAATGATATACCTTTACATTTTAAAATCACTTCATTCATCGAAGGCTTGCACAGTCCACTTTTTTTCCATTTTATTTTATTATTTTTTAATTAGAAGTAAGACCTCCTTAGCAGTTGGAGAAACATTTCTTTATTGTTTCTTATCTCTAACTTCATTGCTGAGTCACTTAGATTTGTTGGTTTATTTTGAGTTTCCCACCACTTTTTTCCACTATGAAAAGTGTTTTCTAACTTGGCAAGCACTTTACCTTCAATAACTTGCATCCCTGAGAGAAGATTTTTGTAAGCAGCTCTGTTATAGGTCTTCTCTTCCTTTCCACAAGCTCATAGGAGGAGAAGCACTAAGGAACGTGTGATTGTGAAGTGGTGGTGACAGCAGAGCATCCATTGCTGTTTCCTGAAAACACGATTCATTCAAGTCAAAAACTCACTCCTGCTCCTGCTTTGAGCAGATGCAGGAAAGTGGAGGAAGAAAGATGGAAAATATTGAATAATAAAACCTGGGGAAAGATGAAAGAACTAACTCTTTCCAGGAATATCCTACTTTTTTTTTTCATTTATTATATATATATTTTATCCTCACCCAAGGACACTTTTCCATTTCTTATTCAGACAGTGTGGGAGGGAGAGAGAAGAAGAGAGAGAGAGAGAAACACTGATGTGAAGGGACACATCAAGTGGCTGCCACCCGCACGACCAACCAGGGCCAGGGACAAACTGCAACCGAGGTATGTGCCCTTAGGGGGAACTGAACCCGGGGTTCTCTGGACCATAGGTCGACACTCTAACCGCTGAGCAGAACTGACCAGGGCCATTAATTATATTTTTAACAATAAATATAGTAAAATAAAATGACAATATAATAACTAACTAAATTATTTAAAATTACTTATTTCACTTTTAAGCCTCCAACTTCTTTAAACATTTTTAAAAAGCAAGTGCAATGTTCTGCACATATTGGATGCTCAATTATTTCAAATTGGTAAGAAAAGAAGATTAACTGTTGTTTTGTCAGTCTGACAGTAGACTCTTACAATAACTCTTTTTTCTCTTATTACTAGCACATCTTTTACTGTTTCTTATTCCAAAGAAAGGAGAGCAACATTTAATTTTTTTTATACTGAGAATTGAAAAGGAAGAGCAATGAAGCATTTGACTGGTTTTGTTTGGATAAAAGTTTGCTTAACACAGTAGAAAAATATATGTGGGAGAAGGTATACATTTTCCTAAATTAAAGAGGCTATTTTTCAACTTAAAATGTATTGATCTTTTTGAAACTTTAACATACACACATACACACAATATGAAGAGATCTTATGCTTTAGAGCAAAACTTTTTAAAGACCTAAATAGCATCTGATATGCATCTGTAGAAACAAATTATTCTGATTAAAAACCACCAACATGCGCCCATTTGAACTTAATTCTTCAACTTTACAACATAGTTAACCTAATTCTCAAGAATAAATGAATTATTGAAAATACCTGATAGCCTTGAACATTTTGTTAACATTTTCCAATATTTTAACAGAAATTTAATTTTTTTTTTTTTACTTTATTAAGGGATTGTAATTAATTCATTCTTCCCATAGGGGTATAGAAACATATAGAACTTGGCATTCCTTTCCCAGCTGGGTGATTTTAGCTTACAGAATAAGATTTCCTTATTGCTGGTTTAAAAATTGTGAATACTTTGTTGTTGTAGTTTATTAATGCAATCCCATTAGGATATTATCCAATTCCTCTTAATATATTTTTTTTTTTTAAATTATGAAACTGATCCAATCATGGTATTTTATTTTATTTTAGGACATATTTTGGTAATTATTTTTTTTAAAACCAGAAATACAGTATCTCAAGAAAATATTAACCAGAAATGTTCAATTAAAACATTGGCCCAGTCGGTGTGGCTCAGTGGTTGAGCGTTGATTCATGCACCAAGATGTCACTGGTTCGATTCCTGGTCAGGGCACGTGCCCAGGTTGTGGGACTGATCCCCAGTGGGGGTTATGGAGGAGGAGGCCAATCAATGTTCTCTCTCATTGATGTTTCCATCTCTCTCTCCTGCTCCCTTCCTTTCTCTCTAAACAACAACAACAACAAAAAGTTATTCATTAAAAAAAATCATATGGTAGTGCCATTAACCAACAGATAACCAAGGGATGTGCAGTGATTATGAACAAGAACTGTTCAGTTTTGCAGACCTCTATTTAATGGTCTTCAGATTTAACTAACAAAATTTCAGGTTCCTGTCATATGTGAATTAACACCCTGTTAATTTTAAAATGCTTTTAACCAAGATTTGCTTATAATTAAATTAACAGGGCTTTTTGTTTTTGTTGTTGTTATAAATTCACTGTTATTTTTAACAAATTTCAGTGAATAGGCCAGATGTTGGAAAAATCACTGTAGTAATTTTGCCAAAATAAATAAAGATAATATATATGCAATTATAGTCTCCATATTTAAATCAAGAGTCATGGCTGTAAACAATGTTTGGCAAATGATTAGCACGTGATCAGACCTCATCATGGAAGGTAACTGGTTCTGTTGTTGATGATGCTACTTTCTACACCAGTTTTAATGCAGCTAGCTGATGTTCCCATGTACGCTAAGCCACGCCCCAGTCGTGTGCACTTGTTTACTCACAGTGGCTGGTGAATGCATGAATTTACTAGACTTATTTAATAGAAATTTAAAATTACAGTAATACATATAGAAAACTTTTCTGTGAAATTAAACTTTTTACACATACTTAATTTTAATTACAAAAACATGTCTACATAAGTAAAAACAGGTAAACTAATTTGTCAATGTTTTCTGAATGTCAATATGCATTCAGAAAAACCTATTTTATTATATAAAGGAATTTTGGCTTTAATGGACACCCCTTTGCCAGAATTAGTCCATTATATTGAGGTTTTACTGTACTTCTCTTGGTAGCTAAATTAAAATTATCCACTTTCCCTCTAGTTAGAAGGTCCTATTGTGCAAAACCATAACGCTGTTTTTGTTCTAATAAATTGTTAGTTAATAAACTGATGATTTTTCATTAAAATTATGATAGTAGTAAAATTGGAGCTAAGAAATTTCTTTATCAGTCTATTAAAATGCATGTTGATTCAAATATGCAAAAATTACTCATTAATTTACGAAAAGAGGGAGCATAAAACATAAAAATAAGTAAATTATTTAGTAAGTTATATAAGTATACTGCAGTGTGTTAAAAGTGTGATATATGGAATAGAAAAGAATTGAGCAGAACAAGAGGAATCTGGAGTTTTGAGAGGGTATAAGGACTGCAGCTTTAAATGGGTGTTTATAATCTTGATTGAGAAGTTAGCATCTGGGCAACAACTTGGAGGTAAGACATTAAATCATGTCAATATTGAAAATAGTTCTTCCAAAATAATCTCTAAGAAACTCTGGACTTCATGTTCATGGAACTGTCAGGAAGCCAAGTAATGATACATGGGGGTTTATTATAAAATTGTACTTGGAAATATCCTCACAACAACTCTTTCTCCTCAGTGTGTATACAAACACTCAAAGACAGATAGATGATGATAGATAGATAGATGATAGATAGAGGTGAGATCATGGACTATAATATATACGCAGGTAAACAATCAAATATCTCTTTTTTTATACAAATTAGACAATAACTCAGCATAGACAATATTTCTCTACAGCAATTAATTTTTAAAAATAAAGTCCCTTTTATTTTAACACGTATGGAGTTGCAGGCCAAAACCCTGCACAAATAAGTACTGTGCAATGTAAAGCAAAGTAGAAGTCAATTCACATTTCTCACATAGACTCTTCACCATCAGAAGACTTAGCAAGTATCTAATGCATTAACAAAGAATATATGATATAGAGGAAACATACATATAATATCAGGAAAAAATTGACATCAAATGAAAAGAGAAAGCTCTTGGAGATTAAAAAAAAAGCAAGTTAAAAAATTAAGTATGACTAGGAAATAGAGAAATATTGTCATAATTCAAAAGCAAAATAATTGGAAGATATGAAATACAAATATGCCAAATTAGGTGGTTTAACAGTCAATTTGTTTCCCAAATAGAAAATGACAAAAAAAGGGATGTGGGAAGACATGTGCTATGAGAACGTTAAAGGTTTCCTTGATTGCTCAATGAGAACAAAGTATTGTTGATTACACACGAGTGTGAAATTTCAGAACACTAAAGATAACAGAAGGTATTGAAAATTGTAAGGAAAGAAAAACATATCTATGAAAGACAAAATCATACTAACATTGTAATTTTCAGTGTCACTAGATATTAGAAGAAAAAGGTGCAAGAAGGTTTAAAATTTTATACCCAGACAAACTGTCATTCAAGTAAATGTAAAAAGATTTTCAAATACACAGGCCACAGTAAATTTACCTCCAAAGCATTTTTAATAGGAAGTTATGTGAAGATAAATTACTGAAAAATTAAGCAATGAATCCCAAAAGATGGAGACATGTAATCCAGGAAACAATGATTGCAAATCTGCATATCAGTGAAAGGAAGCAACGGTGAAAGCTCTATGACAAAATAGAAGACAAGTCTTCAAGATGGAACAAGGCGAAATACAGTCTTTAGGGACAAGTTTGATAAGAAACAAAACAAACAAACAGACACATTTATAAAAAAGGTCACAAAGAATGAAAAATTCTGATTGAAAGTTTGGAAATAATTGGAAGTCTGATAAAGTCTGGTGGCATATAAAAAGAAAATTACAAATGCCCAGGAAAATAAAAATGCAAGGAAACTTTAAGAAAATCATGATCCAAATATAAAGTAAATTAAAATAACAGGACATTAAAAAAAAAGAAATAGAAGAAGATACAAAAAGTGGAAATATACACCGTGTTAATGGATTGGAAGAATTAACATCATTAAAATGTCTGTACAACCCAAAGCATTTTAAAGAACTCATATAACTTAACAAAAGGAAGATAAACAATCCAGCCAATCCAGTTAAAAACTGGGTAAAAGTCCTAAATAGACACTTCTCCAATGAGCACATACAAATAACCAAGAGATACATGAAAAAATGTTCAACATCACTAATCATCAGAGAGATGCAAATTAAAATGACAATGAGGTATCACCTCATACATGCCAGAATGGCTGCCCTCTACAAATCATCAAATAACAAGGGTTGTCGAGAATGTGGAGAAAAGGGAACCCTAGTACACTGCTGGTGGGAATGCAGACTGGTGTAGCCACTGTGGAAAACAGTATTGAGTTTCCTCAAAAAATTAATAATCAATTAATAATGCCATTTGACCCAGTGATCCCACTTCTAGAAATATATCCTAAAAATCTTGAAATATCTATCATAAAAAATATAATACACACCTATGTTCATAGTGGCACTACTTACAATGGCTAAAATCTAGAAACAACCCAAGTGCCCATCAATAGATTTAAAAAGCTGTGGTACATTTACACAATGAAATGCTATGCAGCTGTAAAAAAAAAAAAAAAGGGTCTCATACCCTTTGAAACAGCATGGGTGGACCTAGAGACTATTACGACGATTAAAACAAGCCAGCCAGAGAAAGACAAGTATAACATGATCTCACTTATATGTGGCATCTAATGAACAAAATAAACTGACGAACAAAATAGATCCAGAGACATGGAAGCATGGAAGAGACAAACAAATCTCAGAGGGAAGTGGGAGGGGAAGAGAGATAGGAAGTGATTAACCAAAGAACTTATATACATATAAACATAACCCAAGAACAAAGACAATAAAAGGCCTGGGGGAGTGGGGTGGGAGTAGGGTGGAGGAGGTCAATGGAGGAAAAACTGGGAGACATCTGTAGTACTTTCAACAAAAAAAAATAAATTTAAAAAAAAAGAGAGAATGCTAAAATAAAGTAAATTAAAATATGTCTATAAATATGAGTTCTAATAAATATTTGAAGAATAAATAAATGTATGAATTTGACAATGGAAAAGTACTAGTATAACTAAAAGAAGATAAAGTCTACCAAGAGAAAAGAAAGGAGGAAGAAAATGTGTTTGACTAACCTCAATTTGCAAAATGTGGAGTCAGAAGATGCTATTAAAAGAAGAAAGAAATATGTTTGACTAGATCACTTAAATTACAACAGCAATTAATTGGAAAACTAAAAATAATAAAGTGATTAAAAATCTGGAAGAAGAATGGAGACTTGTGAATATAGGATGAGTACTCTTTTTTAAAAAAATTATTTTCCTTACTGATTTTATTTTTATTATTAATGTTTTCTTTTTAAAATTTTATTCTTTATTGATTTTAGAAAGAAAGAAAGGGAGAGGGAGAAAGAGACACAGAAACATTGATGAGAGAGAACATTGATTGGCCGCTTCCTGCATGCCCCCCACGGAGGATTGGGCCCACAACCTGGGCATGTGCCCTGACTGGGAATCAAACCACCAATTCATTGGTGCATGGGTTGACATTCAGTCAGTGAGCCAAACTGGTCAGACTAGGATGAGTACTCTTATACATCAAATCATTAGCTGTTGTCTGGCCTAGAGACATAAGTATATTGTCAAAAATTTTAAGAATGCCTTCTAAAAGAAATAAAATTATAATGATTACATTATGCTAAGTAAAAGAAGCCAAACACAAACAGTCAAATATTGTATGTTTCCATTTATATGAAATATCTACAGAAGCAGGAGACACACGTTGATGGTAGCCAGGGCTGAAGGGAAGGGTCACTGGTGGCAATTGCTTAATGGGTATGAGGTTTCCTTTTAAGGTGATGAAATGTTTTGGAACTAGATAGAGATGGTGGGTGCACTACATTGTGAATGTACTAAAACATCCCTGAATTGTTTACTTTAAAATGGTTAATTTTATGTTATGTGAATTTCATACCAATAAAAACATCATAATTACTAAAAAAGCCAGTGTAGGATTATAATGGCAAGGGAGGGGGCTGAGACTGTTTCTTTCTACCATAAACTTACTTGTACCATGGGATGTACTATGTTATGCATGTATTATTTTGATAAATATATTTTTAATTATTTTATAATAAAACAAATTCAGCCAAGATCAGAGGAACAAAAGTTCTGTCTCTACAGAGAATAGAGGAAATGGAACAGTAAAATGTTGTCCAGTTTATTAGATTGTAAATGGATGCAAATATGCTTGAAACATAATCTTTTTTACTTTCAGATGATATAAATGGATTTTAGCTATTTGCTTCAATTATATGCTTATGGAATTAAATGAATGCATATATATTTCAGATAAGTATGATGAACAATAAGAAATCTATAAAATGAGCATCAAATGTACTTCTTTAATTCACTATAATCCTACTGTAATCTGCACTCAAAGCTTTGTGTGTTAATTATGAAGGGATATGAATCTCTGCATTTCCTTTATCCTTGCCTTTTAGTAGTGAGTTGGTAATATCTCCTAATGGGCTTTGCTGTCTGATGAACTGAATTACTCTGTTCTCTGCATAGGACTCTGCTAAATCATCTAAGATATTTGAGAAATTAACCTTCATTTAAACATTAGAATTGAGGACAAATCATGAAAAGCTTATTTATGATGCAAAAAAAAAAAAAATCAGAATTTTGTTTGTAGCTTTTTAAAAACAGATAAAGCAGCCCTAAGTTTTCCACTCATAAATTTATTTATATTTAAAACAAAATGAAAAGCAGTTGTCATAATAAAAATATATAATATTCCCTGCCCCTCATTCTTTGAATATAGTGATTTCCTCTGAAAATAGAATTTTGTCTTCTAAAATGTTACTATTTCAACCTCCGAAAGTTTTAGTTATCTATAGATATACCATGGACTATCACTTTTTTTAAAAGAAGTAAATTTTGTTCTCATTTATAATGGTAAAATCTTCTAAATATGCATATTTCAAAATTCTCAAGATTTGAAAGTAGAACTTAATGGAATGGAAATCTGTTTGGTAATTACACCCACCTCAGTCAGAGAGTTCATGATGCTGTCAGCCTGTTTGGTCATGGGTAGCTAAGCAACAGAGCCAACTAGCACCTTGGCGGAAGATATTTTTAGCTTCATTTTTTTCATTTATCTATTAGAGATTGATTTATTTTGCAATTTATTTTGAGAGTCCAGTATCTAGAATGACAGGTGTACCATTATATCAAAGGAAATGTACAAATGAGATTTTTTTAAATCCTCGTCGGAGGATATTTTTTTATTCATCTTCACATAGAGTGGGAGGGAGGGACAGAGAGAGAGGGAAACATTGACATGAGAGGAACACATCTATTGGTTGCCTCCCACATGACCGCGACCAGGGCTGGGGACGAACTGCAACTAAGGTACGTGTCCCTGACCAGAAGAGAACCCATGACTCTTTGGTTCGCAGGCCGATGCTCTAACTGCTAAGCCAAACCGGCCAGGGCACAAATGGGACTTTTTAAAAAAGACATGATAATCTCCGTGATTTGATACATACATAAATACATATTCTTGGTGAGGTAAACATTACACTTTATTTTATTTTTCAAAAAAGTGCAAATACTTTTGAAGCTTTGAAAATAATGTCTCGTCAATAAATAAAAGAGTTGAGTTCTGTGTTCATGAGTGAAGACATTGACACATCAAAAGTTAAATAATTTAATTTGTTACTAAACTCGAGTTAATAGTCTAGTGAAATCTTAATGAATAAGACACCAGGATTATGTCCCTTTGGTAAACAGCATTGCAAGGTTTGACGAGAAATGTAACACGTTGTCAGAAATCTTAAGTGTCAGAGTCGCAATGGGCAGAAAGCTTCTGGAGTAGATAATGGCATCTGCAGACCCACCTCCAGTGCTGCCCCTGGAAGAATACTGGTGACCACAAAGAATATTTACTCTCTCAGGTCACACTGGTCAATTTCCACCCACTAAGCCTGGTTGAGAGGTTTCTCTCTTTAAGGTAACCTGCTATTCACAATCACAGATAGGAAACTGCATGGCTTAGAGAGAAGAAACAATGAACAAATAATAATTTTAAAAAATGATATCCAGAACTGACCACTGTAAAGTGTTCAAACAGCAGCTCAACAAGGAATATCTATGTTCCTAAATTAGATACTTACTTTTTCTCTGCTATGTGTCCTCACTTATGTGATGAGATACTTTCTATCATTCAGAGTGTTATGAAAAGTGAAGGAAGTACATAAAATATCTAGCACAAATTAGGTGACTTAAACATGGTCCAACTCTGCCTCCACCTTTTGTAACCAGACACAATGATAAAGTATACAGAGTATTCTAGACATTTGTCATAATCATACCTGTAATCATTAATACAATCTAGGAAGCTACTGACTCTTAAGCATCATCGCTGTTTTCTGAAGAGGAATAATCAATCTTTCAGTAGCAGAATAGATGTTATTATTGCTATAAAAAAGTGAAAACTGACCTGGGGTAACTGAATATAAAGAAGGATTTTATACACATACATCTCTCATGATTAAAAACCTACTGAACATTTAAAATTCTAAAATATATTCCCTGCTTCATTTAAATATGATTATAACTTGTTTAACAGAATAAAATCTTCTTTTAAGGGAGACCATTTATAAGGTTTTCCTATGTGACTGATTTCAGAGTCTAGAATCGTGATTCAGTTTCCCAGGTGTGTTCTTTGTAGTATTCAGTGCATTTCTCAAATAATAACTTAAAGGGTGGAGGATTGCTGCCTATATTAACTGAACAATTCCATGTTTCCTACATGAATGGATGGTGGAGACAGTGACAGGTATGAGGAAATCTCTCCTACTATTCCATTGTTAATTTTAGGTATTAGCTAAGTTGAATTTCAAGCATTGGCATTTGGAGTTGGTGAAAGTGACCATGTCAGGATGATGATGTAGCCTCCTAAAGAGATGCTCAGGCCTCCGCCCTAGCACAGTAATAAGACAGCATGGGAGAAGTCTGGTTGGACTCAAAGGAGAGTCCAACCAGATGTGAGGACGAGATGACTATTTTTAGATTGATTTACACTTGTTAGTGTTCTTTCTGTGTATGCTGAACAAGGTAGAACCTGACTTCGGCTACTAGGGACAACAAAGAGAGGAAGTCACATAATACACTCCCTTTAGTTCTAAGTGGAGATAAGATTAAACAATACTAATGTTTCTCACTACTGACATAAAAATAAATTGAAAACATTACCAGGAATGCCACTAATTCAAAGCTCCCCAATCACACTTCCAATAGAGACACAGATTTGCTGGTATTCTGGAGACTTGCATATGATAGTATCAAACGCAGTGATGTAACTACTACCCTTATAAAATGAGTTGTAGGTGGAGTAAAAGCTAGAGAACATCCATACATGAAAATTGGTAATGACATTGGGCAATTACAAACTATGAAAAATGTTTTTCATTTAATGTTTTATATTAGTTAATAGTAGAGACAAGTTTCTAGATGTTGGTATGAATGATACATGTTTGAGTGCTATTTTATACTAAATACATTCCTGAACACAATAGAAAGAAGGTGATAAGACTCTGAAGGGGGTAGTTCATTAGTAAATAAAAGATAGAAATGTTAGTATCAAATATATATAAAGATTGGGAACACCTTGCTATTCACTGCACACTACTTATTTTTATTAGTGGGTTGCCACTATTCTCTTTAAGATAGTGTCTTTACCTGTGATGCATTTTTCAGAGTTTATTCAGTTTTGTTATTTATTATTTTCCCATGACACGTTATCGGGCTTAAAGATCATAGTATAATTTCAAACCTATTTCTTTCATCTTCCATTAATCTGAGTATTTGTTCTTAAAGTACTGTCTTTTAGAAATCATTGATTTTTTTTAAGTTTAAATTTTAACTCAAATAAGAAAGCAAAAATAATCTTCTAATCATTTTAAACACATTTAAACACAGCTGTTATTTACTTTGAAATGATATTGATGCTTTTAAAGTTTTAGGTCATTTTTTTTCTCTTCACTCTAGAGTGATATAAATGTTTAAATAGCTAGTCTTACACAAATAAGATAGAGAGGTTAACCGGACAGAAATCTCCTTTATTTCATTTCCTCTTTTCTTTTTCTTTTCCTCTTTCTTTACTTAGCAGGACATACCTCATTAAAACAATAATGTAGCTTTTTCCTGATAAGTCTGTGGTTAGAAAATTGTTTATTTGGTTCTCTATTTTTTGAAAATATTAATTACTTTAATATTTAAAATATTATCTGTCAATAATGCTAAACTGTGACAGATATAATTTCTAAAGAATGTATGCAACTGATTTTAAATGTTTACTATTTTTATTTAAAATTGACTGTATTAAACTTTTCAACTCCTAAATTTTTGTTTCAAAACTTTAAAAAGAATAGATAATACCATGCTGTAGCATAGTTAGGTATTTATTAATATGTTTTATTATATGATAATACTTTTCCACATTATATTACATATTGATTAGAAGCAACATAATGTAGTGAGTGAGATTTTGGAATTTGGTGTCAGGATATAAAATCTGAGAAGATATTAAACACTTTTGGACCTAAGTTTCCTCATCTGTAAATGAATGTAATTATACAAACTCTTGATAATGATAAGACATCAATGAGGTTTTAATGTGAAATGCCTAAAATTCAGTTTTATATGCCACTGATGTTCAGGGAATAGTAGCTGTTATCACTAAATATATGCTACATTTTACTCTAAATTTTTAATTATGCACTAACAAAAATGTTTTCAGGAAATAAAGCAAACATATTTAGAATGTGCTACCAATCAACAGCCTGTTCTTTATATTTTTTTCTGGGACATCTTATAATGGAATAAAATGATAAAACTTAGAGTATAAAATAGACATACATCTTTTTCTAAAGCGAATTAATTAAATGTTGTTGTTTTAAACATTATAATTATCTTCACAAAATCTTAATTTTTGAAAAATATGCATGTGGTTTTTAAAATTTTGACTATTTCCTTCACTAAATGTGGGTGGCCTCCACTTAAACATTTATACAAGGAAGCAAGAGACATGATCCAGAATATATTTCAAAGAATTTAAATAGGATATCCAATTAATTAACATCTGTATTCATTTATGCTGAGCTTTACATTGGATGGATTCTATAGTCTATATTCTGCCATGGTTCAGAGCACGGAACTCTTTCTAACTAGAAAAATGGATGTAAAATAATCAGTGCAAGAAAGATTGTTCACTTTACCTCCAAGAAAAACTTTAGGCTTCTTTACTTTAATGTTAAACTGGAAACATTCACTTCATTGGCATTTGTGGCATCTATAGATAACTTGTGGGGAGGGGCATGCATCTATAAATATTGTAAGTGCTAGGTAAGGAAAGTGCGTTTGATACTTCTGCTTTGTTACCTGATATGAATGATGTCATGAATGCAGACAAAGGAAAGCAATTGGAATTGACATCTTTATATCTGTTTTTCCTATTTGAATGGAGCTGCAATATAGCCATTGAATAAAATTAGTCACATTGAGGCAAATCTGGGCTTGGGGCTATGCTTTTCAATATATGTAAATGTCGTAATTTAATAGTCTTCTGATACTAATTACCTCTTGTGGTATTTTTCCTGAAGTCTCTTTAGACAGACCTAAATTGAACTAGATTACTTCTCCTTTTCTCTTCTTATCTAGAAACCTCATTTAAATCTGAACTCCAGGTATAAGATGAACGTATCTCGTTTTCACATTGATGCTCTAATAATGAATATATTATCTCAGGGAGCTTGTTGGCTTACCTTTTGCTGTTGAGTAACACCATATTTTATTAAAGATCTGTGAAGTATTCCCTGAGATGTTAAGTAGCCTGTTTTTTTTTTTTGGTTTTTTTTTGTTAGACAGTAAGTTTTGCAAAATCTTCTTGGCTTTGTATAGGTGATAACAGGAAACAGGAATAATGAGATAAAACCTCTTCTTTCAGGTTTTTTAATTGAGGAACAAATTATTTCATAGTTTCTCATTAGTTATTCTCATGAATTCTAATGACAAGGTGCCAACGTTCACACCTTAAACAGGTTAATTAATCAGGTAGTAATGAAGTTGGGTGATACCTGAGTGTTGGTGTGCTGCATAATCACAGTTCTTAATAATGTGCTTAAATGTCTGTAAACCTGAGAGGATACAATGAAATTCAGATTTTCTGATTTTTGCATAAATAAACGTGTGTTAGCTAATGGGAAAACCGATTTTAACTTAGTACTATAGGTATAATTTTTAATCAGGATATATACGTGCATATATATATTGCACACATATATATTTATACCCAAATTTTATTATTGCATTTTTCGTGGGAGTGCATAAGCATGATTATGCCTCAGCTTTCACAGGTAGACAATTTGTACTTTGTTTAGCCATTCCATTACATTTCATATTTTAAATCTCATGGGTCAATTGTGATTTCACTTATGAAACTAGGCAAGAGTGAAATTTTGGGTGCAATCCCATACATACACGGTATGTAAGTTTATCTGTATGTAAGTGTAGAAGAGTATAAGTAAGTGTGTTACATGAGCTGTCATTATCAGGAAGACATTACCAAGGTGTAAATAATCATAAGGACCTGAGTGTCCCCTGCTCAACAGGATACACTGGAGAGGTTTCAGGTTCTTGTCACCAGGATTGCCTTCTTTAATCACCTCAGGAAAGATCAGCATACAAACAAATATACATCTGATGTGCTGAATATCACCTTGCCTATAATCGTAGAAGAGTATAATAAATATTTTAAGAATAGACCCATTATTCCTGTTTTCATGATGATTTTATGAACAAGTCTATCTCTAAGGAAACAGAGACTCGAGATACAGGCCTTGTGTGTTCTCTTGCCCAGTGTTTCATCCTTGTGAAATCAATAATCAAACATCTGTCTCCTAAGTGTAGTATATGGAGCATCTACATTGCACTGGTAACAAAATACTGCAGGATAATAACCTAGATAATTAACTCTCAAATAATTAAGATTAAAAAATAGAGGGTGGGTGTGGGAAGAAAGGGAATATTCAAATTCAAATAATTCTATCAACTTTTTTTGTTGTTAATCCTCACTTGAGGATATTTTTCTATTGATTTTTAGAGAGAGCGAAAGGGAGAGAGGGAGAAAGACACATCTATTTGTTGCCTCCCTCATGACCCCAACCGGGATCAGAGATCAAACCTGCAACCCTTGATCAGGAATTGAACCTGTGGCCCTTCGATCCTGGGTCGACGCTCTAACCGTTGAGCCAAATAGCCAGAGCAATTCTATCAATTTGAGATTGTCAGATTGAGTTACTGTAGTTAGGAAGCAGCAAGGAACTTGAAACACCTCTTGCTTCTAAAGCTATGCCACCCAACAGGCATTTAATAATAATCAGATATTCATTGAAACTCTCACAGAATGGGAGCTACATGGCCAAGCCATAAACCGGGGTCACTAAGGACAGAAAGAGGCACCGAGGGATGAGGTACAAGCTCTCATTTACATTCCCTCCATATCATTAGGAGGCTTGAAACCTGGGATCACAACGGTGCCCCATGGGGCCCTGGCAATCAAAACTCAACAGGCACCTCTCTGAAACTTCTGCCTTTGGGAGGGGGCACTTGGTTTAAATTGTTGCAACTTATATTCAATCTGTAAGCTAGTTAGCCCTCTGCCTTTGAATAACTTAAATTTCTCTCATTCAGCTTACTTATCTATCTACAGATATTTGTGCATGTGTAATATTTATTTGTATGTGGATCTGTTTATAAACAGTCTAGAGAGCGGTCTACATAAGGATGCATTTCTGCATATTTACCTATACTTAGCTAGCTTTCTTGAGGTGTTTTAGTTTTTCTTTATTCTCATTTTTATTTTTGTTTATTTGTGGATTTATTTTGTAGAGAAAGTTGTTTGGACTTGTTGTATTTTAGCTTGAGTTAAACAGGATTCAATGCCCCAGCTTTCTGAATGGCGGCACCCTTTAGCGGCTCAAGGTCTCAGTTAGCAGTACAATTTTGGGGCCAGACTCTAGTTGCTTACCTCCTAGAGTACAACATACACTGATGAATAGACCTTTAATTTAAATAATGCAGCAGGTGAAATTCAGCAAATAGGAACAATGAATGTATTGCATTGATGAAGATCAATAATAAATAATACATAATCAAGGAACCAGAGATTTTAAAACACTCATTGTAAACAAGAAAGAGAATGATAGATTTTCTTATTATGCTTGAGTCTAAGCCAAAGTTTTCTAGACCTATGTGGTCAAACAATTAAATTTTACTCTGCTGGGATGTAATGAATGGTGCTTTAGCTAGTGAAGCACCTACATATTTTTATTCTTATTTCCACATTACCATTACAAGCCATGATCTTTATTCACATTCTATTATGAGTAACTGTCAATAATACTCATCGATGGAAGGATAAAATGAAGGAAGCAAATCAAAATCTTTTATGATATTCCAAAGGCACATAATACTATGTTTACCTCCTTCTCGTAAAAGCAGTGAATGGACAAACTAAAACCCCCAAATGCCTTTAAAGCTTTAGTTTAAAAATGACATGGTTTTGCTAAGTTGTTGTTGAAAAAGAAAAAAATAATACAGAGACATGTGTATCATTAGCACAATGGCATTCCATTATTTTCTTTTGCAAAATAAATTACATAAATGGGGTTTGTATTGTTTGCTATACTTACCCAGAGATTGGGATAATTAAGTTTCAAAAACTGAGATGCTTTAAAACACATTTAATTTAGTAAAATTGGTAAGGAAGCTACTGCAATTTTAAAATAAATAAATAAATAAGGACAAAAGTTTCCTATGTCTCACCGGGTAATTTGGAGTGAATTTAGACTATGGCATTAGAAGTACAAAAGGTAACTAAAAATGCCATTAAATGAAATGTTCCAAGTCCAAGCAATTTCCTCCTTAACAGAAAGTAAAATGCAAACAGAGATTACTAAAGCCCTGCTGTGTTTAATTTAAGTGTATGCAAACCTTTTACTCACAGTCATTTTGTCTGGAGATAATCACGGCCATCCACCGTGTTCAGGGCTGTGAAGCATGGGTTGTCAAAAGTTGCTCACTCTTTCATTCCACCTTGCTTGTGTCAGGCAGGGTTCACAACACACAAGTTCAGCTCATTCATCTTCTGACAGGGTGGGATTCTCCTGTTTTTGTCTTTGTTGCCTCCAGACTGCTTGCAGCAAGGTGGAGTCACGTGTATCACTGCATATCCACCACTGCAAGGTGATACGATTGGCCACGCATAGGCAAGCAGACCTCTGTGGCTGTGTAAATGTAAATTAATTACAAACATCTTCATCTGTGGATTATTTATGTATATATGCACTGTTTATTCAGTATAAAATTTCAAATGATAAAGCTTGCAAATATGAAATCAACATTTTTACACTATTCAAATTGCTGAAAATATCTGAATAGTACCCATTTTGAAAGGTAAGCAAAATCTGGGTAGTGTTTCTCAGGTAAAGGATAGAAGTGACTAAATCCATCTTTTAAATATTTAGAGAATTAAAAAGGTTAGGATACAGGTATACATACCGGTGCCAGCTAGGATTACTATATTTTTATTGGAGTGATCATTTTCTCAATATTTTAAAGCATATTGCACAATTTGAGATAAGGATATTTGGAAGACAGAGGAAGCCATTTATAGAAGAGGTGCCCAATACTATTTTGCCATTTTATATTCAACCTCTGTTCGTAATCTCTAGGAAAAGGAGAAAATGTGCTTTTTATGATGATTGGGTCATTATTTTAATTTTCAAAATGATATATTGTGTAGCCCAGCTTGTGTGGCTCAGTGGTTGTGTGTCCACCCATGCACCAGGAGGTCACCAGTTTGATTCCTGGTCAGGATACATGCCTACATTCTGGGTCCAATCCCCAGTAGGGGGCAGGCAGGAGATGGCCAATCAATGTTCTCTCTCATTGATGTTTCTATCTCTCTCTTTCTCTCCCCTCTTCTCTCTCTAAAAATTAATAAAGAGCCCTGGTCAGTTTGGATTAACAGTTGGAGTGTTGGCCTGTGGACCAGAGAGTCCCATGTGCAGTTCCCACTAGGGGCACATACAAAATAATAAATAAAATAAATAAAATCAATAAAGAAAAAATAATTTTTAAATGTACAAAATGATGTATTGTGTAAGTATCTAAGTGTTCATGAACCCCTAATACTAGGTTAGATATGCAAATAAAATGACAGTGAATAAAATAACAGTTTCTGTCTTCAAGTTAGAACATGAAAAATTGTAAAAATCCCAGTGTTTGTGTGACACAGATACATAAATATCTTCTTCCACTTTTCAATAGAAAAACAAAAAATTCTTAGACATCTGGTAAGTTCTTTCTTAACATGTGGACAAGCACTTGTGAAATGTTACAATGAGACAACCTTTTTTTGTTTTTGTTTTTGTCTTTTTTTGGTATGATGTAACTAACTAATGGTCCCTGAAAATATTTAATATGAGCCAGAATAGCATAAAAGAATTCCAGAAAAAGTATTTAATGATGTAATCCACCAAGCATTAAGAAATAGTGGGGTTGCCCAGCCGTGTGGCTCAGTGGATTGAGCATTGTTCTATGGATTGAGAGGTCCTGCTTCGATTTCTGGTCCAGGCACATGCCTGGGTTGCACACTCGATCCCCAGTAGGAGGTGTGGAGGAGGCAGCCAATCGATGTTTCTCTCTCACATGAATTTTTTTTTCTCTCTTCCTCCCTCCCTCTCTAAAAAAATCAATAAAAACATATTTAAAAAAAATAGTGGTCATATGAATTTTTGAAGCCAAATGATGGGTGTGGCCTCTGCTATGTAACAGAAAATCACAATGCTGGCTGGAAGGCTGTATAGTCTTTGAACTCACAGGAGCACTAGATGTTATCAAAAGGCCTGGGTTGTAGTCAGTAATAAGCATCCTAATGTCCTCTGTTGTGATGTAACTAGATCATGAAAAATTATTAAAAATATGGAGTTTAGCCCTGGCCAGTTTGGCTCAGCGGTTAGAGCGTCGGCCTGCGGTCCAGAGAGACCCAGGTTCAGTTCCCGCTAAGGGCACGTACCTCGGTTGCAGTTTGTCCCCGGCCCTGGTTGGTCGTGCGGGTGGCAGCCACTCGATGTGTCCCTTCACGTCGATGTTTCTCTCTCTCTCTCCCTTCCTCTCCCTCCCTCCCACTCTATCTGTACAAAAAATGGAAAAATATCCTCGGGTGAGGATTAAAAAAAAAAAAAATATGGAGTTTAACCTCATTTGTTTTTGGTAGCTCATTTAAGAAAGCTACTATGATGATGGCAATCATGAACTTTACAGAGGGATCCCCCTGATATTTCAAGTACCCTCCTGGCCCCATATATAGTTGGTGTATATTATATATTATTGACTATATTCCCCCTGTAATTTGTATCTATCTCTGGGACTATTTTATAACTACCAACTTGTACTTCTTAATCTTTCACCTTTTTCACCCAGCCTCACAACCTCTGTCCCCTCTGGCAACCATCAGTCTGTTTTCTATATCTATCAGTCTGTTTCTATTTTGTGTATTGGTTTATTTTGTTCTTTAGATTTTACGTATAAGTGAAATATATGGTATTTGTCTTTCTCTATCTGATTAATTTTACTTAGCATAATAAACTCTAGGTACAACTCTGCCGTCTCAAAATGTAAGATTTTATTTTATTTTTATAGCCGAGTAGTATCCTATTGTGTATATGTACCACCACTTTTTATCCACTCATCTATTAAATGGGCACTTGGGTTGCTTCTATACCTTGGCAATTGTCAATAATGCTGCAATAAACATGGGGGTGCATATATTATTTTGAATTAGTGTTTTGGGTTTCTTCGGGTTTATGCCCAGAAGTAGAATCACTGGGTCATAAGGCAGTTCCATTTTTAATTTATTGAAGAAAGTTTACATTGTTTTCCATAGTGGTTGCTGTACATTTGAAATTAATAGAGAATAATAATGAATGTAATCCGCAATTGAAAGTGAAAAAATTTTTTGAAACAACCATGGGAAAAAAATAACAGTAAATATTAACTTCTAATTGAAGCTGGGTGTAGTTTTTGTTTTGTTTTTTCAGGATAAATTCCTAATAGAAAAATTCAATTTGATTGTTCTAATTTAGAGCATCTACCAAAGTGAAACATATTTGAATTCATTTATTTAATAAACATATATTATAGTGAAAATAAATACATGGTGATAAGATGTATCTATATGTAACTGTCAAGTTTATCACTATGAACATCATTAAAAGAGATTGCTATAAATCAAAACTGGTATAAAATGAAGGGTTTTGAGGTCATCTAGTCTAACCCACTAATACTATCTATGAGACAGTTAACTCTCAAAGAAGGTATATTCCTTTTTCAAGGCATATATATATATATATATATATATATATATCCGTGTCAATGTATGTAATCATGTGGATTAAATATTGTGTGATTCAAAGGGGCACCCTCTACAAAGAATACGATTTTCATAGCACTTCCTGGAGTCGTGGAAATTGGCAAAGTTTTGAACTGAAATATGAAATAATGCAAAATGAATAAAGAAAATTCACATGACCTCAATGAGCTATAGAGATCAGGCATAAAGCCCTAGGCTAACTAGGAAAGTAGGAAAATTCTATTTTAATACTTTTGCATTTCCAAACTTATGCACTAATGCACTATTTAAACATAATTTTAAGTCATCAAAAACAATAGTGTGCCAATTATCAGTTATTGCCTCTCAACTCCAAATTCATATTAAACGTTTTTGCTGTTTTATGAAAATTGACTTGTCCCTTCCAAAACGTTTTCTCTGTCAGTTGAGCAGGTGTTAAGCTTTGTCAGCAGAGGGCACTGGAAAGGGATTGCAGGAGGAAAGGGTCTCGCTCCCTGTTTGCAGTAAGCTTGTGTGGTAGTCTCCTGCAGGACACTCTGCTTCTTCTGCTTGGGCAGTTACTCCAGGTCCAGGCTCTGCAGTACATGCAGATTCTGCAGCATCACATCACACTTCCACTTTGCTATGGCTTATAGCTATGTTGCATTATATTACATTAGATTATATTTATTATATATACTATGTAGTGCATATTATATATCATACATATTACATATTTGCATTATATTCTGCTTTATATATGTATATAATCTGTCATTCATATATTTTTTGCCATTCTCTACTTCTTACTATAAATCTCTTATTATGGTAAATCAGTTATAGATAATAATTATTTACATTCAACTTTCTCTATTCAAAAGATTGTACAGTTTCTCTTTCATCATTCAACCCTACTGCTACAAGAGTTTTGCTATTTTACAGCTCCAAGAGCATTATATGAGGATTTTGATCTTCCTATTCTTGACATTGTTGACTATTATGTTTTCAATATTTCATCCTTAATTACTTTGATAAAGTGAAAATATAGCATTTAGCTGTTCTGATTGGTGTTTCTGTGTGTGCGTGTGTGTGTGTGTGTGTGTGTGTGAATTATTTTGTTCATGGCCCCAATTCCTTTTTATTGTAATACAGGTTTTATTTGTAAAAATGTAATAGCTCTTTATATGTTAAGAATATGTATCCTGCCTTGGCTCAGCAGTTAGAGCATCAGCCCATGGACCAATGAGTCATGGGTTTGATTTCTGTGAAGGGCACGTAGCTTGGTTTGTGGTTCATCCCTGGCCCTGGTCAGTTGTGCGGGAGGTAACCTGTTGATGTGGCTCTATCACATTGATGTTTCTCTCTGTCTTTCTCTCCCTTCCTCCCACTCTATCTGATGATAAATAGAAAAATATCCTCAGGTGGTGAAAAAAAAAGTAAAATAAAAAGAATATGTATCCTACATCTAATATGTGTTGCAAAATTCAAATTAATAGTTATTCAATTCTAATATTTTTTAAATTTCATATATAGTCATCTGCCACATGCTGATATTTTGCTCAACAACAGACTGCATTTATGAAGGTGGTCCCATAAGATTATAATGGGGTTGAAAAATTTCCATAGCCTAGCAATGTTTTAACCATCATAATGTTGTAGTGCTACACAATACTCAAGGGTTTACGAGGATTCTGGTGTAAACGAATCTACTTCACTGCCAGTCCTATAAAAGTACAGCACGTGCAATTAACAATGGTTGGCTTATATGATCTAGGTTTGTTTAAGTGCCCTTTGTGATGTTCTTACAACAAAATTGCCAAAGAATGCATAGCTTAGAACATATCCCCTTCATTAAATGAAACATGAATGTATGTTACACATGCATATATACATGGATAGAATACATATTTTTTAACATTTTTAGGTTTTTTGAATCATGTTTTTATTGCAATCTAGTTTCTACCTTTCATATTGAGCAAGAAAAGTCTTTTCATACTTGAAATTTATATACATATTCACTTCATCTTAAAATGTATATTATTTTAGGACTTCTATTGTATTTATTACTTAAGTGTGATATTAAATCCCAAGAAATTAAGTAGGTTTATGAGAGATATTTTTATTATTTTCCCCAAATAATGAGTTAATGATCCCTGAGGTGTACATTTAAAAATTATTCTTCACTGAATTGAAATTCTACTTTCATTATATTTTAAATTATGTTGGTTGTTTATATTTCATTAATTGTCTTTCTATTTTCTATTTCTGTGCCAGTGTACTTTCATTGATTATTGTAAGTAGTTCTATAATAAATAAATAAATATATATATATGCTAACATACACACATATATATACATATATATAATATTTGATATGGTGTGTCTCCTTTTCATGGTATATTTTTTAATTTGTCAAACAGGTTTCAAAATTTATCCATTATTTCCTGTTTTCATCCAGATGAACATTAGTACCATTAATAAAGCAAGATTTGTTTCTATTTCATCTTTATTTTGAATTGTAATTGTATAAAAATGAAATTACCATTTTGGTCTTGATTCATTCTTTTTATGAAGATTTTAGTGAAAATAATGTAAATTTTATTGTATTTTTACTTTAATTTTTCTTAGTATTTTACTTTTAAACATGCAATTACATTTGTTTGTTTGTTTTTTGCAAATAGCATACTCTTTTTTTTTTTTTTTGGTCCTTACTCGAGGACCTTTTTCCATTTCTTGTTCAAATAGAGTGGGAGGAAGAAAGAGAGAGAGAAAAACTTCAACGTGAAAGGGACACATCGAGTGGCTGCCACCCGCACAACCCATCCAGGGCCAGGGAAAAACCTCAACTGAGGTACATGCCCTTAGCGGGAACCGAACCCGGGTCTCTCTGGACCGCTGAGCCAAACCAGCCAGGGTCCAAATAGCACACTCTTGAATATAATTTTATAGTAAACAACAGTCCTTTTTTGTAATAAAATTGATTTTATTTCTATTTACTATTATAATGGTAAAGCTTACTTATGTCTGCCATCACTGTGTCATGATTTCTTTATTATTTTCTACTCATTTCCTTGTATTTTATCTTCTGATATATGGAAGTAGTTTGGTTTTATTAATTGTTTTGATTTGCTTTTATTTTTTTTTGTGTATCAGAGAGTATTTATTCATACTATTATCAGTTCGGCTACTAGTTCTACTGAAATTTCCTTTTTAAACTTTTTTTTTTATCTTTATTGATTTTTAGAGAGAGAGGAGGGAGAGGGAAAGAGAGATAGAAACATCGATGAGAGAGAACATTGATTGGCCACCTCCTGCATACCCCTCACTGGGAATTTGGCCCACAAACTGGGAATCAAACCAGCAACCTCTTGGTGCATGGGTCGATGCTCAACCACTGAGCCACACTGGCCTGGCTCAACTGAAATTTTCAAAGAGATTTAACTCAGTATTTTTTAATATATGGATTTCTTCTTAGTAAATGCAAAGGTCTCACATTTTGAATACAATTTCAGAAGTGACAATGGTCTTTAATGCAAATCTATGCATTCAAATTTAGGAATCTTTACTTTGATGCTGTCTACTTCTAGGTATAAGATAATAGATATAGCAAATCATAACAAAGGCTGCACAAACCAGGGAAGAAAAGTAGATTTAAGCATTATAAGATCCATAAATAGATAGAACTGTAGAGAGAGAATTTTCAGAGAGAGAGAGGAGTACATTTTAGATTAGCTGAGATTATTGGAAGTTTTGTTCTTTTCTGAAGGTATTTGCTCCTGTGTTTACATTAAAGATTCTATCTACCATGGGGGGAAAAGGGTGGAACCTTTTATGACTACATGTGGTCACATGATGTGCTGAAATCTAGATCTCCAAACTTGGGGACAATTTTCCTTATGAGACATTCTCTGAGCGCTGTCTTGACACAAAAGTCTGAGGATGTGGGCAAGAAAGGAGATTAAAATCACTGATTTAGAGCTTTGACACTCTTAATTTTTATATTATTAAGGGCATGTGAAGAATCAAATAAATGTGACAATAATAAGGCAAAAGGAAAAATTAGATAATCGAAATGCAGGACTTAGAGCACAGGGTATTATATATTTTATTTGTATAATGGAATACTCGTACAAAAAGTGATTTTCAAAATTAAATGGATATTAAGATTAATTAACTTTAAGAGGTGCAAACAAATAAATAATATATCAAAAATGAAGCAAAGAGGCTGAAATAAAGTAATGGAAATCACTACCACCACCACAACTATAAAACAGAGCATAAAAGACATAAAAAACACTCAAATGACGTAAAATGTGTTTAAATAGAGTATCAAAATGAGACAAAAGTGAAGTTGGGTAGAAAAAATATTTTAAGGAGTAATGAGTAGAATTCTCTAAAAATGGTAAGAAAATTCAACCTAAAGTTTCAAGAACTCCAAACAGGATAACAATCCTTACTTTAGTCTTAATCTGTCTAATATTCCTTACTTAAATAAGATATTTAGAAGAAATACTCTGGAAATCTAAAGTAAAGAACTTCAAAATTCTGATACTACATAAAAACAAAAACAAAAATACAAAATAACAAAAAGGACACTGGCAGACATGATCAAAATCAGCTTTCTCTAAACTCTAAAAATTAACCCAAAATATACAACAATCCATGGATTATTTATCCAAGAAAAGTGGTTGAATCTCAATAAAAACTGTGAGATATTTGGTGCTTCAACTTGCACAGGTCTCATCACCCTTTCTTAGTCTAAGGTCACCTTAAGAAGCAGAAACAGTGGAACCACAGAACCTATGAAAACTAGCCACCAGATGGGACAAAATAGTTTTAAAACTACCTTAAAATCCCACTATTTGACCTATGACAATTCACTAAAAAATTTCCATTTATAGAACTTATTTTTATTTGTCCTGATTCAGAGTCTACTCAGTGAGAAAAGTTTATCCAAAGGAGACTGTTTGTTGTTGTTGTTGTTGTTGTTGAAATAACAACAACAACAACAAGAAGGCAGTAGTGTTTAACATTGCAACTCTCTGAGACAGCAATACCTTTTGGGGTGTATGAGAGGCCCCAAATAATATCTGTAAAATGAAATTTCCATAAGGACTTAAAAAATTTCATCATATTTCCAAGCATCTAGAAAACCATGCCTAAATGCATTTGTTTGTTCTTGTTTAAGAAAAATTATTGAAAACCCTAAACTCTCATCTCTGCCTGACCTTGAGTCTCCACAAAACCAGAAATGAAAACTAAGGCAGAGTTATAAATTTCCAGAACAGTTAAGGCATATCTCAAAATATATGCACAGTCCTTTGGGAAAAAAAAAAAAAAAGGTATAGCATGATTCAAGGCATTGAAAGAAAACAAACATTAGTTAAATCTCTGGTTTTCAACAACAATAAAAATAGTAAAGAAACATATAAGTGTGGCTCATACAGAAAAGATAAGTTAATAAAAATTGCTTCTGAGAAAGCCCAGATAATGGACTTACTAAACAAAGACTTAAATCAGCTATTATCAATATGTCCAAGGAACTAAAGGAAGTCATGCCCATAAAACTAAGTAGGAGAATGTCCCTTCAAATAAAGAATACCAATACAGTGACATAATTTTTTATTTATTGCTTGATTTTTAGAGAGGGATAAAGGATGAGGGAGAGAGGAATAGAAACATCAGTGAGAGAGAATATAGATTGGCTGCCTCTTACATGCCCCTAACTGAGGATCTGGCCCATAACCTGGGCATGTGCCCTGACCAAGAATTTAACTGATGACCTCTTGGTGCATGGATCAATGCTCAAGCACTGAGCCACACTGGCTGGACCAGTGACATACTTTTTTAAAAGGACCAAATAAAATATACAAAGGAGGAAGTAAACAGAAAAGTTGAACAAGCAGAAGAATCAGCATACATTAAAAATGATAAATTTAACCCTGGACAGTTTTGCTCAGTGGTTAGAGTGTTGGCCTGTGGACCAATGAGTCATGGGTTTGATTTCAGTCAAGGGAACATACCTCACTAACGATTTGTCCCTGGCCCTGGTTGGGGTCGTGCAGGAGGCAGCCACTCGATGTGTCCCTTTCTTGTAGATGTTTCTCTCTCTCTTTCTTCCTCTCTCTCCCTCCTACTCTATCTGAACAAAAATGGAAAAATGTCCTTGCGTGAAGATGAAAAAAAAAGTAGATCAATTTATATTATCTTGTTCAAGGAACAGTAAATAAAACAATGAAGGAAAGTAGATGAAGTCTCAGAAATGAGTGAGACAACATAAAATATACCAGCATATACATAAGGGAAATATCACAGTAAAAGAGAGAAAGAAAGAGCAAAGGAAATATATTATTTTTAAAATAATATCTAAAAACTTTCTAAATTTAATAATAATAATAATAAAAAAAATTTAGCATGGCCGGTGTGGCTCACTGGTTGAGTGTCGACCCATGCACCAAGAGGTTGCCAGTTCGATTCCCGGTCAGGGCACATGCCCAGATTATGAGTCCAATCCCCAGTGGTGGACATGCAGGAGATGGCCAGTCAATGTTCTCTCTCATTGATGTTTCTATCTCTCTCTTCCTCTCCTTTGCTCTCTCTCAAATCAATAAAGAAAAATTATTAACAAACAAAATAAATCATTCATCCTAAAAGCTCAACAAACTTCATGTAAGATAAACTCAAAATTATGCACCAACAGCCCTGGCTGGTGTGGTTCAGTTGGTTGAATGTCATCCCATACTGCGAGAGGAAGTTCGATTCCTGGTAAGGGCACATGCCCATGTTGGGGGCTCAATCCTCAGTAGGTTGTGCAAAAGGCAGCCAATCAATGTTTCTCTCTCTCCTTCTCCCTTCCTCTTTCTTTCTAAAATTAAGTTTTTAAAATTATGCACAAACAGCCCAGACCAGTTTGGCTCAGCGGTTAGAGCATTGGCCTGCGGACCAGAGAGACCCGGGTTCGGTTCCCACTAGGGGCACGTACCTCAGTTGCAGTTTGTCCCCGCCCTGGTTGGGGTTGTGTGGGTGGTGACCACTAGATGTGTCTCTCTCACATCGATGTTTTTCTCTCTCTCTGCCTCCCTTTCTCCCTCTCGCTCTATCTGAAGATAAATGCAAAAAAGAATGTCCTCAGGTGAGGATTAAAAAAATATTTTTTAAATTATGCACAAACAGAAAGCATAACCAAGTTGTCAAAATCTGAAGACAGAGACTCTTGAAAACAACAAGAGAAAAACAACTCATGACATATAAAGGATCTTCAAATATTATCAGTTGACTTCTCAGTAGGAGAACGGAGGCAAGTAGGTTAATGATAATGTATCCAAAGTGGTAAAAGAAAATATTTATCCAAGAATTCTATATCATGCAAAAATGTCCTCCAAAGAAATAAAGAAATTAAGATACTTTTAGGTAAATACAAACTAAAAGAACATAGCTCTATTAGCCTTTACCTACAAGAGATACTAAAGGAAGACTTTCGTGCTGATCTGATATGACATTAAACAATAATTTGAATACATACAAAGAAACAATAATAATAGAGATAATTACATAAAAAACATAAAAATTAGCATAAACATGACTTGGTTTATAATAGCTTTTCTATTTGATTTAAAGACTGTTTTGCCCAGCCAGTGTGGCTCAGTGGTTGAGCATCTACTCATGCACCAAAATGTTACCAGTTCAATTCCTGGTCAGGGCACATGCCCAGGTTGTGGGCCAAATTCCTGGTCAGGGGCATGCAGGAGGCGGTCAGTCAATGTTCTCTCACGTCAATGTTTCTATCCCTCCCTCGACCTTCCTCTCTTTTAAATCAATGAAGAAAAAAAAATTTTTTTTAAAGATTGTTTCATAAAGTGTATTTATAAAATTATATTGATAAGCTTATATTAAATCAAGATTTGATTTGTATTACACGATAAGCATATAATGGGAAAGAAAATGGAATTCTGTTGAGGACATATTATTATAAATACAGAAATTAATTAGTATAAATGCAAACTGAATTGTTATATTTTTAAAAACTATATTGTACGACCCAGAAAACCACTAGAACCATAAAACAAAGAAATTAAAATGGTGCAATAGAAAAAATACTTAAGGCAAGACAATGCAGTAATGGAAGACTAGAGAAACATAGCATATGATCTATAAAAATAGCAAATATAAATCATATTTATAAGTAGTTATATTAAATATTAATATATTAAATACTTCAGCCAAGGCAGATAATAACAGAGTGAATTAAAAACATGATCTGATAAAATAGATTGAAATAAAAGCATGGAAATAGATATACCATATATAAAGAACTGCTGGATTGCTATATTAATATTAAACAAAATAGACTCTCAGAGAAAAATTGTTACTAGATATAAAGAATAACATTTTATAATGATGAAAGAATCTATGGTTTAAGAAGATGTTTCAAAGAGATAAAACAAAAACTGACCAAAAAAAGAGAAGAGCAATAGATGTTATAAAAAAAAAAGTTGGAAACTTTGATACCTCTGACTTTACTGAAATAAAAAGATATCAAACTTATGGAAGGAAAAAATAGAATAGTGATTGCCAGGGTTTGTTGGTTAAGGTAAATAAGAAGTTGTTGCTCGACTGATATAAAGTTTACATTAAGTAAGATAAATAAATTTTACTCCTCTACCATACAATATAGTCAATAGTAAACTTACTATATTGTACACTTTCCAAAGTTAAGAAGGTAGGTCTCTAGTTGAGTGTTCTTACCACATGCAAAAAAAAAAAAAAAATCAAAACAAAAAGCAAAAACAAAGGAGCATGAGGACATTTTTAGAGGCGATGGATATGTTTATTACCTTGATTTTGGTGATGGTTTCATGAGCGTATGCATGTGTCCAAACTTAATATGAGGGATTATTCAGTGGTGCACAGAGCTGGCTGGTATTTGTTCAAGGACTGATTTTTATATTTTCAAGAATTTGCAAACCATTTGTCAAACCATTGGTAGTTTAAATTAGCAATGATGGGGATATTTATATCATGAAAATTCACAAATGCTACACATCAAGGCTCTTTCTTTTCCTCCAAAACTGGTCGTTAAATATTTACTAGCACACCACAGATATTACCTTTCACAATGAAGAATGAAAAAGCAATATTTAAGGCTGATTTTTTTTAAAAGAGTGGTTGACAGAGTGGAAATTTATTGGCCAATGTATAGGACAAGATTGATGACAAGATTAATACCAAAGGACTATAACTTACCAAGAGATCTTCAAAAATTTTTTGATTGCCGAGGTATTTTAATTTTATATACAAGATGTTAATATTATACATATTAGTCAAGAAAATAACAGGTATAAAGAAGAAAATGTATTCTAACTGTGTATGTTATTTACAACTTCCTCTTTATCCCTTATTCCCACTATTAGAAAAGTAGCAATATACAAATTTCAAAGATACTCATATTATGTTATTGTTACTTGACTTGATATGCAGAATAAGTTAGTCATTTTGTTTCTCAAAACACTGATTATTGAAATCTTGAGTGCTGTCCCTGCTAGCAATCATCTCACTAGCTGGTGCAAAATGTTCCGGTCCTTTTCTAACTCAGAATGAAGTGACAGCAGAGTTATCACAGCAATCCCCTCCATCCATTGATTTCTCGTCAGCTGAAGGATTGACTTCAAGGTATCTTCAGTTCTTCAGGGTTTTATTTGGATTATGAGATTGAAGGCTTTGTTTCTTTGTATTTGATGAAAGTAATTACCACCCATTCTTCATTCTTGGGATAGAGCATTACTAGAGTTGTCAAAGTTCACCTGATGATCATGTGGAATAAAAGTGCTTTTTCTTCATGGCTTTTACTTAAATATCCATGGATAAATCTGTTTTTATTTTTAATATTACATTCAAAAATTTGTTTTAAAGCAATTTTAATCTTCTTTTTAGTACATTAATTTTCTAGGTGTTTGGTATATTTCACTTTCTCAAATCAAGATAAATGTCCAATGAATTGGAAAATGGCTACATAAAAGTGCTCTATAAAATAAATGCTTTTGTTGCACACTAGCAACTTCCAAACAGGAACCGATGAGTTTACAAGATAATGTCAGCCTCTATGGTAGAAAAAAAATAAACTTTTTCATTTTAATGCAGTTTCAAACAGTGAGAACTTGAAAATATTTTGTTTTCTATAAAATAAAGGTAACAGAATCGCTGCTTTAATCTTGTATATCAGAATCATTTCAGATCAATTAATTCCAACTCTTTTATTACCACATTTAAAATGCAATTGGAAGTGAGTTCTTGTGCCATGATCAATTACTATGTTTTTACATATGTTGTTCTTTTTCTGCTTAGACTTGAGGTTTTCTTTTTTGTTTTACTGGAGGAGAAATATTTGAGTAACAGAGAATAAAGTGTTCTTATTCTTTAGAAATGCGTTCTGACACTTGGTCATATATAAAAACTATATATTCGTATAAGATATTCTGAAACTGCCTAAATTTTTTCTGAACTAAATGTGATTTTATTTATACTTGATCACAACCAAATGGATGAGAAAGCATGTAACTTTTTTTTTTTAGACAGACACTTGTTGCTGTGATACCTTGAATCCTGGAGGAAATGAAAAACTGAAAGTGATAAAATAATGATCAATTTTAAATGTAGAGTCTCTTATTCAAAAGAGTAGCATATTCATCTTAGCCACACTAATACACAAAGGAAAAAGATTCCCTCTCAGAGTTTGGAGACCAATCATTGGTATCAGTTTTAGAGAGACAGAAACCTTTCTCAGGGCTAAGAGACAGCAGGAGTAGTAGTCATATCAGTTGGAACCTTGATACACATCAAAGGAAATGAAGCCCTATGGCTGAAGAAATTACATGGATACCGTAGACCAGTAATTTTAAATATTAAAAGGCTCTTTTCAAGCTAAGGACAATTTGTAGTTATAAGCAGACTGCCCAAGGTTAGCAAGTACTGAGAATAATCAGTCCCCTGAACCCAAGATTTTTTTTTTTTTTTTTTTTTTTACCTTCAAGCTTCCTAGGGATTAAAGTAACTCATCTGATTTTCTCTGATTAATGTGATATTTCTTTTTCCATCATTGTCCTGTGTGTGTGTGTGTGAGTGCATGCTTTCTTATCAACTTATGTAAATATTTAAAAAACAAACTTTCTTCAATCCATTTTCTACATCAGATATTGAAGAACCATGCCAATTTTTAAATTAAATAGAAATGTATTGTCAATTGCGATGTTTCTAGCCTATCTAAAATCTAGTATTTAAGTTGAAATTCAAATCTGAAGTCTCATTTTCTTTCTTTTTTTAATTGTTCATTTTGAGAATACATTTATTAAAGCTGGAGACAGTGAAAGGGGGAAATGCTTAGGCTAGAGGAAGCAACAAAGGAGGCCTTGGAGACAGGTCCAGGGGGTAACTGCTGGAGGAGCTTCTGCTGCCCATTGCTCTCCTGGTTGCAAGACTCACAGAGTCCCTTAGAGTTTAGGAAATGCATGCCTGAGAGGGGAGAAGTGGGGGGGGGAACGGTGCTGGCATCCCCCAGGAGGGGGAGCGCATCTCATTTTCTTTCTTAATAAAAGCCATCTCATTTAGCTACCAGTTTATGCCGTTGTTCTGTCAACCTGTTAATATAAGCAGATAGATAAGAGGTTCGATTTATGATGGTTCCTTGAAAATATACCCTGTATGTAACCCTCTGGTCCACAGCATTTGCTTGCTTGGTTTCTAACGAAGGCTCATTAAAATGAATGAAACTAATATAAAACTTACCTTGAAACAGTTCCCCTGCTAAACTCTAGTCTCAAAGGATTTTCTAATTTGCCATTTGTATTTTAGAGTTTGACCAAGATATTAGAAAGACATTACATGTACCACTGTCTGAAAATACTTGATACTACTTCGAAGTGGAAAAGAGTCAAGGTACTTGGATTATTAAGACATTTGTGTTCATATAATTCATTTTTAAAGGAAGAGAATTCAACATGATTTGTCGCTAATTAAATGGTATTTTGAAAGCTATAATTCAGTAAATGTTCTCCATTTCCAAATGCCAGAGCAATCTTTGTATATAGATTTGTGTATGGGGATTTAGATTTTCAAACCAGGTAATGTTTGGACATATGCATAAAACTTAAGTTTTTCTTCTAATATAATCATATTGATGTGAAAAAAATAAGCTCGTTGACCGTTTTTGACTTCTATTTTCTTTCATATTTTATATAGGGAACAGTTTAATTTAAACATATAGTTATGGTTTTCTTCAGTTTGAGGTTTAAGCTCAATGAAGTAAAAGCTCAATAAACAGAATCTTTAGCTTCTGGATTGTATTCTGGTTAACAAAATTCTGATCAAATTATGAGGAAGATAAGATTAAATCTTAATTATAAGTAGTAAAATATATTTGTCTAGTTTTCTACCTTACTATATTGACCTTAATTGAATCCTTCTTTCCCTGTAATTCATTGTTTTTTATTGTACCTTAAGGTTATCATCTTAAACATTAATTATAATTTTCCAAAATGAGATGAGAAAGGTTAAGTTATAAAAACAATGACTCAAGGACATTGAGAAGCTACTGTATTAAAAACAACAACAAAATACCACAACTCCTGAGTCAGCTTGTTTTTCCTGATTATTGGCTTCCTTCTGTAAAAATTAAGAAAAGATTTTCTTAGATATTACTTGTTGTCTGAGGATACTGGTTGGTTGTACTTCATTTAATCAAAATTTAACTAAGAAAAATGATGAAAGTGACCAAAAACAGATATATTTCCTATGGTTAACAAGAGCAATGGCCTACATTATCAACTTAATTTTTTAAAAGGCAAGAGGTGTTGTTGGTTTCACTGTTATTTAGGAATATAGAAAGTTTGGACACTACAATTTTCCAATAACTTTTATTGGTGGACTTTATCTGATTATGGATCTGTAAATAATTTTGTGCTTGAAGGAAGCCATCCAAATCTTATCTTGATAGCAAACTGTATACAATAAATTGTCTCTCATTTTTGCTGTTTTTCTCTGGTTGATTTGGGAATACGGGTGCAAACCAAATATTGAAATGTCCTTGTACAGCTGCCTACTTTTCATACCTAATGCTTAGAGCTGTCCTGAGTATAGTTCACTAAAGCTTTGGACACAAAAAGTACTATGACCAGCTCATCTCTCCACTAATAAAAGTTTTTGTCCCATGGGTAGTTCAGACCACACGTGTAGTATAGCAAAAATGCCATCTGGAAATAATTCACTGTTATTGCTTCTTATCAGGACTGCTTAGAATTTTCTTTTTCAAGTATAAATGAATCATAGAATAGATGGATGTATGTTCATTAAACTATAAAAACGTATTAGGCTATCATCTTAACATGCAAACCAGAAGTCTAATACAGGTAAGCTAGATCATGTGAGCCCATGGTATGAATGTGACATGTGAGGAAAAATTAGACTGAATTTGGTTTGTGTTATACCAGGAAATTACATATTCTTCTTAAATAAAATAAACACTTGGCAAGGCTGTTAATCATCCCTAGTGAAAGGTTTTACAGATTCAATATTAAGATGATGAGCTCCCCACTGGTCTTGGAAGCACTGTAGTCCAATGAATCCATTTTCCTCCAAAATCATTTAAATAAAAATTATATTTGCATTGAGGAATGTGAATGGCTTAAATGCTAAAATGTCACTTAAAAAATGTATTGTCCCTTCTGTGGGATCCTCACAGTTTTCAGTTAATATTTAGTTAAATGAGACTGGGGATGACAATAGAAGCAAGTATATACACCTCTCAAATTCACTTCATTTTTATGCATGTAACTCAGCTATACATGAATGTGCATTTTCATCTTTAGATTACTTCACGAGACCTCTCTCTTACATTTTAGGGTAAATTAAAATAATATCTCATTGATAACATATTTGGAAATTTACCTGCAGTGATATTGTAGCTGGTAACTCCTATAAAAACAAACAATTTTTAGAAGTTATCGATTCACAAAGAGATGGTAACATGTAGTGGTTAAGGATGTGTGCATTGTTGTTTAAGTGCATTTGTTTCCTAGTAAACAGACTAGTACTGTGCCACTGAAGAAATTTGTAAGCATTAAAATATTCTATAATCAGGTCCCTGGAGAACATATAAAATTTTTTAAAAGGAATAAATATTTGACATCCTAGCCATTTTCTAAATACACTTGTAGATGAGTTCTGCTTTTAAAGGGCTGTTTCAAAGGTAAGACAAATTATATTATATGTGAGCCAAGAACATACTTTAACATGGCTGGCTAATCCAGGTGGTAGGATTAATGTCAGTGTCAGCCTAACAATTGAACTAATTCAAAACCACAAGGTGAGATTGACAACTACCATAAGACAAAGGAAAGCTAATTTTAGAATAAAGAGTCAGAAGCAGGGATGAAAGGATATAGATTCAAAACACAGCCCTCTTGAAACCAAAAGGATGCAATTAAAGAAAATGTTAACTATTCTCAGGAGGTACCATTACAGGTGGCCAGACTAGGAAAGTGGTCATCTAAATAATGCTATTTGATGAGCCATTAAAGGTACTCCAATCTGAAAATATGTTCTCTGTGTTTTTATTATAGTGGCTAAAATCTCCACTGCTCAACTACACTTTTGAGAGGCCTTCAGTATCTTTGTGACAATGAATGAAGATGTAAGATTTTTATAGAGCTTATATTATGCTGAAATAGAGAAGATAGAAAGTTTTAAATCTGGCCTCAATATCCTCATTTATAAAATAGGAATTATGTCATATCTGCTTATAGGATTATTGAAGGGATACATTTTTTTTGTGTGTGTGGAAAATTCCAATATATGAAATAAAGTGTCTTGTTCAAATAAGCATTTACTGCATGGTAGTAGTTTATCTTCATTATTGAAAGTAAGGGTCATGCATTACTAGGACCACATATATTCAGTATATTCAAGCAGCTACTATGCACTTTGCCCTCATCCTAACTTTTGTTTAATATAAATGGTAAAATATAAACAAATGTCTATATAGCAAATAATACATCTGATTATGCCTGTTGCTCAGAAGAAGAAGCAGGAGTGGCAGGCAGTAGGAGATCCCATCTTTGCTATGGTAAACAGAGAAGGACTCTGTGCAGAAGACAGGAGCCGAGATCTAAAAGAAGTGAAGGGGTCAATAACCTGATGGCTGGTGGAAGGGCATTACAGATAAAAGAAGAAGTTGTTGGGGACAGAGCACACTTGGTTTGGCAAGAAGCGAGGTCTATGTGGCTAAAAGTACAAATGGAGATAAAAAATGGAAAGAAATCAAATTAAGACGTACTTAGAAGCCAGAAAAGACTAGGTCTTGGAGTCCATGGTCAGAACTTTGGATATTATTTTATGTGTGATGGGAAATTACTGAAAAAAGTTTCCAGTGCCTGAAGCTGATTTTTCTTTGACCATAGGATTAAATTAGATATTTGATTGGTGGATGGATTTGTACACTCAAGGCAAGGGCTCTAGCACTATGTTGATGCACAATGGGCAGGAAATGGAATAAGTAGGTGGCTGGTGTGGGAAGCTCTGTCTGTTTGCTGCATGAGGATCCTAGGGACCTCTGAATAGCAGGTATTGTAGGGAGCAGAAGAGTTAAAGTTCTGACTCAAGCTTTTCATGGACAATGTCTACAGGCTCAGGATACAGTATCTACAGATGGCCATTCCATTTTGCCTAAGAGTGGATTTATGGATCTATTTCACTTAGAGTCAGAATCACTGCTAAAAACGCCATTTGCCTTTTTCTCCACTAATCATGTGTGGCCACAAACACTGGGAGTCACACATGCTCCTCATTAAAGAGGAAATATTCGGAGGTCAACTTTTGTCATTACTGTCTCTGCAATATACAGATGGAGAACAGCATGGTGTATGTGGGGAAACAAAACATTTAAAATCTGAAGTTAGTGCAAGAATTGGGGTTTATTTTCATTTGGGAAATTTTTAGATATCTGTTTCACAGTATTGTACTGGGCAGAGGTTCTCTCAACCATGAGGGAATGTTACTGAAATTGATCTAAGCAAAAACTTTCTATTGGCAAAGCCCTGTGAATATGAAGCTATAAGCACTTGCTTGTTTAATAAGCAAGATATGAAAATATGCAATCACAACTAGTCAAGAGACTGTGTACATATGGAAGCAAGTTGAGTGGGAAAGTCTAAGAAAGGTTTTAAAATAGACTATAGATATAAAACACATACATACATGTTCATGAAAAGCCACAGAAAAGTAATCTTGGCCATTTCTCCATTAAATGAGATATGAATACCTATCTTAGGCAAATTAGAACTATAAATAACACGGAGAGACATTTTTAATAACTTTTGAAAACTCCAATTTAAATGCTGGTCATGATCTCTCCTATCACAGAATGTCTACTGTTTCCAAATTGCCTTTATTGAACCTTTGGTTATCAGATTTGGCATCACATCTTGCTGTTGGCAGTCTGTTTGGGAAAGAACGAGGAATGGGATTAAGGCTGGTGGCATGTTAAGCTCTAGCTACTTTGGCAGGACTGCATGGCAAAGCTGGCACGGCACTTGCCTACATTGATCCTCTGGCCCCTGGCCAGTGAACTTTATCAAATATATACGTGAAGGCTGAAGCCCTACAGAGTAATAAACAGACAAGGCATGGTTTCAAATTGAAAGCAAACATTCCTGCATGCATTAAGACCGAACAGTCCAAAATAGTAGCCACCAGTCACCCGTTCATTTATTTCAGCTCTAACTATTGCCAACACTTGAAATGTGGCTAATAAGAAGGAAGATGTTCAGTGAGTGTAAAATGCATATGTGATTTAGAAGAGTACACACAAAATAATGTAAGGTCTCTCGTTAATAATTATAAATGGATTACATGTAAAATCCTATTATGGAGAATTTTATGTAAATAAAATATAATTTTGAATTTAAGTTCAAGTGTTTATAAATTTAAAATTTTAGATTACATATTGGTTAGTATTTGTGGCTTTTGTCAGATTTCTACAGGACAATGTTATATTAGGAATGCATTGGGTGGGACTTCAGTTTGGCCAATGTACTGCGCATTGGGGCAAAAAATAAAGTATTGTGTCTTGGATGAGAAAAGTATTAGTTAGATGTCCAATATGAGTCTGAAAACAAACTTTACAACTTAATAACTATGTGACCATGGATATTTTATTTAAATTTCTGAGGTTCAGAGATTTTTAATGGGTAAATAAATAATAATAATATTAGAGGCTTAAGGTTATGAAAAATGTACGTAACCTAAGTCCCTAGTTCATTGAAAGTTGTAGGCAAATTTATTTACTTTTCTTCTAGCACTAGAGAAGAGAAAACTGAACTCTGCCCACCCTTTATCAAATAATGAGCTTTGTGTTGGCAGGCTTGTCTGTTCATTTCTTTCAGCTTCAGTTAATTCAGATGTAAAACGGATATAAAAATACAATTGTTTTGAATATAAGTATCTGTGCAAATTGATTTTCTGAGTTCTTTTCACTCCAAATATTCAAATTGTTGTATTTCTAATGACTCAAAACATTGAAAACAGAAAAAAAAAAATACTAGGAATCCTGTGTTCTCTTCATGGTTTAGAATAAAATGAATTGAAGTTACCTAACGAAAATGATGGCCATAAGATTAATATATTTGACATCTTTAAAATGGTGATCAATATACTTTATCTTTGATTACTTTTTCTTAAAATTAAATATCCATTCTTTAATTCTAAAAGCTTTTGCAAAGTGACAGATTTTCTTCACATTAAAAATTTTGTTTTTCTTCCTTAAAGCCATAGATGCACCTCTTTTGTCCCTCATGGAAGTAAAGCTACTTTCCCCAGTGAATATATTCCAGGCTTTCAGAGCAGCACTGATTCCACCCCGAAGGGCAGGAACTTGCCTGGTTCCCAGGAAACTTGCTTGGTTGGCAGTCAGCTTGTGTTAATAACCAACTTTTGCTAACTCTGCCCTACACTTTTAATAGGATTATATATATTTTCTTTCAATATGAGCATAGATTGATCTTTATTTTTTCTCTTGGAAGCCATTGTTGTCTAAATATGAGAAAATAGAAAGCAAGCAGCTGACCTGTGTGATTCATTGTATCCCCAATTATGGGCAAGCGAAAGATGCTCCCAGTGGAAAAGAAAATGAAGGCAAGTGACTTGGACCCTGGGCAAATAGATGAAGAGCATTTGCTAGGAACTGAATCCTTACCTATGGAATGCTTTGAGTGGGATGCCCATGGTTAATAATTGTTATGGCAACAACAACAATAAATTCTATATACTTAGGAGATATGACTTCTTGGAAAATTTCATATAAACTGCTCAACACTAATATATACGATGGAGATAACATGGAGATGTTCCATAGCTTAAATGTTCCCTGCAGTGTGAGATAAGCACATTTTACAGACTTTATCTATTACATAATATATATGTTATGTATACAGAGACCTCACATGTTATTCTAAGACAGAGAGTAGATGCTCAATGTGGAGACCCACACAGGTCGTTCCCAGCTTTGTTTGTGCTTCTTCATCGCTGGGATTTTTAAAAATCATTAGTAACGTTTGATCCTGGCAAACTTTCAGGCCACCAATTTAATGCCATCCTTGGTTCTAGCTCAGCATACATTATGAAGAAGCTTATACTTCCATTATGACTTTATCTTTTGTGTATGAGTTAGGAAAATAAAAGTGAATCCTTCCCAAAAATTTAATCAGATAAGCATTGAACTTCAATAAGGCTTATTTTTGCTTTTCTATCAAATAGGGCATTATCTCTGTTCCTGGAAGTAGAGAAGGGTTAAAAAATATATGACTATACAGCTCAAAATTGAGCCTGTTGTCATGATTGTATAAAATAGTTGGTGTGCTTTTTTTTTTTTTTTTTAATGTATCATGTTTTTTTTTTTTTTTTAATTTATTCACCATCAATAGACATTTAGGTTGTTTTTATATTTTGCTTATTGTGAATAATGTTGCAGTGCACATGAGAGTGCAGATATCTCTGATTTCAGTTCTTTTGGATAGTGAGATTGCTGGATCTTATGGTAGTTCTATTTTCTTTTTTCTTTATTGATTTTCGAGAGAGAGGAAGGAAGAGGGAGAGAGAAAGAGAAACATCGATGAGAGAGAAGATTGATTGGCTGCCTCCTGCATGCCCCCACTGGGGATCAGGCCCACAACCTGGGCATGTGTCATGACTGGGAATTGAACCAGTAACCTCTTGGTGCATAGGTCAATGCTCAACCACTGAGCCACACCTGCTGGGCGGTAGTTCAATTTTTAAATTTTCAAAGAATCTCCATATTCTTTTCCAAAATTGTTATACACAATTCAATAGCTTTCCTGTCAATCAGAAACAATAATTTAGAACAGATTATGAAAAAATGTGCCAGATAAAAATATCACACCAAGTAGTTACAGGTTCAATTTCGGTCAGAGGCATGTACTACCTTGGTTGTAATTCGGTCCTCCAAATCAATGTGTCTCTCTCACATCTCTCTCTCTCTTTCTCTCTCTCTCTCTCTCTCTCTCTCTCTCTCTCTCTCTCTCTCTCTCCCTCCCTCCCACTTTATCTAAAGATAAATGCAAAAAATATTCTTGGGTGAGGATTTTTTTTTTCTTAAATCACAACAAGAATACAAGAGTTTAACTATAATACCAATATTATATATTCAAAACCTAAAATTATTTTCTTTATTCATTTTATTTTTTTGTTGACACTATTACAGATGTCTCCTATCTCCCTCCCCCTTTGCCCACATCCACCCAGACCCCACCCTCTCTTTCCTCTGGCCTTCACCACACTATTGTCTGTGTCTATGAGCTATGCATATATGTTCTTTGGTTAATCTTTTCACGTTAATGTGCTATGAAACACTATTTCCACACTTGTAACTTACTCCTACTTCTGGTCCTCATCTAATCTATGTGATATGTGTTGCCCTTGGTATGGAGACATTTTAAAAGCAAAAGCATTTCATTCAATATTTTTAAAATATTTTCGATGTAACAGAAGTCATAACTAGGATTTAAGATAAAAAACAATTTTAAAAGTAACATGAAAAATAAACCCATACCAAGGGAATATTATGATCAGGGAAGCAAGACATTGTTCTACCTCCACCCTGTTGCTGGTGCAAGATTCAGGCTATGGCAGGTGATCACGGCTTTCCGCAGTTGTTACCACTCTGTCACCTTCGTGTTCTCTTTCTGGCATTTCCATGATCTGGTTAATAATTTTATAGCTAGTTAATAATATTTTATATGAAACCATCTCTTCTGAAATAACTGATGTAGTTTTTGTTTCTCCACTGGACTCTGACTGACTGTCTCTCAGTTTATATATTTATACTTAGTAATAAGAATAGAGATATAAAGATTTACATTGATATTTACTTGTATTCCCTTATAAGATTGGTTCTAACCTCTTTCCTACAATGATGTTTTATTTTTTATAGTTCTTTTAGTTGAGGCTAATTAATAGTTGGCATTCCACTGAAAGTTAGCTTCTTTATAGATAGGAAAGAACTTTGTTTATTTTCTCAAACTTTAGCATCCTTAGAATTCCCAAACATGACTGCTGCCTTAAGATCTAACAAGCGGCCCTGGCTGGTTTGGCTCAGCGGTGAGAGTGTCGGCCCACAGACCAGAGAGTCCTGGGTTCGGTTCCCGCTAAGGGCACGTACCTCGGTTGCAGTTTGTCCAGGACCCGGTTGGGTCTTATGGGTGGCAACCACTTGATGTGTCTCTTTCGCATTGATGTTTCTCTCTCTCTCTTCCTCCCTCTCTCCCTCCCACTCTATCTGAAGATAAATGCAAAAAAAAAAAAAAAATGTCCTTGGGTGAGAATTAAAAAAAAAGATCTAACAAGCGAACAGTGTTCCTGTTTTATACAGTCTCTTGCCCCGGAAAAGTCATGATCTCTACTAACAGGCTGAAGGTAGTTGGGTAGTTAACCTCACTGAGAAGGATTTTATACTTTTGACATTTAAAAAGATGATGTTGGAGTAAATGAATCAAGAATCTTAAATTGTTTCTTTGAGATTGGGTAGATTAGTATATAAATATTAAATCCTCATCCCCAGAAAAGACATCTGGACACAAAAACACAGGCTTGCAAGGAGGCAGTAAATAGACTCCTATATTCCAAAGGGATTTTGTAGTAGTTTATCTCAATTCCATTTTAACAGAAAACTCTGGAGAAAGGATTTATGGCAAGTTTAAGGATAGAAAGGAGCTACCTTGTCTCAGAGGGTGTGGAATAAGCACAGCGCAGGGAAATACTTAAATTCAAAATGGAGAAAAGTGAATAGTGATAGAACAGAGAGCATTATTCTGAGCCAAATAAATCAGAAGAAAATGGGGAAAGAGAGAAGAAAGAAAATTGTGAGAATGAACTGTTGGTTGTTTTCCAAATTTATGTAACACACACACACAAGGAGAGTTGTGGAGAGAGTGCAGCTCACATATGTGCACTGGAGTCCTTTTTTGTTGTTCAATTTGCTTTTTTTTTTTTTTGCTAAATAAGATTAATTCTCTAAATCTGTAAAGCAATTTCTTGTGCCTTTGGCTATTTTCCTAATTCAAAGTTATTTTAAGTAAGAGTACTGAGGTTTGAGAACAGTTATTTAAGGTAAAAGTTCAACCCAGCCTTCTCTAGGGAAAACATTTTAGATAGATCACTTAGTAATTCAGAGGGAAAAGATCTCTTTTCTTGCTATTTTTAAAATTTGATTCCCTCTTCAGGTTTAACAATTTATTAGGGTAAACAAATGTAATTCAACATTTTTCTCAAAAATCCCCCCCAAAATAACCCTAAAAACCTTTAACATGCCAAAGAACTGTGATAACAATAACAACAATTAAAAGGCTTTTCAAGTGGTAAAAGGGTTCATGAAAAAAAAAAGTTATGATTTTTCTAAAACTTTTTTTAATACTGTGTTGTTTCTGATTTATGTACTTTTTTCAAACTAGAAGAAAAATGAGTGAAATTCATTTTTTTTCTCAAAATAGAAAGTAAATGTATCACCTACTTGGATGCCCAGTGTATGGCTGGGAATCAAATTAATCATTCTCATGAGGATTAAAAAATAACCTCTTTGCCATGCCTTTAATTTCTAAATCTTTGACTTAGGACACTGACCTGTGTTTTTAAATGCTCTTAATGACATATTATTTAACTTTCCAGAGATGAAATTAACCTATATATTTGTAAAGATGAAAATAACAAAGATCTTCTAAGAAAGTCATCAGTGTTCAAATTCCAGAATGTAGTGTATCTATCCTAAAGTATGATTATTTCACCAGGGGATAAGCCAGCAATCAAGGTTGTATTGTGTGTAGAGAAGAAATAGCAATATAACTATTGGGGGAAAAGTAGTAGTTGAGAAATTGCCTTCTGGGTAAAATGTAAGTGGGGAAACGACATGATTTATTGCCTTGTATTCAGTATTAGCATGTATGTCCGTAAAACAAATTAAACCTATGTTTCTGCTAATAAGTAATCCAGCAAATGACAGTACCAGAGAACAAATCTTTAAGAAAATCTACCTGATAGTTTTGTGGTTTCTAAATTAGCCTTTTAAATTTTAATGACAGTGTCATAGAAGGAACATCATATTTCATAGCTTTGGAAATACAATGCAACTTTAGAAATACCACAAGCTTTCTAAGAAATCCTTTGCTTTCTGTAAATAAGTATTTCAAAAGTTCTGTTAGGAAAGCATTTTAGAGATTTCTACTTGTTGGCAGAATATGTATTGTCATTTTTCCCCAAAGGCATATCTATTCCAAAACACATTTAATAAAAATTTTTGGATTCAAATTAAAATTTGTTTCATGTTTTTGTTGTTAAATATTCCCAACCTACTTTAAATTTAATTATCTTTCAGTTTAAAATGCCACATCTTTGGGGGGAAAAATGTTTTGTACCTTTTAAATCAAAACCCTGGATTGCATTACAGGAAAAACGAATCTTATAACAGAGGAAAAGAAAGGTTGAATAGCAAATAAATTAGATTCAGGCTTGAGATAACAGAAATAGCTGTAATCAGAAGATATGTTTTATTATTACAGATGGAGGTAACGGTGAGAAAAGTGTGGGAGAATTGCCTAAGGCTTATTTTAAGACACATGTAACAATATATTACCTCCATGGCTTATTTTCACATAAGTATTTTTTTAAATGCCCTTTTCTGGAATTTATGTTATTTATATATTTATTAATAATAATAAAAAAACAGATTCCATCATCACAGAAGGAAGATTAAAATGACAAGCACTGCTGAGTGTTTTAGATATATGATATCTACAAGGCAATAGGCTAAATACAGAAGGGTAACCAAACCAAATGCAGTTTAATTCCTGTCTTCAAGGAGTGGATAATCTCTCTGAAAATATTATGCACTCAAGAAAAAAGTTGAGGTATGTTTAATATGAAGTGATTCAGTAAAATATTTTTATTTTTAAAGTTTTATTTATTTATTTATCATTTCCTCCAGAGAATGGCTGTTTAACACCTTATTTTACACATTACAATCAAAGAAGGAGGTTAAAGGGGATCCATACAATCCATTGGTGACGCATTAGGGAGGTAGGAGAAAGCAAAGCAGAAAAATCTCTAGGATTGGATAAAGACTAAAAGGAAAAGACACATACTACTTTTACATTGGTGGGTACAGGATAGTTAACAGTTAACAATTAACAAGATAACAATAACAATACAGGGTTTTGTGGTCCCTGCTCTGATGGGATATTGTGCCCTGAGGGTTTTGGAAAAAGGAAATTACCCTGAAATTCCAAAAGTATGTTATCATAGATGAAACAGATTTTTAAAATCAGGAAGGACAAATATCAAATAAATAATAAACATATGTGCTCATTGGACTCTGAGGAATCAGGTATGTGAAATATCTCAGGAAGAAAGAATACTGATTTTTAATAGAAAATAGCTTGGGATAAATGGTAGAATAGAGGAAAGAGGAAAGGAAGACCACTGGAAATTTTTGGTTCTGGGTCAGGGTATTCTAATTTAAGAAAAAGATATGAATTCATGACCTAGTTTGGAAAACAATGTCTAGACCCTACTTTCCTTATATTTTCCAGTTTATTGAAAAATAATTGACATATATCATTGTATATGCTTAATGTGTGGTGGTTTGATATACATGTATTGTGTAAATCACCCCAACAAGCTCAGCTAACTTTTGTCTTCTCATATAGATAAAATAAAAAGAAATGAAAGAGCCAAGCCAGTGTGACTCAGGGAGTTGAGCATTGCCCCAGGGACTGAGAGGTTCCGGTTGGATTCCTGTCAGGGCACATGCCTGGGTTGCCGGCTTGATCCCTAGTATGGGGTGTGCAGGAGGCAGCCAATCAATGTTTCTCTCTCACATTGATGTTTCCATATCTCCCCCTTCCTCTCTCTCTAAAAAGATCAATAAAAACATATTTAAAAAAAAATAAATGAAAGAAAAAAAAGAGGGAAAACAAGTTCCTCTTTGTAATAAGAACTCTTATGATTTACCCTCTTAACTTTCCTGTATACCAGCCAGCAGATTTAGCTATAGTGATCATGTTGTACATAACATCCCTAGTACTTCTTTATGTTACAACTGGAAGCTTGCACTTTTTGATCACCTTCTTCCAAATCTCTGTCCTCACACCACCCACCTCTGGTGTGATCACAAATCTGATCTCTTTTTATATGATTTTTGTTTGTTTTAGATTCTACGTATACGTGAAATCACGCAGTATTTATCTTTGTCTGATTTATTTCACTAACATTTATCTAACAATGAACACTTTGGTTAGTTTCATGTCTTGGTTACTATAAATGATGCTATAAACATGGAATGCAGATATCTTTTTGAGTTAGTGTGTTGTTGTTTTTTCTTTTGATATATTCCCGAAAGAGGAATAACTGGACTACATGGTAATTCTATTTTTAATTTTTTGAGAATCCTCCATAATGTTTTTTATAATGGCTATACCAATTTCCCTCATATATTAAATAAAACAGTTTGATTAGGCAATTTAAATACATTCTTCAGTATTGGAATCTCAATAGCTCAAAGTGTCAAAGATTAGCTATTATAAATAGTCAAATTAATGCCAGTATAAGAATGTATATTATTGATAACCAAATGCAATTCCTTAGGTGCAGGACACTTGAAAGAAACCTAGAGCAAATAAATTAATTTTTCAAAAATGATATTACATGTTATTATAAGATTTATATTGGAATAAAGGTAAGAAATTATCTATCATGTATCTATCTATCTATCTATCTATCTATCTATCATCTATCATCTATCTAATTATATTATTCATATTATTAGTATAGTCAGGGCTTTCCAGAGAAACAGAAACAATAGAATGTAGCCTGGCCATTGTGGCTTAGTGGTTGAGTATTGACCCATACACCAGAAGGTCGCCAGTTCAATTCCCGGTCATGGCACATGCCCAGGTTGTGAACCAAATCCTCAGTGAAGGGCATGCAGGAAGTGGCCAATCGATGTTCTCTCTCATCGATGTTTCTATCTTTCTCTCCCTCCCACTTCCTCTTTCTCTAAAAATCAATATAGAGAAAAAAATTTTTAGTTAAAAAAAGAATGTATATACATGTGGAAATTTATTATGAGGAATTGACTCAAAATTAAGGAGGCTGGAAATAACATGATCTGTCATCTGCAAGGTAGAGACTCAGGAAATCGGGTCATGTAATTTAGCTTGAGTCTAAAGGCTTGAGAACCAGGCAAAAGAAAATGAGATGAGATGTCCCAGCTCAATGATTGAGTCAGGAAGAAAAGGGAAAAATTCCTCCTCACTTCCCCTTTTATTCTATTCAGGCCCACACCAGTTTAAATCAACCATATTGAGGAGGGTAATCTACTTTAATGAGTCCACCACTTCAAATGATAATCTTATCCAGAAACACCCTCACAGACACACTCAGAAACAATGTTTAATCTGGACACCCATAGCCAACTCAAATTGACACATAAAATTAGCTGCTGAATTTTGGAGTCCCAGATAAAATATAAGATTTTTTTTTAACATTTCCTAATGTATTTCATTTTTTATGTTCCAACCACACTTTAAATTTAGTAGCATTTTTCACCAGTCTCTCAGGTGTACAGCAAAGTGCCCAGAAAAGCATGCATGCTACAGAGTGGTCCCCCTGCTGCCCCAAGCACCCACCTGGCTTCATTCCCTGTTATCCCAACATTATTGCTGTATTCTCCATGCTGCAATCTGCATCTCTGCGACTATTTATTTGCTTAATCTGGCAACCATAACTGGACACAATTTTCTTCATTGACTTCACTGGAGTACATGAAAGAACTATGCTGGAAACTTTGCCAATCCTTTTAAAATTATGTTCATAACTCTTTATTTTACTTAAAATATTTTTTTAAAGTGCAAGATGTTATATTCTTCCACCAAGTGATTTGAATGAAGTTACTGACAGAGAGGACAGAGGAAGAAATTCAGCTGAAAGGTATATAGAACAGATGGTAAGGTTTATGCCTCTATAATCAAATATTAGTTTTATAGCTCTTTAAATTAGTGCAGATGAGAAAGTCAACGTTTAGAATCAGAATTTTATTATTGACTCTGCATGCTTATGTATTTGTGTGGTCTCTATATAATGGTAGAGTTCTCGATGTTATTACCATAGAATACATTTGTGACTTAATAGCTATTTAATCACATAGAGCTAAAACTCATGGTGCAATCTGCAAGGAACACTTACTTATTTTGTTTTTTAAGTAGTGTCTCATTTTGGTATTAGAAACTTTCCTTTGGGAATAAATCATAGCCTCTTCAATCATGTAATACATCTTTTATTCTCTTATGTAAAAATAGATTATTTACTGGTATATAGTTTTATAAATTTTAATGAGTATGTAGGTTTATGTAACCACCAACACAATCAGGGGACAGCACTTCTATCAGTACCCCAAATTCCCTCATTCTTTCTTTAGTCAAACTCTACCCCCCACCCCCAATACCTGGTAACCGCTGATCTGTTCTGTCTATATCATTATAGTTTGGTCTTTTCATAAATGGAATCGTATACAGTTGACTTTTCACCAGCAGATTTTTATTAGTTGGAGGTTGCCTAGGGTTGATCAAAGGAAAGTGGTGACAGTGGTGAGCACTCCTTCAGAGGAGAGGAGGCATCCTGGCTGTGGGGAGGAGTACTTACATCTAAGGCTCATGGTCTCCTGCTTAACTTGGAACACCCAGGAAGCTCCTCCCCTTGGTACTTAATATCACCAGTGCTGGCATGGAAGTGTCTGCAATGAGTTACTTCAAACTAGCTAACAGTTTTCCCATGGCTGAACTTCGAACCTTCCCTTGATGTCTTCTTCAGTGTGCTCCTTCACTGACAATTTGACACCTTCAGGAAAATTGCTTTGGATTATTTCCAATAAAATCTCATCAGATGTAACAGTCAAACTGCTCATCTGAACCACTGACTCATAAGGGGTAAGAACTGAATCCAGGAACATTTTGCTGCCTTGATCCTGCAGCCATAATACCTCCGTGACTTTGGTGGACATTGCATAACTTTCCTTGACTTTGATGGAGAGATGGTTACAGGACTGTGAACATATTGGCCATGTTGTATGCAGTTAGGTGAATGTTTAAAACCCCATATTTATAAACTAATGGGTCTCATTTCTACTTTTCCCTTCTTCTTCTTGGGCTCTTGGGCTTTAATTAGATGCTTGTAACTTCCAATTCCGTGGATCAGCTTAGTCTTGTAGTACCTATTGGTACTCAGCAAAGTGCCACCTGCAGAACAGATGGGATTCTCTCCTGAAGTTTTGAACCTTAAAAAGGGAAAGGCTTGAGACCGAAAAATGGCGGCGGAGTGAACGGAGCTACACAGACCGTCTCCCAGAACCAAACTGGAATTACAACTATAACACAGACAAATCGACGGGAAAAACCAACAGAAAAGCAGCTTGCGAGGACCATACAACGAGGGACACTGACTCCATCCCGGTAGGCTTGCGAAGGCGCGAGACGGGGCTGGGCGCCCACGGTCGGCAGCTCGGCAGCGGCCTTAGCTATAAGCGGCGCCCGCAGGTTACACTCCCAGGCGGCCCCGCAGCGCAGCCGGGACAGAAGCTGAAACAGCCACAGCCACTCACCTTGGGCTCCGGCGGAGGGAGGGCGGACTGGACTGGAACTGTGTCGGGACACTCGGGGTTTGGAGGGCGCCCAGAGCTTTGGCTGAGTGCAGCCACTCAGGACTGTGGCCACATTGCTCCTTCCCAGGGCTCTGAGAGAGGCAGCAGCCCCTCCCTCGGAGATCCAACCCCACCCTGTGGGCCATTGAAGTGCTAATTGAGGCTCACTAACAACCAGCATCTGCCCCACCCTCCTGAAAGCCCCTTGGCTGAGCACCAGAGGCAGTTTTTCAATCAACTGACAACCCAAAACTGATCAATTAACCTAGACTGCTAGCCACCAGGCAAAAAGCTAGAGGATAACAGTACGTTTCCTGGGCTGGCAACTTTAACCAGGAAAGTAAGACTTGACAGTGGTGTTCAACGCGGGTCCTCCCTCGCTCATCTAAACACAGGAGAGGGAGCCACAAACAGCAGAACACCAACACCCACAGGGAGAACTTGACAGGCTCCAAAGCCCACAGTGATAGCTAAAATGGTGAAACACAGAAACAGAAGCCAAATGAAAGAGCAAGACACCTCCACCGAAGATGAGATCAATGTGGAGCAATTAGGCATGTTAACAGAGCTAGAATTCAGAGCCATGATCTTGAGGAAGCTGAACAGCATGAGTAAGGACATAGAGACACTGAAAATAAGCCAAATGGAAATTAAAAACCAACAAGAAAAGATAAAAAATGACATATCCGAAATGAAAAACACATTGGAAGGTTTAAAAAGCAGAGTAGGGGAAGCTGAGGACCGGATCAGTGAATTAGAAGACAGGGTAGAAAAAATCAACCAATCAGAAAAACAAAAGGAAAAAACTATTAAAAAACAGGAAGACAGCTTAAGAGAACTATGGGACACGTGGAAACGTAATAATATTCGCATCATAGGCGTCCCCGAAGAAGAAGAAAAGGAGCAAGGGATAGAGAATATATTCAAAAAAATAGTGAGAGAAAACTTCCCTAATTTGGTGAAGGAAGAAGGCATTCAAGTTCAAGAAGCACAGAGAGTCCCAAGTAAGAAGAACCCAAACAGGCCCACACCAAGACACATAGTAATTAAAATGCCAAAAATTAAAGACAAAGAGAGAATCCTAAAAGCAGCAAGAGATAAGCAACAGGTTACCTACAAAGGGAATCCCATAAGGCTCTCAGCTGACTTCTCACAAGAAACACTACAGGCCAGAAGAGAATGGCATGAAGTAATCAAAGTCATGAAAAACAAGAATCTGAATCCAAGACTACTCTACCCAGCAAGGCTATCATTCAAAATAGAAGATCAAATAAAGAGCTTCCCAGACAAAAAAAAGCTAAGGGAATACATTTGCACCAAACCAGCACTGCAAGAAATGTTAAAAGGACTGCTGTAATTAGCAGTAGAAATGGGAAGAAAAATAGAACCACACTAAACAAAAATGGCAATAAATAAGTACATATCAATAATCACCTTAAACGTAAATGGATTGAATGCTCCCATAAAAAGACACAGAGTAGCTGATTGGATAAGAAAGCATGACTCATCTATATGTTGTTTACAAGAGACCCACCTCTCAACAAAAGACTCACATAGGTTGAAAGTGAAGGGATGGAAAAAATTTTCCAAGCAAATGGAAAGCAAAAAAAAGCTGGGGTAGCAATTCTCATATCTGATAAAATAGATTTCAAAATGAAGACCATAACTAGAGACAAAGACGGCCACTACATAATATTGAAAGGATCTATCCAACAGGAAGATATAACCTTGATAAACATATATGCACCCAATATAGGAGCACCGAAATATATTAAAAATCTTCTGGAGGACTTCCATGGAGAAATCGACAACAATACAATCATAGCAGGGGACTTCAACACCCCGTTGACAGCACTGGATAGATCCTCTAGGCAAAAAATTAGCAAGGAAACAGAGACTCTAAATGAAGCACTAGACCAAATGGATTTAATAGATATCTACAGAGAATTACACCCCAAAACTACAGAATACACATTCTTCTCAAGTGCACATGGAACATTCTCAAAGATAGACCACATGATAGGACACAAACTAAATCTCTACAAGTTCAAGAAGATTGAAATCATATCAAGCATCTTCTCAGATCACAATGGCATGAAACTAGAAATCAATTGCAACAAGAACATGCAAAGACATTTCAACACATGGAGGCTAAATAGCATGTTATTAAACAATGAATGGGTCACCGAGGAGATCAAGGAAGAAATTAAAAACTTCCTGGAAACCAATGAAAATGAACACACAACAACACAAAATCTATGGGATGCAGCGAAAGCAGTTCTGAGAGGGAAGTTCATAGCACTACAGGCCTACCTCAAAAACAAGAAAAATTTCTAATTGACTGTCTAACCTCACAACTTAAAGAATTAGAAAGCAAACAAAAAGAAAACCCCAGAGCAAGTAGAAGGAAGGAAATAGTAAAGATCAGAGCAGAAATAAATGACATAGAGACCAAAAAAACAATTCAAAGGATCAATGAAACAAAGAGCTGGTTTTTCGAAAAGATAAACAAGATAGATGGACCCTTAGCTAGACTCACCAAGAAACAAAGAGAGAGAACCCAAATACACAAAATCAGAAATGAAAGAGGAGAAGTAACAACCAACACCACGGAAATACAAAAGATCGTTAACAACTACTATGAACAACTATATGGCAACAAATTCAACAATCTCAGCGAAATGCACAAATTTCTAGAAACACACAGTCTCCCAAAACTATTCCCGGAAGAGATAGAAAACTTGAACAGACCAATAACAACTAAGGAAATTGAAGAAGTAATCAAGACTCTCCCAGCAAACAAAAGCCCAGGCCCAGATGGTTTCACAGGGGAGTTTTACCGAACATTCAAAAAAGAACTAACACCCATTCTCCTCAAACTATTTCAAAAAATTCAAGGAGAAGGAAGACTTCCAACCACATTCTATGAGGCCAGCATAATTCTAATTCCAAAACCAGAAAAAGACACTACGAAGAAAGAAAACTACAGGCCAATATCCCTGATGAACATAGATGCCAAAATCCTGAACAAAATACTAGCAAATCGGATCCAGAAATACATCAAAAAAATTATTCACCACGACCAAGTGGGATTCATTCCAGGGATGCAAGGTTGGTACAATATTCGCAAATCAATAAACGTGATACATCACATAAACAAAATGAAGAATAAAAACCACATGATCATATCAATAGATGCTGAAAAAGCATTCGACAAAATCCAGCATCCATTTCTGATAAAAACGCTCAGCAATGTAGGAATAGAGGGATCATATCTCAACATAATAAAGGCTATATATGAAAGACCTACAGCCAACATCATACTCAATGGACAGAAACTAAAAACATTTCCATTAAGAACAGGAACAAGACAGGGATGTCCACTTTCGCCACTCTTATTTAACATTGTACTGGAAGTCTTAGCCACAGCAATCAGATGTGAAGAAAAAATAAAAGGGATCCAAATTGGAAAGGAGGAAGTGAAACTGTCATTATTTGCAGATGACATGATATTATACATAGAAAACCCTGAAGAATCCATCAAAAATCTATTAGACTTAATAAATGAATTTGGCAAAGTAGCAGGATACAAAATTAACGTCAAGAAATCGACGGCATTCTTGTACATCAATGATGAGCTCACAGAAAGAGAAACTGAAAAAACAATCCCATTTACCATCGCTCCAAAAAAATTACGATACCTAGGAATAAACTTAACCAAAGAAGTAAAGGACCTATTTGCAGAAAACTACAGGTCATTGAAAAAAGAAATAGAGGAAGATATAAAAAAGTGGAAGCACATACCCTGTTCATGGATTGGAAGAATTAACATAATTAAAATGTCCATACTACCCAAAGCAATCTATAGATTCAATGCAATACCCATCAAAATACCAACGACATATTTCACAGAACTAGAACAAATACTTCAAAAGTTCATATGGAACCAAAAAAGACCCCGAATAGCCACAGCAATCTTGAAAAAGAAGAACAAAGTTGGAGGGATCACAATACCAGATATCAGGTTATACTACAAAGCGACTGTAACCAAAACAGCCTGGTACTGGCACAAGAACAGGCATATAGACCAGTGGAACAGAACTGAAAGCCCAGAAATGGACCCAAGGCAATACGCTCAATTAATATTTGACAAAGGTGGCAAGAGCATACAGTGGAGTAAAGACAGCCTCTTTAATAAATGGTGTTGGGAAAACTGGACAGCTACATGCAAAAAAATGAAACTAGACCATCAACTTACACCATACACAAAAATAAACTCAAAATGGATAAAAGACTTAAATGTGACCCGTGAATCCATAAAAATTCTAGAAGAAAATGTAGGCAACAAAATTTCGGACATCATACGGAGCAGAATTTTCACTGATACATCACCTAAGGCAACAGAAATAAAGGAGAAAATGAACACATGGGACTACATCAAACTAAAAAGCTTCTGCACAGCAAAAGAAACAATCATCAAAATGGAAAGGCAACCCACTGTATGGGAGAACATCATTGCCAATGATGTATCAGATAAGGGGTTAATTTCCAATATATACAGAGTGCTCATACAACTCCACAAAAGGAAGACAAAGAACCCAATTAAAAAATGGGCAGAGGAGCTGAATAGACACCTCTCCAAACAGGACATACAAATGGCCAAGAAACATATGAAGAAATGCTCAACATCACTAATCATCAGAGAGATGCAAATTAAAACAACAATGAGGTATCACCTCACCCCTGTCAGAATGGCTGCCATCAACAAATCATCAAACAACAAGTGTTGGCGAGGGTGTGGAGAAAAGGGGACTCTAATACACTGCTGGTGGGAATGCAGACTGGTGCAGCCGCTATGGAAAACAATATGGTGCTACCTCAAAAAATTAAATATTGAACTTCCATTTGACCCAGTGATCCCACTGCTGGGAATATACCCTAGGAAGCCTGAAACACCAATCAGGAAGAATATATGTACCCCCATGTTCATAGCAGCACTATTTACAATAGCTAAGATCTGGAAACAGCCCAAGTGTCCATAAGTAGACAAATGGATCAAAAAGCTGTGGTACATATACACAATGGAATACTATGCAGCGGTAAGAAAGAAAGATCTCTTATCCTTTGAGACGACATGGAGGGACCTGGAAAGTATTATCCTAAGTGAAAGAAGCCAAGCAGAGAAGGACAAATACCACATGATCTCACTTATATACGGAATATAATGAACATAACAGTCTGAGGAATACAGTAGACCCAGACACATGGAAGTGGGGCACAGACTGACATCCCTCAGAAGAGGGGATGGGGGGTGGGGGGGTGGGAAGAGATAAACCACAGAACTTATATGCATGTATGCATGACCAATGGACATGGACAACTAAGCCGGGGACAGGGTGGAGGGGGGGTGGGGTGGGGGGTGCCAATGGGGTAAAAAGGTAAAATATCTGTAACAAAAAAATAAATAAATAAAAATTAAAAAAAAAAAAAAAAAAAAAAAGGGAAAGGCTTGCTGAAAAATCATATGGTTCCTTAAACACAGCACCTTTCCAAGAGCTCTGTTCATCCTTCGCTGTTGTGGCCTGTTATTGTGCAAACTAAAGATGGGCCAAAGCAGCTTCAATCCCGGGCTGCTGAACCCTGGATTGCTGAAAACACTGCAGTTGACTCTTGAGCAAAGCTGGGGTTAGAGGCGCAAATCCCCATGCAGTAGAAAATCCAAGCATGACTTGCACTTCATAGTTCATCCTTTGTGTACCTGAATTCAACCAAACTGTAGATTGAGAACAATATTTTCCATCTTTGGTTGGGAATCCATGGTTGGGAATGTGAAAATACTGCTTTTGATCAGCAGTTTGTTGAATCTATGAATGTGAAACCAAAACTAGGAAGGACGAACTGTATTTGTTTAAAAAAAAACACATGTATGTGGACCAATGTAGTTCAAACCTGGGTTGTTCAAGAGGCAACTGTATGATTCTAAAAAGGTATGTAACCTATAAAGATAGGCTTCCTTGGCTGAGCCTTCTGCTTTTGAGAGTCATCCTAGCTACTGTATTATAGCATGATCCTTTTTATTGTATGGCTATATCATCATTTGTTTCATAGTTTATTAATTCACCTGTTGAAAGACACTTATGTTATTTTAGTGTGGGGTGATTATGAATAGAGCTGCTATACGTACTGTACACAGGTTTTTGTGGGTATATACATTTTTATTTCTCTAGGGTAGATAACCAGGAGTGGGATTGGGTGTCATTCGAATCATTTCTGAGAAAACATTTTGCTTTCCAATTAGCAATGTATAAGTTCCAGTTGCTCTACATCCTTGCAAGTGTTTCGTGCATTTTTAAATTTAGCCATTCTAATAGATGTGTCCTTGTGTCTCACTGTGGTTTTACTTTGCAATGTCCTAATGACTAATGCTATTGAACATCCTTATATGCAATTATTGGTTATTTGCATATCTTCTGTGCTCAAGTGCCTCTTCAATATCTTGTCCAGTTTTTGATTGGGTTGTTTGTTTTTCCTCTGTTAAGTTTTATGATTATGAATAAAAGTCTTTGGTGGATATGTGATTTGTAAATATTTTCCCCAATCTGTTCTTTATCTTTTCATTCAATCAACAATGTCTTTTATAGGGAAAATATCTTAAATTTGATGGGGATATTTGTCAAGATTATGCTTTTGGTGTTAACACCAGGAAATAGAGATTTTTCTTTTATTATTTGCTTTTCTTCTAAAAACAACGCTATTTGTTGAAAATATGACACCCATGTAGATTAGTAGGTTGAACGTGGGGTTCCATGCACCAAAAGGTTGCCAGTTTGATTCCCAGCTGGGACACATGACCGGTTGTGGGCTCGATCCCCAGCACAGGGCCTGCAGAAGGCAGCTGATTGATGTTTCTCTCACATGGATGTTTCTCTCTCCTTCTCCCTTCTTCCCTCTAAAATCAATAAAAACACATTAAGAAGAAGGAGGAGGAGGAGGAGGAGGAGAAAATAGCTCATTAAATTGCTTTTGCACTTCTGACAATTACCCATTCAGTATGGGTCTGTTTCTGAACCCTTTATTCCATTCAACTTATTTATGTGATTATTTTCTTCACCAATGCCACATTGTCTTGATTTTAGCCTAATATGACTTAACATCAGGCAGTATGATTCCACCAACTCTTTCTTAGTTTTGCTGTTCTCCTTCTGTTACCTTTCCATGCTATAACTAATAGTATACATTATAATTGTTTTGGAATTTTAAAGCAATGGCATTAATTCTATTGATAACTTTGGGGAAAATTCACGTTATTATTGTGTTGAGTCTTCCAATTCATTAACATATCTCTCCGTTAATTTAAATCTCATTTGATGTATTTCACCAAGTTTTAGAGTTTTCAGCTGCAGATCCTATACATATTTCATTACATTGATAAAGGAATATTACTATTTTGTGGGTATTGGTCATTTAATTTGTATTTTCAAATGTACATTGCTTCATACATAGAAATTCATTTATTTTTTGTGGTCAATCTAGTTTCCTGCAAAGGTAATTTTTGTACTTTCATTGAAATTTTACATGTATACCATAATGTTGTTTGTGAATAAGAATGAGTTTGTTTCTTTCCTTTTAGTCATGGTGACTTTTCATTTTTTTCAACACTAGCTGGGACTTCTAGTATGGTAAATAAGAGTGATGAGAGTAGGGAACATTTTTACCTGTTCCTCATCTTTGTAAGAAAGAATTAATCTTTAAGTGTGATGCTATCTCTAAGTTTTTTGCTGATGTCTTTTATCACATTTAGGATTCTCTTCTATTTCTAATTTAGTGAGAATTTTTATCATAAAAAAAGATCATGAATTTAAAAAATATTTTCCTGCATTAATTGATATGGTCATAAGGATTTTCTAATTTAAACTATTGAGACAGTACATTACATTGAGTAATGTCTGAATATTTAACCAGTCTTGCGTTTCCAGGATTAACCTCACTTCGGCAGGTCCTCAAGTTCATGAAGGATTGGTTTGAACATTAATTTTTTTTTTTTTTTTACTTTTTTAATATGATTTCAGTATCAAGGTAATGATGTTTCATAAAATTAGTTGGGAAATGTTTTCTCTTCTATTTTTCCAGAAGAGATTGTGTAGAACTGGTGTTATTTCTTGTTTAAACTCTGGTAGGATTCACCAGCAAAATTATTTAGGCCTGGTGATAGTTTTCTTGGAAATTTTCAAATTATAAATATAAGTTAATTAATAGTTATGAAAATATTGTTACCTATTTATATTGTGAGAGTTTTTGGTAAATTGAGTTTCTTGAGGGATTAATATATCTCACCTAAGTTGATGAATTTATATTTTTAGAGTTGTTCATAGTAGTTTCTTATCTCCATTTTAATGTCCGTGGAAATGGCGATGATATCATCTCTTTCATTTCTGTTATAGGTAATTGTATCTTCTCTCTCTCTTTTTTTTATGGTCACTATTGCTAGATACTTCTTTTTAAAGAACCAGATTTTATCTTAATTATCATTTTTCATCTGCTTGATTTAGGTTTGTTTTGCTTCTCTTTTTCTGGTTTCTTTACATGGAAACTCAGATTACTGACATAAGATTAGTGTTCTTTTTAAAGAAAATATTCACTACTATAAATTTTCCTCTAAACACTCTTATCAGCATCCTAATTTTTTTCTTTGTTGTATTTTCATATTCTCTCAGTTTAAAATAGCTTTAATTTTTCTTAGGATTTCTCTTTAACCCATGGATTATTTTAAAGGTTTGTTTTTTTCTAATGACCCAAGGTAAAGTCTGTCTTTGTAAATTCTACACATGTATTTTTCTGTTGTTGGAAAGACTAATCTGTGAAGGTTAATTAGGTCCAGTTGGTGATTGGTTTAATTCAATTTTTACATATCCTTTGCTGAATTTTTAGTTATTGTTTCTATCTATTACTGAGAAAGAAATTGTTATGGGTTCAGTGCTGTCCCACTAAGTGCTATGTTGAAATCCTAACCTCCAGTGCCACAGAATGTGATGTTATTAGTAATAGGGCCATTGCAGATGTAACTAGTTAGAATGAGATTATATTGGATAGGTGGACCTCTAAACCAATGTGACCAGTATCCTTATAAAGAAGGAAAATTTGAACAGAGACACCCAACGGGGGGAATCCTGTATAAAGAGACTGAAAACTGAAGATGTCAAAGACTTCCAGCAAACCCCCAGAAGTTAGGCAGAAGCATGAACAAATTTTCTTTCATAGTCAATGAGAGGAACCAACCCTGCCAATACCTTAATTTCAGACTTCTAGGCTCCATAACTCTGAGACAGTAAATTTCTGTTGTTTCAGTCACTCACTTTGTATCACTTTGTTATGGTAGCCCTAGGAAAATATTATAGAAATGTTGATATCCCTAGGTATAATTGTAGATTTTTATATATCTTCTTTTAGCTATTTAATCCATTGTTTCATATGTTTGGAAGGTCTGTTATTACATATAAGCACATTTAGAATTGTTTTAGCTTCTTGCTGAATCAACCCTGGTTGCATATAAGTGCTGAATTACTTCTCACATCCATCATCAATCTGGAGCCCAGGCAACAAATTGGTAGTTGACATCTCACATATTTTGTTATGCTGACTAGAATCAGATCCACTTGTGCATAGCTTGGAAGTGAGCTTATGAACACCTTTATAGGATTTCTTTTCCGAGCTTCTTCGTCATGATCTCCCCAGTACTCTCTAGGTCTCTGGGGTTCCCCTCATTTATCCTCTGAACAATAATCTTGGAATTTATTTGCTGTGCTCTACTGTGCCCATCTCTGGACTCAGAGAGACAACAGAAGATATTGGAAGCATTGGAAGTTTGCTACTTCCTGGGGATCACGGCTCCCTTAATCAGGAGGAAGATTCCCCTCCTTCGTGGTGGCCCCACTGTGACTCTGTTGCTGCTGCAGTTACCGCCCTCACTAGATTGCACGACGGCTGGTAAACAATAGATTGGTGCATTTTTTTTAAATGGAAGAAGGAAAAGAAAACACAAAAAGAAGGGATATCTACACAAGTCTAGGCATGTCCTTTCCTACCCTTCAAACCAGAATTAGAAGCCTTCTCCTGGAGCTCCCTGCCCACCTCTGGCTTTGGGCTGCATTAAGAGTGGGTTGGGAAGAAAGACAAATACCACATGATTTCACTTATGTGTGGAATACAATGAACAAAATAAGCTGATGAACAAAATAGACCCAGAGACATAGAAGTAGGGAACGGACTGTCAAACCTCAAAAGAGGGCAGTGGCAGGGGGAGGGAAGAGATAAACCAAAGAACTTATATGCATGTATGCACAACCAATGGACACAGACAACACTCCCGGGAGGGGAGGGGGCATTGGGAGAAGGATGTCAATGGGAGGAAAAGGAGAAACATCTGTAACAAAAATAAATTTGAAAAAGGAAAAAAAAAAAGGGTTGGGAAATACCAGTGGAAAACTGAAATAGTAAACCCACGGTCAGATCATTGATATTTTATTTCCCCTAATCTGCCTTGATCACTTTTTTGAGTTATCAAACAGTAGTTCCATACATGTATGTTGGTTTTATAGTTCTATTCTATGTCATAGATGGATGCTTACATGACATTATCTGGAAAAAGAATATCAAGTAGAATCTTCTTTAATCCATCTGTGTCACTATATATTCTTTAAATATTTTCAGAGATATAGCAGAGTGCTTTTTTTTTTTATCCTTACTTGAGGACATTTTTCCACTTTTTATTCAGATAGAGTGGTGGGGGAGAGAGAGAGAGAGAGAAACATTGACGTGAAAGGGACACATCGAGTGGCTGCCACCCACATGACCCAACCAGGGCCGGGGACAAACTGCAACCGAGGTACGTGCCCTTAGCAGGAACAGAACCCAGGTCTCTCTGGACTGTAGGCCGATGCTCTAACTGCTGAGCCAAACCAGCCAGGGCATAGAGTGCTTTTTATGTACATTAGTTTCTAAGCCAAACTGCCTTAACTCAAATGTTAACTCTACTACTTAGTAGCTGTAGATCATGTACAGATTATTTGAACTCTTTCTGACTGTCTTCTCATCTTTTTAAAGGTAACAATGATAATAATAGTATCTCCCTTTTAGTAAGTTATAGTTTATACATGAAAATGCTTAGAATAGGTCTTGGCACATAGAGAGCATCACATAAGTTTTGATGTTAAAATTTTTAATAAAAATGTAGCTTATAACTCACCATTTTTATTGAATAATCTGAAGAATACCTACTAAGCTATAGTAGAAATATTAGGATATATGTAAAATCATTGTGTTCATTTCAGACTTTTTTCCTTCAGTGCATTATATCAGATTGTCCTGTGAAGATGCAGTACTCATGACCTGGTCAGACCACTGTAGCAATTAAATCACATAATCAGAAAGCTAATTCCATAGAACTTTGAGAAGGTTATTAATTGTTGATGTATATATTTCTGAGAAAGTCAAATATTGGGCAAAGGGCATAGGCTGATAGTCATTCATCAGCCAGGATTCAAAGGGAAACTTAAAACCAAGCTTCCTCAGAATGAAGATAACAATCAGAAGACTGATGCTACAGTGTGGGGGCTGGGGGAAGTGCAGGCCATCTCTCACTCCTGCTCCTCTGCTCAGGGGAGGTCACTAAGAGTACATGTTAGAGGTTGCAGAGAATTGTTACATATTTTTCCTCGATAATATCCACAACATTAAAGTAAACAATCAAAATGGAACATTAATACTTGGTGCCTAGATAAAACAAGAACGTAACTTTATTCTGTTTGAAAGATATTGTTAATGGTGTCTAACCTAGAGGAAAGTTTATAGTGGTTTTATACAAGTTTATGGACTCTGATCAAAAGTCAGAACCGTGTATTTGTGTGTGTGTATGTGTAATATTAGATGAACGTGTGAGTCCTTATTTGTTTTGGAGCAATTTGTTGTTCAAAGAGATAAATGGATTAAAATAACTATTTTTTAAAAATTTTTATTGTTGAATGTATTGCAGATGTTCCTGATTTTTCCCCCCGTTGACCCCCTCCTCCCCACTCCTGACCCCCTCCTGCCTTTCCCCACACTGTTGTCTGTGTCCATTGGTTATGCATATAAGTTCTTTGGTTTATTTCTTTCCACCCCCCAACCCCCTTCCCTTTGAGGTTTGTAGTCTAGCAACCAATTTGTACTTCTTAATCCCTTCACCTTTTTCACCCATTCCCCCAACCCCCGTCCCATCTGACAACCAACAAAATGTTCTCTGTATCTATGAGAATGTTTCTGTTCTGCCTGTTCATTTTGTTTGTAGATTCAATTGTCGATAGATATGTATTCATTGCCATTTTGTTTGCTCATATATTTTATCTTTTTCTTCAAAAAGACCCTTCAAGATTTCATAAAACAGTTTGGTGGTGATGAACTCCTTTAACTTTTTCTTGTCTGGGAAACTCTTTATTTGGCCATCGATTCTAAATGATAGCTTTGCAGGATAGTGTAATCTTGGTTATAGGTTCTTGCTTTTCATCACTCTGACTATTTCTTGCCTCTCCCTTCTGGCCTGCAAAGTTTCTTTTGAGAAATCAGCTGACAGACTTATGGGAACTCCCTCGTAGGTAACTAACTGCTTTTCTCTTGCTGCTTTTAAGATTCTCTCTGTCTTGAACCTTTTGCATTTTGGTTATGATGTGTCTTGGTGTGTGCCTCTTGGGGTTCATCTTGTTTGGGACTCTCTGTGCTTCCTGGACTTGTATGTCTGTTTCCTTCACCAAGTTAGGGAAGTTTTCTGCCATTATTGTTTCAAATAAGTTTTCGATTTCTTGTTCTCTCTCTTCTCCTTCTGGCACCCCCAAGATGCAAATGTTGGCATGCTTGAAGTTGTCCCAGAGGCTCCTTACACTATCCTCATTTTTTTTTTTGCTTCTTTTTTCTTTTTGCTGTTCTGATTGGGTGTTTTTTTGCTTCCTTATATGCCAAATCAATGGTTTGCTTCTTGGCTTTACCTACACTACTATTGAATCTCTGTAAATTATTCTTTATTTCAGTTAGTGCCGCCTTCATTTCTGACTGTTCATCCTTCATTTCTCACTGGTCCTTTTTTATGCTCTTCAGGCCCTCACTAAGTTCGCTTAGGTCCTCACTAAGTTTATTGAGCATCCTTATAAGCAGTATTTTGAACTCAGCATCTGTTAGGTTGCCTATCTCCATTTCACTTAGTTCTTTTCCTGGAGTTTTGTTCTGTTCCTTCATTTGTCTCCTCATTTTGGCTGCCTCCCTGTGTTTGTTTCTATGTATTACTTAACAAGAGGTATGGGGCTAGCTGAGACCAGATGCTGCTTGTTTGAAAGAATTTAGGAAAACCTGAAGCAGGATCCAAGACAAGCCAATCCTATGGTTAAGCAACAGGCAATAGCTTCAGTGGGCCTGAAAGTTGGGTGGGGCGGGGCCTTAGGGAATCACTAGGGCGGGGCTACCAGTGTGAGCCAGGTTGTTGGAGTCCCAGATATGGCAGCTGTCTGCTGCCCCAGGGAAGGGCTCACCAAAGGAAGAAAGGCCTCTGAGAGCACGTCTGTCCTGGAGTAAGCCCCCTCTCCAGCCCTCGCTCCAGTGCCAAACAGCTCAGTTCTTCCCTGTATGTCTCTGGTGCCCCTTGAGCTGCCTCCCCTCTGAGTTTAGAGGGATGAATCTGATAAGTCCGTGTGCGGGCCCTTTAAGAGGAGCTGCCTGGGGCTCCAGCCACTTCAGCCTCCCTGAGCCTCAGTTCCCGCTGGTTTTTCCAGCCATAAGTTATGGGGACTTCTCTTCCTGGCACTGGAACACTGAGCAGGGCACCTGGTGTGAAACGAGGACCCCTCAGTCTTCAGGGAGGACCTTCCCAGCTGAGGTATCCTCCTGATTTTTATCAGCCACATGTGGGACCAATCCGTCCACCTCCGCCCCTCCTACCAGTCTGCATGTGGCTGCTGCTTTAATTCCGTAGTTGTCGGACTTCCATCCAGCTTGATTTTAGGCAGTTTTGAATGATGGTTGTTCTGTAGTTTAGTTGTAACTTTGATGTGGTTGTGGTAGGACACACTACTGTGTTTACCTACCTGCCATCTTGACTGGAAGTCAAAATAACTAGTTATTTATTTACTTGCTTTTCTAAAACTAAAGGAACCTTGATATATAAGAACAGTGTTTCAGGTAACAGCTGAGGAAGACATTTCTAAGGAAAGGCCTAATTGTGTGTTCTAACCTGGAATGCCAGTTTTTCATTAACTGGTATATCTAAACACTCTAAAATGAGGTTATAAGTGGTTAACAATCATTAAAATGTATACTATATCAATAAGTTTAACAACTGAAAATGTTTACTTAATATAAGAAACAAAAAAACACACCTTTGGATTCATGTGCTTAAAAACAAGACTCCAGCTGGCTTCAGCAGGGAGAAAATGTTTGTTCTCATGCAGCAGAATGTCCAGAGGCAAGGCTGGTTTGGGGCATGGCCAGAATCAGAGCTCCGTGATATCATCATGAACAGAGATTGTTTATTCTTTGCCCTTGTCTGGAAGTCTCAGGCTCTGTGTGGCAGTGAGTACGAAGGAAGTGTGTGTGTGTGTGTTGGGCGTGAGGGGGACAAGTGGAGCAGGCTACCCTCAATGAGAAGACTATTCTGTCATAGACATTGTTGTTCAGAATTGCCAGTGAATTGTGATAATAGTAGTCATTTTTAAAGTAAGTTTTAATATTATTTTAAGTCTGTGTATACAATGCCTGGACCCTGGGTGACAACCACTGGCTCTCACAATTTCCATAACATATGGTAGCGAGATAGTAGCAGCAATTCCATCCCCTGTATTTGTTTAGGAAGAAAGACACCTGCTTTCCTCCTAGGAATCCCAAGGAACTTTCCACTGTATCTTAATCCCTCTGACGGGAACCTACACATCTTTGAATGGCCTGGGATGAAAGGAATGCGCCTCAGTAATTGGCAAAAGCCATTTAGGGTTCATGCTAACTCTACTCATACTGTAGGAGTAAGAGTAGCCAAGGAACAGCTTCCCAAAGGAGTTTAGTGATGTCTTCTACCAAAAGAAGGATGGACGAATGCTGGATAGTTCAGTAATTTTCTTTAGAATTCTTTTTTGTTTGTTCGTTTGTTTTCTGGTACGTGGCCCTAGCGGGAACCGAACCCGGGACTCTAATCCGCAGGCTGATGCCCCAACCACTGAGCCAAACCGGCCAGGGCCTTAGAATTCTTTATGCATTTAGCTAAGTGCTTTAGTATAAAGATGAAAGAAATGATTATTACATGTGGCTTCTAGTAGCAAGGTGGAATTCTTGACCCTCTTTCCTTTTATTTCTCTTTCATACCCTGATATACACTGAAAAAGAGACAAAATAAACCAGTCCTCAGAACATGTGTCACTTAGTACATCTAACCATGCTAACTCTGTGACCAACAATATTCATGGGATTTTAAGTAAGTTCTATGTTTGCATCTGTATTTGATTAGATATATGAACTTCTGTTCAGTATTTATTTGTCTTTCCAGGTTGAATCAGCAACCATAAAACACACTTAAATGCATCCTTGAGGAGTAATGACTTAAATGACTTTGGACCTTTTATATGTATCCTGTCAAGGTATTTATCTTTTTCCACGTGGGCTTCTGCAGGGAAAAAAAAAGAAAACAAAAACAACCAAAGGAATTCTACAGAATTTACTATTTTACCCGTTGGTTAGCAAGCCTTATTTGATAGTTACGGACTATACCAGAAAATGATCAGCTATGGGTCATGGATCAAATATGTTTGTTTTTGTAAATATGGACTTATTGAAACATAGCTTAGTCATTTAGTCATTTACATATTCTCTATGGCTGCTTTTACCCTATAATGGCTCAAAAGATCTAAAATATCTACAATCTTGCCTTTTACAGAAAAACTTTCCCAACACTTGGCCTGTACTAATAATGGTTTACATTTATTGAGCACTTGTTATTTGCCAGGCACTAAGTTAAGTGGTCTAAATGCACGATATGATTTGATTCTTGTAACAAATCTATGAAGGCTCACTGTAATCATTCTAGAGATGAACAAAACAGAAATAGAGACAAACACAAGTACCCCAGTGTCACCTAATCAGCATGCACAGAGAGCCAACTGGAAACCAGATTGTTAAAAAATATTAAAGCGATTCATTTATCCACTGCTTCCTCACATCTCAAATGTTTCCAATTTGTACTAGGGGCAAATATAAAATACTTAACTCAGGAAGTATGGAGTAATGTAAGGAATTTTGAATGGGGAAACAGAAACCAAGGCTCCAGGTCTGTCTTGTCATTAGTTAGCTCTAAGAATAAAGGGATCACTTCAAATTTTCGCTCATCAGCTTTTCCATGGATGAAAAAGGCAGTACTAGGAGATGACCACTGAGAGTTCTTTCAGTTTTAAATATCTAAGATGTTAAACTGTCCAAAAAATTAAGGCCTCCTATTTATAAAGAATGAAATAGATTTTATATAATCTTAACAAAATTTGCTCAAACAAATCTATATAAAAGAAGTAATTACACGACAAGGAACAATATTGACTACAGTGAACCAGTTATTATATGGATATTGGTTATTTGGTACATTGACATAAAAACAGTTCTGAACAATTGACTTGGGGGCAAATCTAGATTCAATGTCAAACTATATTGAAAATATATAATAAGAAATATGTGCTATTTCTGTTTGTACTCTACCTTCACTGGATTCTGTACATGATCATAGATATTTGATTAAATTTTCAAATTATATAACATGAAAAATTTAGTTAATTGTCCCCAGGGGTAAATTATAACATGATATTCCTTCCTTAAAACAATGGTGTATGATTCCTGCATGTCACTCAGAATGAAAAATTCCCTGATTAAGGTCCCGAAATTTCAAAGAACTCTGTGCAACTACAGAGGAACACATTCTTCACATTATCTTAACTGGTCTTTTATTTTGAAGAGCATGAAGTTTGTCCTCAAGACATTTCCTCTCGATGCTTCTCAAACTTTATAGTTTATTTCCACAAATATTAGCTAGAATTTTCATCTTAAAGAGCAACGAACAAATGCTCAGGGTCACAGACAAATTGGAGCAGTTTGACATATACATTTGTCAAAGGCTTTACATACATATGAGAGAAACCATAGAGATATATAGAAACACGAGTCTCTTTGTGATATAAGGAAATCTACCAGCTAATCAGACAGGAAAAAATGTCCCTGTGTCAGTCATTTAATGCAAAGATACCAAATGACAACTTGAAAGACAGTGATGGGATTAGAGGGCCAGTCCTCCTGTTGTGCTCACATCAAGTTAGCACTATGAAATTTACAGATCTCCTCCAGGGGAGTTTGGTGGAGTTTCGTCAGGGCAGGAAGGTGGCGCAGTGGTTTCTAAGACAGAACTTTTGTATATGTGTGTATGTCTGTGTGTGCACACTCTGTGTACCTGTGGATGCATGTGTGGTAGGGGAATGGACCATCCACTCTTCTAATATGTAAGATTCAAGAGACACATGGTTTAGAAATCTAGAAAAATAAAGTTGAAAAGTATCTAAATAAGTTAGCTGTTCTCCTGAACCCTGCTTGATTTCATCACACAAAGCATCATAGAAATCCCTAGTGTGAAAAGACCCTGAGGTCATAGTCTTTGGCAAAAGCGGGCCCTAATTTCTAATCAGCTTGTACAATTATAAAACAGACATTTGACTTATTCAAATGCTAAACTTGTGTTCCTTAGGTTGGTGGTTGTATGTATTTGTGAGCTATGGGTGGTGTGAGTGTAAGTGTGTGTGTTTGTATATTTCTGAGGGACCCTTGGAACCATGGTGTAATGGATGAGATCAGATGAATCTGTATAGAACCAGCCAGATGACATAACAGGAAATAAGTAAAAATATCTGAAGTAATTAATGCGTTTTCTCTGATTAAATGAGTATTTGTGTATCAATTTTTTAGTTTATATTATTTTATCAATCTACCATTAATTCCCTATTAATAATAATAATACTGTCTTATGAGTATTTATCTTCAAAAAAAGTAGTATTTTCTAGGACTTCTAATGAACATTTATATTTAGAAAAAATTTTATTTAAAATTTATGAAATGTTTTATACTAAATCATCAAGAGATATAAAATTACATCATGTGGTTACATTTATGTTCATGAATATAATGTGACTTTTTTCACTTCAGTTAGGTCTGTGTGACTGTCAACCTCAACCTTTCCAAGTGACATTTTCATTTAGAATCTTATCATTTTATAATTATTACTTTTCAGAACTCCCAGGGAGCGAACAAAAGCTTCCTCTTTGTATTTCCATTGTTATGTTTCTTTGAAGAACAAATTAAATTTCAACCCTAGCCAAAATAAACTTTTAAATGGCAAAATAAATCTAGAATTATGTGAAAAAAAAAAAAAAAAAAACCCATCCAGGGAAAGCTTGACTCTGGATATCATAAGTTCAGGTGTATTTAAGATAATTTACTGCCATGTTTTCTTTTCTCTGCGCAAGGCTGTGGCGCCATATGCTCCCTTTGTAGTAGAAAAAGGGAGGAAAGAGCTAAGGTCTGAAAAACATTACAGAATGAGCTGAGGAAACTAGTTAGTATATCATTCTACCCTGTCCTGAGAACAAAGACACAAAGCTGAATTTTCTTTCCCAGCTTAACTCCCATATCTCTTTTATGGGCCCTTTTCCTATCAACGTCAATGATAAGAGGGTGCATAGGAGGAGTCTATAGTCCGAATCTACATAGTTAAATGCATTGGCTTAATGTATCAACAAAATAATCAGCAACCTCTTTGGTGTATGAGGCTATTTACCTAAGCTTCTCCCAAGTCTCTTGACCCTATGGAAGCAAAATAGACAGTTTTAGTTACCACACAGAGCTGATATGTCAAATGGACTTAAGTACTTTAAATTTATTAAAGTTATGGTTTAACTTTCACATAAAATCACTCAGTAAGCTCACTTGGATTGGTGTGTGTACGTTGCTATATTAGAGACCCCACAGCTCACTATGCTGCTAAAATAAATTGCCTTCCCTCTTCCTTTGTTTTGGCTTCCCCTGTGTTTTCATTTGATTTTTCTGTTTATTTCTCTTATCCTCCTTCTTGCTCCTGGATTCTTACCTTTTCTCCTGCTGAGTGTAAACACACCTTAAGGCTGTACTGCTCTTCAATTAAAGAAAGAAATAAAAGCAGGACTATTTGGTAAAAACGCTATTGCACTTTTATTCTAAAAAATAATAGAAATGCAGTATCATGCATATATAATTTCACATGTGCTCACAATTTTCTAAACAAAGTTAGTAAATGCATTGTGAAGGATTTCTTTGGAAATATCACAAGGCAAATTTTCTCTTAAAGGGGAGTGGGTAGTCCCTCATTAGGTAAGAACTGTTTTTTTGTTTTTTTGTTTTGTTTTCTAATTGGCTCTTTGTTTTACCAAACATTATCACTTTTATCAAGTTTATAAAATGTATTTCTTTTTCAAGGTTTTTTTTGTTTGTTTTGTTTTTGCATTTTAATTGATTTACCCATTTGACCCTATTCATCCTTTCCTTATTTTCTTTTCATAACTTTTCAGATCCTTAAATTTTAATATGTTAAATGGATATGCACATACATGTATATATAAACTAATCTAATCAGTTAAGAAAAGTGTTAGTGTTATCCCAAAGCTGCTGGCAAAATGTTGTGGGGTCTTTGTGTTAGTATCAGTCAATGCAAAGGGACTGTGTTGGCACTGGTGCTGTATCTATGATTTCCGAATGCAAGAGTTACTTTAACTTCACTATTCCAGGATATTTTGTGGTCAGTGGAAGAAAAAAAAGCCCAGGATATGAATTTTCATCTGGGAAATTACAAAGTAAAAATGATGCTTTAATTTTCATATGTGGACATATTTTTATCTTTATATCAAGATGACTGGCAGCTGTTTTCTCTATAGATAGAGAATCGGGAGTTAAAAGAGGGAAGTGAGGTGCTCAAGAGCATTTTGTTGGTGGCTTTTTCAACTGGACTTAAAGTTTAGGAGTCTTGATACCAAGACTGTGACTTTTCTCACCTCATTTTGTTGACGTTTGGGCTTGTTGTGTGCCAATGGAGCAGCTGTCTAGTTAGTGACCAAACACCAAGTCTCCGAGAGTACATAGGTTTGAGTTAGTATTGCTTTTCTCCCACTGTGCTGTGGCATAACACTAACGGGGCAAGTTACGCAATATGTCTGACACATCAGTTATCAGTTTTTCTCATATGAAAGAGAGAGAGAGAGAGAGAGAGAGAGAGAGAGAGAGAGAGAGAGAGAGAGAGATACTATTATAGAAATTGTTGTGGGGGCTGGAAAGCCCTCAATCTGTAGAGCTGGAAACTCAGGAAAAAGTTGAAGTCAGTCTTGAGCACCAACTCTACAGGGTAGTCCAGAAAACTGGAAACTTAGTTTTCTGGTATAGTCCTGAGGCCGAATTCCTTCTTATCTGGGTTTTAAGGCCCTCTTGATTAAATAAGGCTCACCCATACTATGGAAGGTAGTCTTACTTACTTAAAGCCAATTAATTATAAATGTTAATCACATCTACAGAATACCTTCACAGCAACATGTAGAGTAGTGATGAGCCCAACAACTACAGCATTGCCAATTTGACACATAAAACTGATCTGACCATTGCATGTTTTGGTGTAGAACACTCGTTAATGTGTGTGGAAACTGAAGCAGTTTGGAGGGGCACAAACTATATATGATGCTCTCTAGGCAAGCCCAGGGGTTCCTGATACCTGGTCCTTTGACTCTTACTATATGATTGTTATAGCCATTTTTTTTTATTCTGGTTTTTTAGTGCTCCACTCTGCCTCGTGCATCCATGTGGGCTTTGCAATTTGCTAATTCCTGTGTGGCTAAGGCTCCTTACCAAAGAGGGTGCTAGTGATACTTTCCTCATGATGGGAGGTGGTTTGCTAGGAGGATAGAAAGTAATACATTAAATCCCAAGGCCAATGTCCAGCACATACTAGTAGTCCACCCAAGTTAGTGATTTTATTACTTCATCTGACCTTCAGTATCCATGTGATTGGGTTATTACTAAGGTAACAAGACAATTTTGTCAAAACTAGGATGTATTTGAGAATGAAAAAAGAGGTTTGTGAAAATTAATTCCAGTAAAACAAGCGTGGCCAGGTGACCAGGGAAACCCAGGCCACACGGTTAATCTAGCTGTACTAGAATTTGCTGTGGATTTTCTTTCAGAGCTGAAAATTCTTCATACATTAAGTTTCTTAATTCTTTGAAGTTTTTTTTCTTCTTCTTCACAACTAGTTAGTCATCACATATAGTTTGATTCTGGCAGCTAAAATGGACCTAACTGCCTTAGGCAGACTATTCATTTCTTGTGGGTAGGTGGTGATAGAGAAAATTTAATTTTTCCTGAGGGTCTCTGCAGATGGAATTTAACTAGTTTTATGACATCAAATTTAATTTCTGGCTGTTATTATTCAATATGTAGGTATATCCACATGGAGTCTGGGTCTGCAGCCAGATTCAAATCACTAAATAAGTGATATTTATAGTTATCCCTATTTATTTATAAGCAAGACAATTTCAGCCTCAGGAACTCCACAGTTTTGCCATGACAAAACTATGGCCTGCTTAAACCATAAGGCATGTGGGATAGAGCTAGCATGGGAGAAGTAAAACCTTGATAAATACCATATACTATATTTTATTTAATTGTCCATCTATTTCATGCCCTTTGTTCCAATTAAACTCTTTTTTTGTTTCTTATTCCAGTTAAATGGAAATGCTAAATTTCTCTCACTTTTACCTTTCCTGCCATGATATGACATCATCGGTAACATCTGTAGCACCAAATTCCAAATTTTCTGAGAGCAGTTCACAACAAATGAATGGTCTACTGGCCAGGGTTCAATCAGAGGAGCCGGTCTATTAGGAGCGATATAGAATACAGAATTTAGTAAAGTGATTAAACTTGACATAATTCTGGTGAGCAGTCCACATAGGCCTGTTATACCTGCATCTGGTGATGAGCCTAACATCAGCAAAAACATCAGCTGCGAAGGGCAGACACCCAAAGTGGTGGAAGACCGAGGGCTAACAGGCAGCTGGGAGAGCCAGTTGGAAGCACACCTATCTTTCACTCAAGGGCGTGAGTGATGCCCTTGATCCACAGGGTAAACTGGCAGTCCTTCTGCACATGTGACTAGCCCGGGCTTCTGAGGATTTAAAGAAGAGATCCCATAAGTCTGGCTGCTGTCCACACGGACAAGATGAGAAAGAACATTGGCAATCACAGAAGTGAGTGGTCACACATCTCCCCTACAGAGACTTACACCCTAAGAAATACCTGCCCCTCCCCTCTGCTTTGCAAATCTCATTTAAAGTTTTCCTCTGGCCAACTCTGACCCAGGCACCTGTAGGAAAGAAATTCTGGGAAACAGAGTTCTAACCAAGTTAAGTAGACACTGGATAAAGACACCAGAAATGGTTTCCGTAAATTTACATTTCTCATGGCTACATGTAAATTGGGAAGTGCTCAAGTAGTCGCATTTCCATAACTCTTCTTATTCCCCTGACTATGGAGGCCCTGTTACAATGGAGTCTTTGTGGCTAATCTTGGTGAGCAGCTCATTGAGTAAGACCTACGTGCGGTCAACATTTAGTGTCAGAGCAAAATCACCATCTGATTTCATCTCATTTTAAGAGCCCATCCTCCCCTATATGAGTAGTAATATATGAACCAAAATCATGATGGAATTGTTTAGGTCGCTACAATATTCCAAAAGCAGAATGTGTTTAGTGGTGAAGAATGATTATTCTGGGATTAGCCTAGGTTTAAACTATGGCTCTTCTTCCTCCCAGTTATATTCTGTGTTTCAGCTTTCTCACCTGTGAAATGGGGATAATAGCAACAACTGCTCACTGAGGTATGGGCATGAAGTATTTCAAACATGTAAAATGCTTCGGTCAAAGCTGTGCTTAATAATTCCTGACTAATATAATTATACCACAACATGGATATAACTTTGGTATAATCACTTGAATAATAACTAGTTGTACAATATTTCATCGAAGTCCTTGTGATTAGGAAAATTAATCTGTGTTATCTTTTTCAAGATAGTCTGATCTTCAAAAGAAAATGCTATGTTGGATATGAATATCTATTTTGACACCACACCTTATTTCTTTTCATATGAGGATTTTTTTTTCCTGAACCAGTTTTATTAAAGAACCTGCCCTCGCCCGGCTGCTTTAACCTCCATGCCCATAACCACAATTAAAGGTGGTCATAATCCCCCTCCCTTCCTTTATCTCTTTAATTTGGACAAGTGAGTATGGGTCTGAGAACTGTGAGAGGGGCCAATGCATATATAACCAACTGCGTAAAGCTTTTAAAGGCTCTATTTTCTTTTCCTTTTTTCCCTCAGTTATGTTGAACTCAAGCATATTCACATATAAAATATTTCCATTGAATCTGGGAACCACCAATAGCCTGTAAGTGTTGATTTCTGGACGTGTGAGTAAACCCTGCTTGTCCCGGAAAATCCCATTCTAGGGAGCAGTTCTACCCCACACTTTATTGATACGTGTTAACCTGAGGTGGCTAGAATACTAGGCAGCTGTCTCTCTGAGGTTTCAAAGGAGCAGATTGAAACTTGGAGCCAAGTTGGTTCATATTTGACCATTTTCACCTTGTGAAGTTGTGATGGAATTCGCCACTCTGTGTTAGGTGGAAAATGTGAGTAATTGCATTCACTTCAGTGAGTAAAATATATATTTTTTATTATCATTCTTAAAGTTGAGGAAATTATGTTTTCTAGCTTTGTTGTACATAGATCAAAGAATCGACTCTCATTTGTGCCAGATTTCACTGTATATTAAACGAGCTATTTTTGGTGACATTATGAGGTAACGAAAAACTCTTTTTAGTTTAATTTTACCTTTAACTGAATTCAGATTGCTTTAACTGAAGAGTCAAAGGGCCTGACCCCTAATTCATTAACATAATCAGAAGCACATGTAAGCTACTGGCTGCCAATCTGTTTGCAAGTCAGTGACTGCAGGATACACTCAGCAGCCTGAGAGGTTTTTACTCAATGGTACTCTGGGGGTATTCTTAGGTACATGGCAGGAAAAAACTATAGAAAGAAACAAAGAGAAAAAGAAATTCCATATAGTTTGCATACAAATTGGAGCCCAGCTTTTCATAAAGTTAAGTCAATTTCATAAAGTAAATCAATTTTTTGGTGGATAAATCATGGAAATAAATCTTCCTTGCTTTCACAAATATCCAGACCTAGGTTTTATATATTCTGTAATTTCTGAAAATTCCAGTGGCAGGTGATTGTAATAGCTCCTCGTGAGACAAGCTCTCATGTGGAGTATTTAGTTCTCCAAGCAAATTAACTTTTGGTGGGGATTTAAATAGGAGAGGAGGAGAACATAGGGCTACAAATTTGCCTCCTGACACACATAGAGAGGTTAGGAGAGCAGAAGAAAAATCCTTTGATGAACTGAAACAAGAACACATAAAAGTGAGTGTCAGCCGAGCACTGTCTGATGCTTGGGGACTCCAGGAGTGTTTTGGAATGCCCTCTTCTTCCAGCTTACATTCTGACTTTGTAAAACAAGTCTTATTCTTGTAAAAGAAAAGAACATCAACCAATCCCTAAGAGAAATGAATTACAGTACAATGCGGGTCTTCCTTTTCTTTTTCTGTTATCTGGCAAAGGGAACCAGAAGACGTGGGATATCGTCAATGGTGCAAATACAGAAATGCAGAGACCATTTAGCAACGTTGTGCCATACCCCCGGAAATGCCACGAGGAGGAGGAGTTGGATGGTCTGCTTGAATGTTCGGTCTGGAGCCCTGCCAGTCCCCCACCTGACACAGTGAACTCACCATAGCCGATTAACTCTGATCATTTAGCACCTTGTTGCCTTATTCATTTCTCTAACTAGGCAGAAAGCGATTTGTCCCTGGAGGCAAATTTCATGTAGGCTATCTTGGTCATTCTTAAATTTACATTGGATTCTTTCTACAATTGGATTCTCGAGATTATATTTCTGTATTATACATCAAAATTATGCCTTTGTCTCACAAGTCAGGACAAGAAAAATATTGATATATTTGTAATCCAGAACTACTCTTCATGCTCAAACTGATCTGAAAGAATGATTCAGTTACTTTATCTTTAAAGCCTTCTTTGTGAAGCCATTTGAACATCGCCAAGAATCTCTTTGCCAACCTTTTTTTTTTTTTTTTTTTTGTATAAATATATTTTGATGAACCGTATAAAGTTTCATTAACTCAGTCAGTCCCTGATACAGTAACTGGTAGATAGTAATTACTCAATAACTGGTCTGATATTTAATATAATGCAGCTGAGATTAAATGGGAACACAACTAATGGCCCAGATCTGAAAAGCCAGTGCTAAACCTTGTATCATTAATTCTCAGTAACCAGTGTGTTATCTGTTTTTGCAGAACACTTACCGTTGTTCTTCACACATCTCCCACTATTCATCACTTATTCCATGATCACCTTAATTTCCTCCTACCCTTCTGAAGTAGGCTTTCTGTAACCATTCTCAAAACTCTTAGGTTTCTCAATTTCTCAGTTTTTCTTAGGGCACCGTTGCTATCAGTTGCTTCTTTAACTCCTACATTTTTGTCCTTTTGTCTTTCCTGCTTTTGAGAGTTGGACCTGTGGTAGACACAAAGGTAGATTTTAATGTCAGACAGAATAGAGTTCAATCTCTGCATATGCCTAAATAAATTGATTAACCCCATGCCTTCATCTGTGAAATGGATGCCATGGCTGCCTCATAGAATTCTTGCTTGTAGAGTAATAGATTCCCAACAAACAGTCCTTCTTTATACTTTTCCTAATTTCTTTTGCCTCCCTAGTTCCTGATTTTGTTGTTTGTTTGATTGAGTCCTTTATTTCTTTGCTAATGAAAATTATGCTTTCTTCTGTTTAACCTCATTGTTACTGCCCAGGTGTGGTAAGCACTCTCCTCCCTGGGGCACCCCCCCCCCAGCACACACACACACACACACACACACATGCGTGCGCACACAGAGTCTCAACTGTCATTATCTCCTGGACTATAGTATTGAAAGAAAGATGAGAAGTAATTTTTCACATTCACGTCCTATTTGGATTAATGTTTCTGACTTTTTTGGATGAGTTGGCACTGAATGTACCAAAATATAGATCTCTAATATTTAGTTTTCTACTTTAAATAGAACGTACTGACCCTATATCTTGTTTTTCATCATTATTTTGCCAAGTACTTGGACAAAAAAATGTTTGTCTCTATTCTCATATAGTGAGAAAAAAAACAAAAATAAAACTTTTCTTCTTTGCTCTTCAACACTAGTATTCTTTAGTGACCTTCCTTTGAATCTGTGGTCCTTGGATCATCAGCATAATTATTCACAAGGGAGCTTGGTAGAAATGCAGAATACCAGGCCTTGCCTAAACTTGGTGTCTCAGAATCTGCATTTCCCCAAGATCCCCATTTCTGCACAGTAGAGCTAGAGAACTGATATAATGCCTATTATTTAAAGAATGGAAAGGCATTTTTGAACTGGAGAAATGATCAGAAAAAACAAAGGCGATCTTTAAACATCATTAATAAACCCGTGAATGGGGGGTTCAGAAGAGGTCTTACTTTGGAAACATGCCATAATATAAATAATAATCTAACGCCAATAGAAGTGACGATCTACAACGTCTGCCATGACAAAGGAGAGGGCAGGGTAGATTTTTCTGCTTCGTCCTGATGAAGCTATGGAAAATGTTGTTCCTAACCACCCTGATGTTATAAAGAAAAAATTACCAAGTGACATATTTCTAGATTAAAAGGAAATATTAAAACTGGCTTTCAATATTTAAAGCTTATTTAACTAGTAACACTTCGTCTGACACTGACTCATGTCATTTTATCTCACTCTTCGTTTGATCCGTGCAAATAGTTACATGGTTTAAAATATATTATCATGTCACCTTTTTGAATAGATTAGATGAAAGGTTTTTTTAATACTGGGTGATGAACCCGATCGCCAAGCCTTGATGAGACAATGTTTGCAATAAAGAAGTGAATCTAGGCAAGAAGAAAGCCATATTTTCCTTTTTAAAATAATGCATTATTTATACCTACTCTTTCAATATTGTGCACACTGATAATTAATGAGAAGTTTCATGACCATTTATTTGAGGTGTTTCCATGCTTGTAGGAATTGTTAATCTCATTTTTATTCCTGGGATCAAAAAGTAGCAAGCCATCAGTATTGTTTCACCTTTGATTTATAAAGATGCAAAGGGTCTCATAAGAAGTATTAACATAAAATAAAATTAGTTCTGTTCTGCTATATTTTAAATTGACTCAGGTTATTATTTTTTTTCTTTGCTGCACATTTAAAGAACTAGGTTCCTTTCCCATACTTGGTATGTAGTACATCTTTTTTCTCTGAGTTAATTCTCCAAGTCTGGTCTGTCAGCCAGTATAAACAACACTTGATGAATGAGACTCAAGGTGTTTAGTCACCTGAAGCAGCTGTTTGAAGTAACTCTACACACAGCCTGAGGCCTGTGTTTTCACAGCTGTGAGAACTCTTCAAAAGCTTTCCCTCTTGGCCTAGCTCTTTGCTGTGGCTTTAAACTCTTAGCGCAAAATCTGGACTATTTCAAAAGAGCAGAATGAAACTAGAGACAGTAATTTTGCATGATTTTGAGCCAAAAATGGCCTAAAATAAATAAATGAAGTACATTTGAAAGTGCTTTACCTAGGTGGGCTATATATCTGAGAATTGTTCTCCCTCTCTGTGTCCCCATATACTCTCTTAAAAGGGAGATGTGTGGCTGAAACACTACGCTTTGTTTATATGGCAGTATTTTCATTTTCTGTTCTGATTCTATGACACCAAGACTAAAGTCTTATGAGCTTGGAACTATATGTACCTGAATTAGGCTCAGGGAATTGCTAGATGTTTGAGAGAGTTCCAGGCTCATAAATCGACCCAAGGTGATTAAAAATGGCATTCTTTGCCAGCCTGATTAGGTGATTCGGGCTTTGAAGTTCCTCTCATGTCTTCTATTGCCCTGGCATGCTAAACTCATGGAGAAAACTTCAATGTGACCACTACATTGGTTATAAGGCTTCAGACTTCCTTGAGCCTCTTTCAACAACAGCTGTTTCCCTTCCTCTTATATATAATGAAAAGGACATAGTTGCTTCTCACAAAGAATCCCGTTACTTCTCTACCAGAAAGATGTAAGGACCTTTTTTTTCTGGAAAAACAAAACAAATCAACTCTCTATATATCTATATATAGATATATCTTGGGAATTTTACCTCTGAATTTAGAAAACAAAAATTTTCTTCTTCGAGCTACTTGACATCATGCCAAGTAGAGTACACTTGACTTATAACATTTTTGTATGTTTCATAACCTATACTCTTCCAACTATTCTTCTTTAATTAATTAATTTAATTAAACAGAATCATATGTATGGTTCATCCATTTACTTCAAAATATGTATTTAGTATCTATAGGTGCCAAGAACTAGATTAATTGCTGAGAATATAGAAATGAAATTGAAACGGTCCTGCTACCACATGGTCTAAAATCTAATTGGGAAAGCATGCATTAAGTAAGCAACTAATAATTACTGTTTTACAATCAAGGGAAATGCTAGAAAGGAAGTTTGGAGAGCATGAGAGTAAATAAATCTTAAATGTATCTACTTACTTTCTCTGAAGCCTTTGATTTTAAGATAATGTTAAAATCAACACTGATAATTAATTTTTATGATAATAGTATATTAATACATTAGTTATTAAAAGAAAGTCTAATTTTTTTTTTTTTTTTTTGGCAATTATCTTCAGATAGAGCGGGAGGGAGAGAGTGAGGTGGAGAGAGAGAGAGAAACATCGATATGAGAGACACAATGAGTGGCTGCCACCCACTTGACCCCAACCTTGGCGGAGGACAAACTGCAACCAAGGCAGGTGCCCTTAGCAGAAACTGAACCTGGGACTCTCTGGTCCACAGGTTGATGCTCTAACCACTGAGCAAAACCAGCCAGGGTGAAGAAAGTCGAATTTCTATTGGTATGGTTTTCATATAGACTCATAAAGGACTTTTCCCCTTATGTTACTGAATCTTACTTTTCATAAATGTGTTGAAATTTGAATACATTTTTATTATCCTCAAATATTTATGTAAAATATTCAGAGTACTTAACACAGCATTGGAAAGTATGAGGTTAATGTCCTTTTGTTTAGCCATGTCATCTTTGAATAATTTTCTAAGACAAAGATAGAGCAGGGTTAATTTCATCCATTCATTTATTTATTCATTCTTTGTACAATTTATTGCCTGCCCATTATGTGCCATATTTGTCCCTGGAAATACAAAATGAATGAATTACAGTTCCTATATTTGTAAGCAAACAATTATTTCTATAACTAATAAACTCTGAAATTTCAATGACCTAACAAGAGTGAGCTCATAATAGCCTGGGTTTTAATACCCCTTGAGCTAAACATGGTTGTTTCTTTTTTAAATGTTTTTTTAAAAAATTAAAACAAGAGTGCTACATGAAAATTATATGAAATTCGAATTTCAGGGACATAAATAAAGTTTAAATGAAACATAGCCACATCTGTTTATTTATGTATTGTCTTTAGTTGTTTTTGCTCTGCAATGAGAGTTGAGTAGTTACAACGAAGATTATAAGGCTCACAAAGCTGAACATATTTATTATGTGTCCCTTTACAGAAAAAAAAAGAATTGCTGATTCCTGGCCTAATGTGAGTTTATTTTTATTATTAATAAAATAGTTGTCCTTGATTCATAATTGCCCCTCCTCAGAGTAGTGACTCAGGAACCCAGAGTCCCTCCATTTCCCCCCCAGGAGCCATCTTTAACATGGTGTTAACATGGTTTAACATAGAAGGACAAGAGCATAATGTATAATGTATGAGAACATGTTTTGATCCAGGCCTGGCTATATGATCCACAGCGATTCAGTTCACAGTGGTTTAGCAGTAACACAGTCCTGTAGCCACACTTGATTGTAGATGACCCTGGGAAACACAGTCTAGCTCTGTGACAAGGAATAAGAGGGAAAGGGTTTAGCAATCAGTCACCAGGCTCTGTTGTAAGTTTTGCCCAAAAAGTCCTTAATAATTTGGGGCAAACAAATAAGTAAAAAAATAAGTTTATGATTCTGCAATTACTTAATTAATAATTATATCTAAGGTAGACTGAATGCAGGGAGAAATAAATTACAGGTTTCTACAAATGGTAAACTCAAGAAACTTGCTGCAAAGAGAAGAGAGAATGGTATGCAGAATTTATGATATTAGGTCTCATGATGGCAATTTATTTAGAGTGCTAAGGAAACTTTCAGATGCTAATGAAGGTATGGGTAAATCGGAAAAGTATTTACAGAGGGGCTATCATTTTTATGATGAAAATAATAATAGTAGTGTTTATTGAGCACATATTATGTTTAAGATACAATATGAAGTCTTCATGTATTAAATGCTTTATCAATTACTGCAAACCTATTAGGTAGTTTTTTAGAAAATTTTTTTTCTTTATTGATTTTTAGAGAGAGAGGAAGTGAGAGGGAGAGAGAGACAGAAACATCAATGAGAGAGAACATCGATTGGCCACCTCGTGCATGCCCCCCAGTGGGATTTGGCCTACAACCTGGGCATGTGACCTGGACAGAAATCGAACTGGTGACCTCTTGATGCATGGGTTGGTGCTCAACCACTGAGCCACACCAGCTGGGCCCATTAGGTAGTTTTTAATCATCATTTTATAAATGCAATACTAAGACTGAGATAGATGAAATATTTTTCTCAACGTCACATTTTTGCACATTGAGACTTTTAGCCACATCTTTTTTTACCCAAAGCTTGTGCTCTGGACTCTTTGACACACTGTACAAACAGGATAACAGATGGACAACAGGAGAGGGTCACTCCTTATAGAGAATGATTTATATAGCAATAACGAGGCTGGATAAGACAGAACACCTGAAGAACAATAAATAATTCTTTGTAACTGAAACAGTGGGAAACATGGAAGAGAGGTAGATGATGAGGATAAAAACGCAGGTCAGACTTCAGCCTAGCATTGAGGGAATTGGGGAAATATTTTTAGTATGTGAGAGAGCACCATACTAAACATTTGGTTTTCTGAGAAATAACTTGTATGTCCAATGAAGGACACATTTGAATGGAGAGATGACAGATATTTTGAAGGGGTAGATAAACAATTTTCTAGGGGGTAAAAGCATTATTCATGAAACTGAAATTTGATTGGAATTTTTCTAATCAACTAAATATTTAATGTAGTTTATTTCAGGGAATAAATAACAAGATAGTGCGAATTTGGGGAAGTAACCTCATGTTTTCTTATTAATATATGAAAGACTGAGATTACCAAAGTTACCGTGGACAAACTTGTGGAGTAACCTTGATTCACAAAACATGTAAGGAAGACTAGGATCAATTATTTTCTTAGGTGGAACTTTTATGGAGTTGAAAATAGCAAAAACGAAACCCCTCGTGGACACTAATGTAAACACTACCTGGCATTTGTACAAAAATTTTATGAGTTCTTTCTCACCATAAAGGGCAGTGCTTTTTTATTACTCAATTTAATTAAAACTTGTTGTAGAGACCACCTATGCAACACAACCACTCACTTTCAGAGTTCTAGCAGAGAAGGACTCCTCAGACCTTTATTTGGGGGCTCTTCAGCCTTTTTCTTCACTCTACTTTCTAGGCTTACAAAACAGACTATTGGTCTTCTTGAGAATATATATCTTCACCTGTGAATCTTTTTACCTAGTCAATTAATATTTTTGCTCTAGACTTCATGTTTCTAAGACTTGGTACTTTTTTCTGCAATTGATTAGCTTACAAGTAATGGTTGTATACAGAGCTTGAATTTTGTCTTTGCTATATATTTTTAAGAATAAACACTTTTGATACTAAACCAATAATATCAAATTTGAATTTGTTTTACTTTACAGCTATTCTATTACAATAGGACCCTAGGGTATGTGTATGTTTTCTGAGCTACACATAGCTGTATTTTGCAGTGTCAGAAACACGTTTGCTTTTAAAACCATCTCTTATGAGCAGGGATTTGCCTAAGTCTCATCCTTTTTTACTGCTATTGCCACTGATCAATGGACTGTCAGGTGTGTAATAATCAAAGAGTAAATGTTAGCTAATATTATGCAAGGTAATGATCATGCCATACTTTTTGAAATAAGAATCATTCTGACTGTACCAGGAGGATTTGGATGGGACTGATTTTTGAGGATGATAAAGATGACCACCATTTTTTTTTCCATTAGTACTATAAGAACCAGTGCCAATGTTAGGAAGTTTATGTCCAAAGTTTATATACATATATATGTATATTTGTGTGAATATATAAATGCACACATATACATGTTAGGGTACATATAATAAAATTTTCTAATAAGCATTAATATTAGTATCTATAACAAGAATTGATACCCACTCATCACCATCTTTCTTAGGTCAGGTTCTCAAGGAAACAGACTTTGAGATAGGAATTTCCTCGCAGGAAGATTCTGTGGATAAAATTTTAAGGAAGTAAAGAAAGCAGAAGGAGATGTTAAATTATGATGCTGTTTCAACAAGACCTTGGCCTATCCTTTTGGGAACTTGGAGTCTTAATGGCCTTGCAGAATTATTCCAAATTGAGGCAAAGTGACTAGACTTTTGTACCCCATTATTCCATTGAATGTGACCTTTTTTCCAAGGAGGGGCATTGACCTTGGGTGGGACAATTCTCCTCTACCTAGGGTAATCCTCAGAGAAGAACTCTTCTTTGGGCCACCAGAAGCCAATACTATCAGGACCGAGGAGATAAGGATTTAATTTTCCAAGATTTATCTGGAAAGTACACCATAGTATTCACTACAGTTTCCTTTTTGCATCACTCAAACCAACTTGTTTCTTATTGTGAATTCATCTCAACCGGGACTAGCCTATCAAGATTCTAGTTGGTCATTTGTGTGTGTGTGTGTGTGTGTGTGTGTGTGTGGAAATTTGCAAAAACAGAAGGTCAGTGGCATGAAATACAGTCCTCATTAATGCAGCTGGTCTCAGATTTGCTATAATATTCACCATTATCCTGCTAAGCAACCTATTCTAGATGCCACTCACCCTGGCTATTATCTCTGCTGTTCTAGAAGGTTTAAGCAGTGGGGTGATCAAGACTCTCATTGTTAAACCTCACCTGAGGATATTTTTCCATTGATTTTTAGATAGAGTGGAAGGGAGGGAGAGAGAGAGAGAAACATCAATATGAGAGAGACACATTGACTGGTTGCTTCCTGCCTGACCCTGAACAGGGCCGGGCATTGAACCTGCAACCCAGGTATGAACCCTTGACCAAGAATCGAACCCATGACCCTTCAGTCAATGGGCTGATGCTCTAACCACTGAACAAAACAAGTCATGGCAAATTGTCATTTGAGAAGTCTGAGCCCATGATAATTACACTGAGGCCACTGCACTGATGCATTTATTGTAAAAATATATGACACTGTGGATCATTGAGTTCAAAATATATACTTTCCTAATTCCATGAAGCAATGCTAACTCTGTCTCCATCTAAAGATCCCAATCAATTACCCCTAGTAGAATGGTGACTCCTTTTCTTGATTCCTTATCGGTTAGTATGAGGAGCCCAAAGTAACCAGATGGCAGAGAAAGATTAAGTTTATTGGACATTTCACTGTATCCCCTAGTGGAAGCATTCCTATTCTGAGCAACAGTATCACTAAGCCTACAAATCCAAGAGATATAGGTACAGGAAACAAATAGGTTACTGGAGTGATGACAAATGAGGTCACCCCTACTTCTCTCTAGTTCTTAGAACCATGCATTCATGTACTGGGGATATAGTGTCCTATAATGATAGTTGTTTTGGGAATTATACTGCTTCCTGGATATATACCATATCCGTTCAGATTATTATCTCAAACATCATCTTCAGCTGCACCTTCCGAAGGCCTTTTCATTATTCTTACAGGCAGACAGTTTCTGGGTTGTACAGAAGATGACTGGATTAGTTAATCCCATGACCATGAATTCACTGTTGTACCTTCTTTGCAGTAAAGTGGTTTCCTTGGTCTGATGTATGTTGTGCGGGATTCTTTGTATGTGAATCTCTTAGTCTGAAAGCCCTCAGTAGTGGTGCTGGACAAGGTCCTGCAAGTAGAAAGGGCAAACCAGAAAAAGTGTTGATTCCAAACTGAATATATTTATGCCCCTTTAAGGAAAAATTGTGAGGGTTCTGTCAATTACCAATTATGTCCATTTCTTTTTATTTACTTATTTATTTTTATTTAGAGAGAGTAAGGGAGAGAGAGAAACATCAATGAGAGAATACATCGCTGCCTCCTGCATGCCGCCCACTGGGGATTGGGCCCATAACCTAGGCATGTGCCCTGACCAGGAATCAAACCGGCGACCACCTGGTGCATGAGCCAATGTTCAACCACATAGCCACACGAGCCAGGCCAATTATGTTCATTACTTCCAGAGTCTAGATATATGATGACCAGGTATATCTATTCATTCAAAGAATCCACAGTAAGCTGGACCTAGATTAGCACTTCATTTATTATCTGCCTTACGTATATCCTCACTTACACAGGTCTCTGCGATTCCACATCAAATCAGACCCTTTGTCAAGCAGCCCTGGAAAGTTTGGGTAGTCCTCTTTTATCAGTATACAGTTTTTAAAATAAATCATCAAGTTTTCTTCATGAAAGATTGGAGTAATAACTATCATATATAATCGTGTTGTTGCAGGGTTCTTTCTGGGAATGCATTTTTTGGGTAGTCAAAGGTTAACATGTCTGAAAAATGATTAAAGTCTGGAAACCAGGTGCAAAATTATAACATTTTATTGGGACAGTTGCATTCAATCTCCTCATCTTCCATCTTTGATGACAGTTGATTGACTAAATTAAGTGAAACCCATGTCGACTGCCCATCTATCTTGTGTCTAAGGGTACTGTATGCTTTTAAACATGTCCATAGCTCCTTGTATGTAGGGACCCCTAATTATTATTCTGATATTACTGCTTATTATGAAAATTGTACACACTTTGCTTCTGACAGTTATTACCCCATTTCCTCTATTATTTCAGGCTATCATCCTAATTGCTATTGGGAAGCGCAGTACTACAAGTGCATCTTCTATTATTGTCATCCCTGGTTTAGAGAGCACATCCACCACTGAACTCCTTAGACATGCTTGAACCCCTTTTACCAGTGCATTCTTTATTGTTTTGTGAATGGACTGTCCCCATTCATTTCAAAGCAACATAGTTCAATGGTGTGTTATTTCAGCCTGACACAATATATCCACTCAATTATGCTTACTTCTCTGAGCTTTTGGCTTCCTTCTTGTATTATCTTCTGTATCTGTTCTGGCATTTTTTACTGCACTTACTGTGGGCTCTCACTCCAAGCTTCTAATGTTCACTATGGCAGTGTAACACCATCTCCAGGGAAACTAGTCAAGTGTAAACTCTGTATTATGATCATGGAAGTGGTACCATACTGACAAATTCTTCTTTATCCAACTATATTCTGCTCTCCTAGATTTAGTGTCCTCAGTATTCAGTCTCGTGCTACTCTCCTGGCTCTTGCTTGTTTGTGTTGAATAGGTCCTGCAACACCTTCAGGGTTTCATTCATCTTTAGCAGTTTAGCATATTCCTGGCTGGGTTATTTTATGACTTACTGGTCCTATCATCAGGTATATGTGGACACATCCTAAGTGATCATATATTGTCTTTCAGGATAGAAATGTCTATATCATCTTCAAGTAAAGGCATTAACACTAATTTTTAGCAGGATTCAGGATTGTGAGTATCCATCCAGATGTTCTAATATCAAGTGTCAGGGTCCCCTCTTACTCAATCAGAGCTCTGACTTTTATGTATCAAATTTGTCAGCATTGATAAGTCCTACGTCTGATCTTCACCTTTATCTTTTTTCTCACTTCAGGAGATCAGAACCCCTTTATACTCAACTAAAGGCCAACTGGTTTTCCGAATTACTCTTAAATTTATCACACTCAGTTTTTTATTTTTCTTTCTCCAGTGCATTGATACCTCCCAGCAATACTTATTTTTTTATTCTACAGTTTTAATAATTACTACATCCTTTGAACTTGAGAATCATCTCAAATATTGAACTCACCAATGCATTTTTTGCAATGATATTCCACATCAGTGTAGCCTTGGTGAAAGTTTTAACACCTGTACCATGTCACAAGCCAAGGACTATCATAACTATATCTACTACCACTAATGCCAGTCTCTATGGCAGCCTGGCAGCTGGTATTCCAGATCCAATCCCTCTTTACAGTATAGTTTTTTGGTCCACTTCTAGAAGCAACTGTCTTAGGTCAGGTTCCCAGGAAACAGACTTAATAGGAGATTTGTGTGCAGGAAGTTTATTGAAAATTGTCTTCAGAATAAACACAGCAGGGGAATAAAGAAAAATCATTGAACAGAGAAAAAAGTTGAACTGTGGTACACTTGCAATAAAAGCCTCAGTCAGTGTTAGGAGGAGTCCTAGAGCTAGGATATTGCTGTAGACTTGTCCCAAGTAGATAGGAAAGTTGCAAACACTTGTGGCCTCCCCATTGCTCAGTCATTGAATATAAGCTGCTCTTGGTATGAGACATGAATGTAGGTAGGCAGCTTTCTCATCTAAGGGCAATTCCCAGGAAGAAACTCAGCTCTGAGCCATCATCATCTAACACTCCTGGAAGCTTAGGCAATGAATGCTCAGTCTTAAAGTGAGGAGAGAGATATTGGTAATGAAGCTAAAATTTCATTAGCCTAAAACATTGTATCTGCTAAAAATAGTCCACATAAGTTAATTTTTGAATTGCATTAAACAATTATAAAATAGTTTGGGTGATTGTTCTTACCTTAAGAATTGTTGGCTATGAGATTGATAGAAGATATATAGTAATAACCTATGTTGCTTGCTTCACCAAAATAAACAAGAAAGCATACACACATGGGTAGAATGAGATAAATATGCAATAGGAAAAAGGGATTATCCTCATCCATGTTCATCAAATCCTGTCCGTATCTAGGAGACTATATGTAGATGCAAATTTACATATTGCATGTACTTGAGGACTAGTGGTCCTCCTTGCTCTTATTCATTTTTTAAAATAGTAATTTTAAAACTCAAAGGAATAGTGTTTACTGTTTTAACTATGAAAAATCACATGATAATACACCTTGAATTTTTCTAACCAAATTCTATAGGTCTTTGTCAACAATATAAGTTATAGCCAAATAAAGAGCAACAGAGTAAAAAAAAATGATTATAAAATATGATTGCACAGTGATGATTGCATTGTGACTGCATGGTGATGATTGCTGATGATGAGTTCTACAATAATGAAACTAGGTAGAGAAAAGACATAGGAATTGTTATCATGGTGGTATTTTAGATAGTGAGGATGGTTACCTGAAGAATGTACCATTTTGGTACCGACATGAAGTAAGTGAGAGAGTAGTCTTTGCAGATATCAAGAGGAAGAATGCCTCAGGAAGAGAGAATAACAAGTAAAAAAGACCTTTGTTGGGGGTAAATGCCTATGTACTCAAGGAACAGTAAGGATGTAGGGGGGAATAAATGGTGATGGAAAATTTTTTTTTAAAGAATAGAGCGAGGAGAGTTGGTGTAAGTATGGGAAATTGTTTTAGGTCATTGTAAGGATTTTGGTTTTTACTTTTAGTGAAATGAGTAACAAGATCCGATTTTGTTTTAAAAGAATCACATTTATTGCTTTGCTAAGAATAGACTTAGGAAGGCAAAGACAGAAGTGGGAAATCAGTTTGAAGGCTAGTGTAGTAATTCAGACAAGCGATCAGGGGGAGAGTATGATGGTAGCTATGGAATTTCTGAAAAGTCGTCAGACTGAATACATTCCGAAGGTAGAGCTGCCAGAATGTCCTGCAGAGTGTGAGTGAAACAGAGTCAGCGATCCCTTCCAGTTTTTTGGATTGAGTAATTAGCTGATGCTATTTTCAACAGTGGGAAGACAGTAGAAGGGAGAGTTTAGTGTTAAGGAAAGACAAGGAATTCCGTTTGGGCAGGTTACATATCAGCAGCTGGATACAAAAACTTGGATTCAGGGGACAGGTCCAAACTAAAAATAGGCATTTGGGACATTACTATGTTAAAGAGCTCTAGGAATGCAGGTGAACAAGAAATAACTAAAAAGGAGCAGGCTAAGTGGTAGAAGAAAAATGAGGAGAGAGTTACGTCTTAGAAGACAGTTAAAGAAATGTTTTGAAGAGAAGAAACTTGTTTTTAGACTGTAACACACAGAATGTTCTTTAAACTGAGAATATAGGCAACCAATTTTGAAGAAGTATTTGGTGATGAAGCAATAATTCAATAAGCCAATAAATACTTTCTCAATATATTAAGTATAGGTAGTTCGATGCTACCCATTTGTTAGCTGCCATATTTGAGACAGTCCCATGTATTCAGGCTTATTGAACATTCGTTCAGTTTCCTGAAAGACTGTGAATATATCATTTTATCAATAATATTAATTTGGAAGATGATCTGTGTGTCCATTGCTTTTTTCAATTTCTGTATACAGTGTTGATATTGATATTGCTCTTAATATTAAAGCAATAATGCAAGGAAATATAAAACACACACACACACACACACACACACACACACACAAAACACAGGGTCATCATCATACAAAAGTTTAGAAATACTCAAATTTTTAATATCTAGAATACAGACCAGATAATAATCTCTAGGCTTAGGTTCTTTTTATATAAGCAAATATAGTGCCTCATTTTGCATTAAACAAGTTAGTGTCTCCCTAGCCCCTTGATTAATTTGGGCACCGTCTTATAGATCTCATTCCTCTCATTTTTGGCTTTCATGTTGTTAAACTATAATGCCGTTAACATCTATTTCAAGTAATCTCCCCTCCCTGGTGATTGATGTTAGATACAACAATTACGATGCCAATGCTGGGGATAATTCTTCACAGATGTTGTCAAATTACAGGTTAAATGGGGAAAGAGTTTCTTTCTTCCGGCCACCCACTCTTCACTGCCTTGAAATAGGTGCGTGGTGCCGTGTATCCTGTGCTGTAGGTAGCCAATTCCCTAGCCGGTCGCTCATCTGGTTTAAATGACTTCCATTTGCGTTGGTGGTGTAGTGGTGAGCGTAGCTGCCTTCCATTTGCTATTTCAAAGAAATGACAGAACGTTATATTCAGGGTGCTTTGCAGGTACCAAAAATGCAGTAATTCAACCTTGAATTTTAACTGGCAAAGGGAAGTCCATTGGGTCTGGCACAGTAATGCTGATTTTCTCATTATAAATGACATTTGCCAATATTAATTAAAAAAATGAAATGATATGATGATTGTGATTTGCTTCAAACTATTATGGGACATAAACAGTTGTCCTGAGTTGATAATTGTTAAGGATGGGTGATAGATACATTGTGACTATTTCTATATCTGCTTAACTTTACATGAAAAATGCATTAAAAATAAAAGCAGAGTTTATGTTATTTTAACCCTTTCTAAACTTTTATGTTCTCACAGGGAGGAAATACAAAAATTTCACAGGTAATTCTCCTCTTGGTTATTTCAAATAATGAAGTCATGTTTTCTTGGTTGTTCAGTTTGGGCCAGTGGATTATGGTGTGGCATTCCTTTAGTTTTGCATTTATTTTTCTGAATTCATTGCAATTCACAGCAGAGAGGAGGGAAGAATATGAAAACAGGGACAGAACAAAGAAAAGGAAATTTGGATTGCCAAATAAACAAGTAAGGTTAGAAGAAAGGTTTGGGGATTTAAGTTTTAGCCCGACCGCCCTGGCCAGTTTGGCTCAGCAGTTAGAGCGTCAGTGCACAGACCAGAGAGTCTCCGGGTTTGGTTCCCACTAAGTGCATGTACCTCGGTTGCAGTTTGTCCCCAGCCCCGGTTGGGGTCCTGTGGGTGGCAGCCAGTCAATGTGTGTGTCTCACATCGATGTTTCTCTCTCTCCCTTCCTCTCTCCCTCCTGCTCTATCTGAGGATAAAAGAAAAAAAAAATGTCCTCAGGTGAGGATAAAAAAAAAGTTTTAACCTCAACTAACAGCTGACATATTGTAAGCCAAAAAAGTTTGATCTACATTTTAGCTCTAATTCCTCCACCTTCATAAGCTGGGGGTGAATATTTTGAGGACTATTCTTTTTTTTTTTTTTTTTAATCCTCACCCGAGGATATTTTTTTTTTTCATTTTTTGTACAGATAGAGTGGGAGGGAGAGAGAGGAAGGGAGAGAGAGAGAGAAACATCGACGTGAAGGGACACATCGAGTGGCTGCCACCCGCACGACCAACCAGGGCCGGGGACAAACTGCAACCGAGGTACGTGCCCTTAGCGGGAACCGAACCCGGGTCTCTCCGGACCGCAGGCCGACGCTCTAACCGCTGAGCCAAATTGGCCAGGGCTTGAGGACTTTTCATAGAGGTGTCAGGAGGCTCTGTTAATAAATGTCAATCCAGAATGTAAGTTTAAACATGCTTCATATCTCTCATTGGATCAGGAATAATGACAAATATTTTCTGTTTTATGGCACATTTTATTTTAAATACAGTCTTCCTCCTCAAGGTAGAAATACTATAAGTGGCATTTTTTCTTTAAATTACAGGTGATCAAATTTTCACCTGAAAAAAAAAAAAAGAAAAAGAAAAAAAAAAAAAAAAAAAAAAGCCCTGGCTTGTTTGGCTCAGCGGTTAGAGCGTCAGCCTGCGGTCCAGAGAGACCCGGGTTCGGTTCCTGCTAAGGGCACGTACCTCGGTTGCAGTTTTTCCCCGGCCCTAGTTGGTCGTGCGGGTGGCAACCACTTGATGTGTCCCTTTCACATCGATGTTTCTCTCTCTCTCTCTTCCTCTCTCTCCCACTCTATCGGAACAAAAAATGAAAAATGTCCTCGGGTAAGGATAAAAAAAAAAAAAAAAAAAAATTCACCTGATGTAGTCCAGTATATCATGGCAATATTTCATTCAAGGCAATCCACTAACAAAGTAGTCTACTTTTTTTTTTTTTCTTTTTTAAATCTCTAGAGAGAATTTTGCTTTTCTTTAAATCGCTTGCCAATATCTCAAACTATAATGATCAGGAAGTATTTACAAGTGTCTATTTGAAATCCTTACCACTGCAATTTAATATCATTAACCTTGAATTTTCAAGGTATTTTCATCAATCTTATTTCATCATTCTTTATAGTCTTAATCACTCAAATATAATTTTGCTTGAAATAGCTTGACTGAGTTTAATTACAAGGCTTTCCAGGCAAGAAGCTGAAAGGAAAAGAGAGGAACATAGAAACGGAAGAACCCACGAATATGGAAACGTGCCTGGTGGGTTGACCACTCTATACTAAAGTGCATACAGCCCAGGTTTGAGTATCTTAAAAAGACGTATGAGTACAGCCACTACGGAAAATAGAGGTTTCTCAAAAAACTACGAATAGAGTTACCATGATCCAGCAACCTCTTTTCTGTGTATCTACCACCAAAATTTGAAAACATTTATTTGCATAGATATATGCACCCCTATGTTTATTGCAGCATTATTAACAGTGGCCAAGACATGGAAACAACCAAAGTGTCATTTGATTGATGATTGGATAAAAAATATGTGCTACATATATAAATGGAATACTATTCAGCCATCTGAAAGAATAAATACTGCCATTGGGACAACATGGATGGAGCTTGAGACTATCATGCTAAGCAAGGTAAGTCAGACAGAAAATGTCAAGAATCATGTGATTTCACTCATATGTGGGATATAAAATCAACAAATGAACAAATAGGAAAACAAACTAACAAAATGTCATAGACACACACAACAGCATGGTAGTTACCAGAGGGAAGGGTGGGGGATAACAAAAGGCAAAAGGGGTCAAGTATATAGTAACAAAAGAAGATTTGACTTCAGGTGATGGGTACACAATGCAATATACAGATAGTGTGTCATAGAAGTGTTCACTTGAACCCTATGTAATTTTATTAATGTTACCCCAATAAATTTAAATTTAAAACAAACAAACAAATCCCCCAACCAAAAAAAGTAGGATGAATCCAAGCTTGGTCAATAACTATATTCAAGGCAACACAATTAAAGTGAGGGTAAGGTATGGCACTCAAATTTTTCCAATTTGCAAATCAGGAGACGCAGTCACATAAATTTGAAAACTACAGACAAGGTAAAGCAAATTCTTGTGACTCCATAACTGTAGTAACTAGGGTTGATCTTCACTTTTTTAAAAAATTAAATGTATTGGGGTGACATTAGTTAATAAGATTTTATAGGTTTCAAGTGTACATTTCTGTGATACATGATCGTTATATTGCATTGTGTGCCCATCGTCCAAGGTCAAATCATCTTCTGTCACCAGATATTTGACTCCCTTTACCCTTTACTAGCCCCAATCACCTTCCCTCAGGATGCCACCATACTGTTGTCTGTGTCTACGAGTTATTGTTAGATTGTTTTTCTCATTTGTTATTTTAAGTTTTATATCCCACATGAAATCATATGGTTCTTAACTTTTTCTGATTTACTTCACTTAGCATGATAGTCTCAAGATTCATCCATGTTGTCACAAATGGCAGTATTTTCTGATGGTTGAGTAGTATTCCACTTTATATATGTACTACATCTTCTTTATCCAATCACCTATCAAAGGACACCTTGGTTTTCTCCATGTCTAGGCCATCATGAATAATGCTGCAATGAACATAGGGGTGCATATATCTTTGCAAATAAATGTTTTCAAAATTGTAGGATAGATACCCAGAAGAGAGGTTGTTGGGTCATATGGTAACTTTATTCTTAAAATTTTGAGGAATCTTTATATTGTTTCCATAGTGCAGCGATTCTCAACCTGTGGGTCGCAACCCCTTTGGGGGTCAAACGACCCTTTCACAGGGGTCACCTAAAACATAACAGTAGCAAAATTACAGTTATGAAGTAGCAACAAAAATAATTTTATGGTTGGGGGTCACCACAACATGAGGAACTGTATTAAATGGTCACAGCATTAGGAAGGTTGAGAACCACTGCCATAGTGGCTGTACCAGTTTACATTCCCACCAGCAGTGAATCAAGGTTCTTTTTTCTCTCCAACCTCTCCAACACTTGTTATTACTGTCTTGTCGATAATAGCCATTATAACAGGTGTGAGGTACTATCTATACTTTTAAATTTGTTAGTCATTCTGCTTAATTTATTATCATTGACAAATAGCAAAATTTCTCCCAGTATTTCTCAAAAGGAAAGAGGCTGTAATTTGCATGCTTTCGCATGTTGTAGTAAACAGTTCTTTGATAGTGGAACTGAATATTAGAATATTTGGTGTCTCAGGCCACTAAATATTAAGTGTCAGTAGTACTTTGCTGGCATCTGTGATAACCCAAATGTTTGGAAGTCCCTTAAGATAATGTGATGTCTCAATAAAGAAATAGAATGTTAATGTGTTATTCTTGAGAAAAGCTGTGTGATTGTTTACCTCTTTTGATTATAAACCTATTGTTTGGATTATAGATATAATCGATTGAGAAGTAGAAACTCTGTGTTCTGTTGCTCATTCTGAACACTCAACACTTATCAGAGTGCCTGACACATGGTAGGCATTGAATAAGTACTTTTCCATTGACTGACTGATCAATGAGGAAGGGAAGGAGAAATTTAACTGTTCATATACTGAAGTAATCATTCAAGTCCATTTCAAGTACTTCTTTCAGTGTTTAGAAGCCAAAAAAATTTCTCAGCTGCCAATGTGGACTTATTTAACTCATTGAAAATGAGTACATTTACTCTCTAAACAAGGGAGTTAAAATTGATTACTATGAGCTGTATGTCCTAAACATGTAGTATCTCATTTAATCATTTTAATAACCAATGTTATAATACTATTTTTATCTCCATAATATGACCCCCCCCCAAAAAAAATGGAAAAATGAGGCCTTGAGTAAATACTACCTTAACTAAAGTTGATCAACATACTTATCTATTCTTGTTTTTTCCTTTTAGTCAAATTCAGCTATTTTTTTCCACTGCTTCTAAGTCAGATTATGAAATGAGAAATTAAAAATGAGTGTTCTGGAGAGTCATCTTTTGAAGTTCTACCTTCAAAGAGTTTATCTTCAAGGAGTTTATGTGTCATATTCAGATCTTATTTAATAACTAGATGATTAAATAATACAAATTCAAGTAGGAAAATTGTTCAAATACAAGTATTACACAATAGAGTAGGGGCCCTTTCAGATAAGATTTTTAGAAAAGAACTCTCTGAAGCTGATATTTGAGCAGGAATGTCCATTATGTGGAGTAACTAGCAATGAAAAAGTTAATTAGGTAGTAGAAAACCTCTGTAAAGTGATCAGCTCAATGCAGAGTACTCTATAAGTACTCTAGCTATGTACTAACCTAATCATTGTGTTTTTAAAATACCATTTCAAATATAGCAACCATCTGTACTCAAAAATCAAAATTAATATATACTTAAACACCTACTGTTATGGTACACATCTTTAAAAAATATCACATTTTCAAGCATTAATTAAATATGATTAAAGAGATTTCATCATTCATTGATTAAACAGATTCACATCTATCATTAAGTTATCTCAGGTTAGGAAGCCTATTTAGTTATTAGTGTATAAACTAAACCAAATAAAACTTAGAAAGAGCAAGTTAGGAACACAAGAAACAAATTCACAATTTGGCTGGAGTTGGAGAAAGACACAAGAAAATCAAGAATTAAATTATAATATGAGTGGTCTCGTAAAAGAGAGGGCCACAGTTCTCTTGGAACCAAGAAGAGCATTTCAAACAAAATTAAGATCAATAATGGCTTTTTGTATCAATGTGAAGGCTGAGCTGACAAGATGAATTCTTTGTTTTCTAATTAAGATGACATTCATATAACATATAATTAACCATTTAATTATTTATTTATTTATTTTGTTACAGATGTTTCTCCTTTTTTACCCCATTGGCATACCCCTCCCCACCCCACCCCTGACCCATCGCCAGCTTTGTTGTCCATGTCCATTGGTCATGCATACATGCATATAAATTCTGTGGTTTAGCTCCTCCCACTCCCCCACCCCCCCTTCTGAGGGATGTCAGTCTGTGCCCTACTTCATGTTTCTGGGTCTACCGTATTCCTCAGACTGTTATGTTCATTATATTCTGTATATAAGTGAGATCATGTGGTATTTGTCTTTTTCTGCTTGGCTTATTTCACTTAGGATAATACTTTCCAGGTCCCTTCATGTTGTCTCAAAGGATAAGAGATCTTTCTTTCTTACCGCTGCACAGTACTCCACTGTGTATATGTACCACAGCTTTTTTATCTGTTCCTTTACTGATGGACACTTGGGCTGTTTCCAGATCTTAGCTATTGTAAATAGTGCTGCTATGAACATGGGGGTACATATATTCTTCCTGATTGGTGTTTCAGGCTTCTTAGGGTATATTCCTAGAAGCGGGATCACTGGGTCAAATGGAAGTTCAATTTTTAATTTTTTGAGGCAACACCATATTGTTTTCCATAGTGGCTGCACCAGTCTGCATTCCCACCAGCAGTGTATTAGAGTCCGCTTTTCTCCACACCCTCGCCAACACTTGTTGTGTGATAATTAGTTGTGACAGGTGTGAGGTGATACCTCATTGTTGTTTTAATTTGCATCTTTCTGATGATTAGTGATGTTGAGCATTTCTTCATATGTCTCTTGGCCATTTGTATGTCCTGTTTGGAGAGGTGTCTATTTAGTTTCTCTGCCCATTTTTTAATTGGGTTCTTTGTCTTCCTTTTGTGGAGTTGTATGAGTACTCTATATATTTTGAAAATCAATCCCTTATCTGATATATCATTGGCAATGATGTTCTCTCATACAGTGTGTTGCCTTTCCATTTTGATGATTGTTTCTTTTGCTGTGCAGAAGCTTTTTAGTTTGATGTAGTCCCATGTGTTCATTTTTTTCCTTCGTTTCTGTTGTCTTAGGTGATGTATCAGTGAAAATTCTGCTATGTATGATGTCCGAAATTTTGTTGCCTATATTTTCTTCTAGAATTTTTATGGATTCTCGGGTCACAATTAAGTCTTTTATCCATTTTGAGTTTATTTTTGTGTGTGGTGTATGTTGATGGTCTAGTTTTATTTTTTTTGCATGTAGCTGTCCAATTTTCCCAACACCAGTTATTAAAGAGGCTATCTTTACTCCACTGTATGCTCTTGCCACCTTTGTCAAATATTAATTGAGCATATTGCCTTGGGACTATTTCTGGGTTTTCAATTCTGTTCCACTGGTCTATATGCCTGTTCTTGTGCCAGTACCAGGCTGTTTTGATTACAGTCACTTTGTAGTATAACCTGATATCTGGTATTGTGATCACACCTACTTTGTCTGTCTTTTTCAAAATTGCTGTAGCTATTTGGGTACTTTTTGGGTTCCATATAAACTTTTGAAGTATTTGTTTTAGTTCTGTGAAATGTGTTGTTGTTATTTTGATGGGGATTGCATTGAATCTATAGATTGCTTTAGGTAGTATGGACATTTTAATGATGTTAATTCTTCCAATCCATGAACAAGGTATGTGCTTCCACTTTTTTATATCTTCCTCTATTTCTTTTTCAATGTCCTGTAGTTTTCTGCAAATAGGTACTTTACTTCTTTGGTTAAGTTTATTCCAAGGTATCTTAATTTTTTTGCCATGATGATAAATGGGATTGTTTTTTCAGTTTCTCTTTCTGTGAGTTCATCATTGGTGTATACAAATGCCGTCGACTTCTTGACGTTAATTTTGTTTCCTGCTACTTTTCCAAATTCATTTATTAAGTCTAGTAGATTTTTGATGGAGTCTTTAGAGTTTTCTATGTATAATATCATGTTATCTGCAAATAATGACAGTTTCAATTCCTCCTTTCCAATTTGGATCCCTTTTATTTCTTCCTCAGGTCTGATTGCTGTGGCTGACTTCCAGTACTATGTTAAATAAGAGTGGTGAAAGTGGACATCCCTGTCTTGTTCCTGTTCTTAATGGAAATGTTTTTAGTTTCTGCCCATTGAGTATGATGTTGGCTGTAGGTCTTTCATATATGGCCTTTATTATGTCAAGATATGATCCCTCTATTCCCACATTGCTGAGGGTTTTTATCAGAAATGGATGCTGGCCCTGGCCGGTTTGGCTCAGCAGTTAGAGCGTCGGCCTGCGGTCCGGAGAGACCCGGGTTCGGTTCCCGCTAAGGGCACCTACTTCGGTTGCAGTTTGTCCCCAGCCGTGGTTGGTCGTGCGGGTGGCAGCCACTCGATGTGTCCCTTTTATGTCGATGTTTCTCTCTCTCTCTCTCTCCCTCTCTTTCCCTCCCACTCTATCTGTACAAAAATTGGAAAAATGTCCTCGGGTGAGGATTAAAAAAAAAAAAAAGAAGAAATGGATGCTGGATTTTGTCGAATGCTTTTTCAGCATCACTTGATATGATCATGTGGTTTTTATTCTTCATTTTGTTTATGTGGTGTATCACATTTATTGATTTGTAAATATTGTACCAGCCTTGCATCCCTGGAATGAATCCCACTTGGTCATGGTGAATAATTTTTTTGATGTTTGCTGGATCCGATTTGCTAGTATATTGTTCAGGATTTAGGCGTCTATGTTCATCAGGCATATTGGCCTGTGGTTTTCTTTCTTTGTAGTGTCTTTTTCTTGTTCTGGAATTAGAATTATGCTGGCCTCATAGCATGTGTTTGGATGTCTTCCATCTTGGATTTTTTGAAATAGTTTGTGGAGAATGGGTGTTAGTTCTTTGAATGTTCAGTAAAACTCCCCCATGAAGCCATCTGGGCCTGGGCTTTTGTTTGCTGGGAGAGTCTTGATTACCTCTTCAATTTCCTTAGTTGTTATTGGTCTGTTCAAGTTTTCTATCTCTTCCCGGCCCAGTTTTGGGTGACTGTGCATTTCAGAAATGTGTCCATTTCACTTAGATAGTCAAAGTTGTTGTCATATAGTTGTTCATAGTAGCTGTTAACGATCTTTTGTATTTTTCTGGTGTCAGTTGTTACTTCTCCTCTTTCATTTCTGATTTTGTGTATTTGGATTCTCTTTCTTTGTTTCTTGGTGAGTCTAGCTAAGGGTCAATCCTTGTTTATCTTTTCGAAAAACCAACTCTTTCTTTCATTGATCCTTTGAATTGTTTTTTGGGTCTCTATGTCATTTATTTCTGCTCTGATCTTTACTATTTCCTTTCTTCTACTTGCTCTGGGGTTTTCTTTTTGTTTGCTTTCTAATTCTTTAAGTTGTGAGGTTACACAGTCAATTAGAAAATTTTCTTGTTTCTTGAGGTAGGCCTGTAGTGCTATGAACTTCCCTCTCAGAACTGCTTTCGCTGCATCCCATAGATTTTGTGTTGTGTGTCATTTTCATTGGTTTCCAGGAAGTTTTTAATTTCTTCCTTGATCTCCTCGGTGACCCATTCATTGTTTAATAACATGCTATTTAGCTACCATGTCTTCAAATGTCTTTGCATGTTCTTCTTGCAATTGATTTCTAGTTTCATGCCATTGTGACCTGAGAAGATTCTTGATATGATTTCAATCTTCTTGAACATGTAGAGATTGTTTGTGTGCTATCATGTGGTCTGTCTCTGAGAATGTCCCATGTGCACTTGAGAAGAATGTGTATTCTGTAGTTTTGGGGTGTGATTCTCTGTTGATATCTATTAAATCCATTTGGTCTAGTGCTTTATTTAGCGTCTCTGTTTTCTTGCTAATTTTTTGTCTAGAGGTTCTATCCAGTGCTTTCGACAGGATGTTGAAGTCCCCTGCTATGATTGTATTGCTGTCGATTTCTCCTTGGGAGTCCTCCAGAAGATTTTTAATATATTTTAGTGCTCCTATATTGGGTGCATATATGTTTATCAAGGTTATATCTTCCTGTTGGATAGACCCTTTCAATATAATGTAGTGGCATTCTTTGTCTCTAGTTATGGGCTTCATTTTGAAATGTATTTTATCAGATATGAGTATTGCTACCCCAGCTTTTTTTTTGCTTACCATTTGCTTGGAAAAATTTTTTCCATCCCTTCACTTTCAACCTATGTGAGTCTTTTGTTGTGAGGTGGGTCTCTTGGAAACAACATATAGATGAGTCATGCTTTCTTATCCAATCAGCTACTCTGTGTCTTTTTATGGGAGCATTCAATCCATGTACATTTAAGGTTATTGATATGTACTTATTTATTGCCATTTTTGTTTAGTGTGGTGCTATTTTTCTTCCCATTTCTCCTGCTAATTTCAGTAGTCCTTTAAACATTTCTTGCAGTGCTGGTTTGGTGATAATGTATTCCCTTAGCCTTTCTTTGTCTGGGAAGCTCTTTATTTGACCTTCTATTTTTAGTGATAGCTTTGCTGGGTAGAGTAGTCTTGGATTCAGATCCTTGTTTTTCATGACCTTGATTAACTCATGACATTCCCTTCTTGCCTGTAATGTTTCTTGTGAGAAGTCAGCTGAGAGCCTTATGGGGTTTCTTTTGTAGGTAACCTGTTGCTTATCTCTTGCTGCTTTTAGGATTCTCTCTTTGTCTTTAATTTGTGACATTTTAATTACTATGTGTCTTGGTGTGGGCCTGTTTGGGTTCTTCTTACTTGGGACTCTCTGTGCTTCTTGAACATGAATGCCTTCTTCCTTCACCAAATTAGGGAAGATTTCTGTCACCATTTTTTTCAATTTATTCTTTATCCCTTGCTCATTTTCTTCTTCGAGGACTCCTGTGATGCCAATATTATTAAGTTTCCAGTTTTCCTACAGTTCTCTTAAGCTGTCTTCCTGTTTTTTAATTTTTTTTTCCTTTTGGTTTTCTGATTAGTTGAATTTTTCTACCCTGTCTTCTAATTCACTGATCCGGTCCTCAGCTTCCTCCACTCTGCTTTTTAAACCTTCCAATGTGTTTTTCATTTCTGCTATGTCATTTTTTATCTCTTCTTGATGGTTTTTAATTTTCAGTTGGCTTATTTTCAGCCTCTCTATGTCCTTACTCATGCTGTTGAACTTCCTCAAGATCATGGCTCTGAATTCTAGCTCTGTTAACATGCCTAACTGTTCCACATTGATCTCATCTTCGGTGGAGGTCTCTTGCTCTTTCATTTGGCTTCTGTTTCTGTATTTCACCATTTTCGCTATCACTGTGGGGTTTGGAGCCTGTCAAGTTTTCCCTGTGGCTGTTGGTGTTCTGCTGTTTGTGGCTCCCTCTCCTGGGTTTAGATGAGTGAGGGAGGATCCACTTTAAACACTTTTGTCAAGTCTTACTTTCCTGGTTAAAGTTGCTAGCCCAGGAAAGGTACTGTTATCCTCTAGCTTTTTGCCTGGAGGCTAGCAGTGGAGGTTACTTGAAGAGTTTTGGGTTGTAAGTTGATTGAAAAACTCCCTCAGGTGCTCAGCATAAGGGGATTTCCCGAGGGTGGGGCAGATGCTAGTTGTTAATGAGCTTCAATTAGCACTTCAATGTCCGACAGGGTAGGGTTAGATCTCTGAGGGAGGGGCTGCTGCCTCTCCTCAGAGCCCTGGGAAGGAGCAATATGGCCACTGTCCTGCGTGGCAGCAACTCTGCAAAAGCTCTGAGTGCCCTCCAAATCCCGAGTGTCTCCACACAGTTCCAGTCCACTCTGCCCTCCCTTTGCCGGAGCCCAAGGTGAGTGGCTGTGGCTGTTTTAGCCTCTGTCCCGGCTCTGCGCTGTGGAGCCGCCTGGGAGTGTAACCCGAGGGTGCCACTCCCAGCTAAGGCCACAGCCTGCCGACCTGGGCTCCCAGCCCCGTCTCACGCCTTTGCAAGCCTACCAGGATCGAGTCAGTGTCCCTGGTTATATGGTCCTCGCAAGCTGCTTTTCTGTTGCTTTTTCCCGTCGATTTGTCTGTGTTATAGTTGTAATTCCAGTTTGGTTCTGGGAGACGGTCTGTGTAGCTTTCATTCACTCCGCCGCCATTTTTCCGTCATACTTTCTTCTAATTAACCGTTTAAAGTGTACAATTGCCTTGGCCGGTTTGGCTCAGGGGTTAGTGTATCAGCCTGCGGACCAGAGAGTCCTGGGTTCGGTTCCCACTAGGGGCACATACCAAAAATAAATAAAAATAAAGTGTACAATTCAGTGACGTTCAGTACATTCACAATGTGGTGCAACAGTCTTAGCTATCTACTTCCTGAATAATTTCACCATCCCAAAAGGAAACCTGGTACTCCTTAAGTAGATACTCATTGTTCCTTCCACAACCCTGGCTCCTGGTGTCTATGTTTATGGATTTACCTATTCTGAATATTTTATATAAATGGATAATATAATGAGTGGTCTTTTGTGTCTGGTTTCTTTTCACTTGGTTTTGAAATTCAGCTATATGGTAGCATGCATAAATATTTTATTCCTTTTATGGCTGAGTAATATTCTATTGTATAGATATATCACAGTTTGTTTACCCCTTCATCCATTGACGGACATTTGAGTTGTTTCTATGGTTTGGCTCTCATGAAAAACACTGCTGTAAATTTCAACAGACCAGTATTTGTTTGAATACCTGTTTTCAATTCTTTGGAGTATATATCAAAAAGTGGAATTTTTTGGTCATATAATAATTCCACATTTTCAATGAATTCTTGATGTAGGTGTTCATACAGTAAAAAACTACAGAGAAATGGCATGAATGAATATGAGAAGGCATTATAAAATAACACTCTTGGGAATATGCTTTAACTAATACAATAAAATGAAAAGACAAGTGTATGGGAGAGATGGGGGAGAATGCTAAAGAATTTTGCTGAAACTTGATTATGAAGGACCCTATGGACTAGAGCTTGGACTTTATCCTATGGGAGATCCTTGATGATAAAAATTCCAACTTTTACACTTTGCTCCAACTACTCCATGAGTCCACAGCAATAACAGCAGGCAGCATGTATCAACACATGAGTGTCTAGAGTTATTCAGGTGTCTAAATCTAATTGCCAAAAAATATTCAGTGGTGACCTCTGGTGGAGATCAAATGACCACCAGTACAGAGGGAGACACATGATGAGTTTTATAGATTAGCAAAGTTGCTATGTAAGGCAACAATTATAAGGTAGGTTACATCTGAAGGCAAAAAGTGAATAAGTTGTTCTGGAAAAATGTGCTAAGAGCATGAACAAAGACAGTGCTAGTGGGAATTATGACTAAGAGCCATATTGTAGAGATGCTAAAGGATAACATTCATAGTACTCGTTTCCTAGTTAGATTTGATGTTTGGATAGGCAATGGGGTATCAAAAGGACTTCTTGGTTTAGGTATATGGTCAATGCTATAGGACAACTTAAAGGATAACATTCATAGTACTCGTTTCCTAGTTAGATTTGATGTTTGGATAGGCAATGGGGTATCAAAAGGACTTCTTGATTTAGGTATATGGTCAATGCTATAGGACAACTTAAAGGATAACATTCATTGTACTCGTTTCCTAGTTAGATTTGATGTTTGGATAGGCAATGGGGTATCAAAAGGACTTCTTGGTTTAGGTATATGGTCAATGCTATAGGACAACTTAAAGGATAACATTCATAGTACTCGTTTCCTAGTTAGATTTGATGTTTGGATAGGCAATGGGGTATCAAAAGGACTTCTTGATTTAGGTATATGGTCATTGCTATAGGACAACTTATGAGTAGCTTTTAGCTTAAGCCTCAATTGTGTGAGCATACATGTAAAATATTTGTCCATGAAATAAATTTTTTTATACTACATATCAACAGTTATTTCCCCCTAGTAGATAACTTGAAATAATCCTTTCCTAACTACTAGAGATATTTTTGGAAAATGCCTACCTTATTTTCACTTTAATGCTAAAAACGAGTTGTTGCTTTTTGTTTTTTTAAAATTTTTTTAATTAATTTATTTTTGTTACAGATGTTTCTCTTTTTCCTCCATTGACACCCTCCTCCTGATCCCCCCATTCTATCCCCAGCATTGTTATTTATGTTCATGTTTACACATACATACATATAAGTTTTACAGTTTATCTCTCCCCCCCGCCCCGACACCCACTTCTGAGGTTTGTCAGTCTGTACCCTACTTCTATGTGTCGGTCTATTTTGTTCATCAGTTTGTTTTGTTCATTATATTCCACAAATATGTGAGATCATGTGATATTTGTCTTTCTCTGATTGGCTTGTTTTGCTTAGGATAATACTCTCCAGGTCCCTCCATGTCACCTCAAAGAATAAGAGATCTTTCTTTCTTACAGCTGCATAGTATTCCATTGTGCATATGTACCACTGCTTTTTTATCCACTCATCTATTGATAGACACTTGGCCTGTTTCCAGACCTTTTTTTTAATCTTTACCCGAAGATATTTTTTCATATTTTGTTCAGATAAAGTTGGGGGGGGGGGAGAGAGGGAGAGAGAGAGAGAGAGGTTGATGTGAAAGGGGCACACTGAGTGGTTGCACAACCCAACCAGGGCCAGGCACAAACTGCAACCAAGGTACATGCTCTTAGCAGGAACCAAACCCAGGTCTCTCTGGACCGCAGGCCGATGCTCTAACTACTGAGCCAAATCGACCAGGGCTCCAGATCTTAGTGCTTGTAAATAGTGCTGCTTTGAACATAAGGGTAAATATATTTTTTTCTGATTAGTGTTTCAGGCTTCTTAGGGTATATTTCTATGTCACTGGGTCAAATGAAAGGTCACTGGGATCAAATGAAAGGTCAATTTTTAACTTTTTGAGGTAACTTATTGTTTTCCATAGTGGTTGCACCAGTCTGCATTCCCACCAGCAGTATACTAGAGTCCTCTTTTCTCCACATCCTCACCAGCACTTGTTCTTTGATGATTTGTTGATAGCAGCCATTCTGACAGGAATGAGGTGATAACTCGTTGTTGTTTTAATTTCCATCTCTCTGATGATTAGTGATGTTGAGCAATTTTTCATGTCTCTTGGCCATTTCTAAATATGGTTTGGAGAGGTGTCTATTTAGATCCTCTGCCCATTTATTAATTGGATTCTTTGTCTTCTTTTTGTTGAATTGTGTGAGTACTCTATATATTTTGGAAATTAGCCCCTTATCTGATGTATCATTGACAATTTTGCTCTCCCATATAGTGGGTTCCTTTTCCATTTTCACGGTTGTTTCTTTTGCTGTGCAGAAGCTTTTTAGTTTGATGTAGTCCCCATGTGTTCATTTTTTTCTTTGTTTCTGTTGCCTTAGGTGATGTATCAGTGAAAATTCTGCTCCGTATGATGTCCGCAATTTTGTTGCCTACATTTTCTTCTAGAATTTTTATGGATTCACGCGTTACAGTTAAGTCTTTTATCCATTTTGAGTTTATTTTTGTGTATGGTGTAAGTTGGTGGTCTAGCTTCAATTTTTTGCATATAGTTGTCCAATTTCCCAATGCCATTTATTGAAGAGGATTTCTTGACTCTACTGTATGCTCTTGCCACCTTTGTCAATTATTAATTGAGCATATTGTCTTGGGTCGATTTCTGGGTTCTCTGTTCTGTTCCATTGATCTATATGCCTGTTCTTTTGCCAATACAAGGCTGTTTTGATTATAGTAGCTTTGTAGTATAACCTGATATCCAGTATTGTGATCCCTCCTACTTTGTTTTTTCCTCAAGATTGCTGTGGCGATTTGGGGTCTTTTTTGGTTACATATAAACTTTTGGAGTATTTGTTTTAGTTTTGTGAAATATGTAGTAGGTATTTTGATGGGGATTGCATTGAATTTATAGATTGCTTTGGGAAGTATTAACATTTTAATGATGATAATTCTTCCAATCCATGAACAAGATATATGCTTCCACTTTTCTATATATTCCTCTATTTCTTTTTTCAATGATCTGTAGTTTTCTACAAAGAAGTCATTATTACTTTGGTAAAGTTTATTCCTAGGTATCGTAATTTTTTTTGCACAATGGTAAATTGGATTGTTTGTTTAGTTTCTGTTTCTGTGAGTTCATTGTTGGTGTATTAGAATGCTGTCCATTTCTTCATGTTAATTTTGTATCCTGCTACTTTGCCAAATTCACTTATTAAATCTAGTAGGTTTTTGATGGAGTCTGTAGGGTTTTTTATATACAATATCATATCTGCAAATAAGGACAATTTTACTTCCTCTTTTCGAATTTGAATCTCTCTTATTTTTTCTTCTTGTCTAGTTGCTGTGGCTGACTTCCAGTACTATGTTAAATAAGAGTGGCAAAAGTGAGCATCCCTGTCTTGTTCCTGTTCTTAAGGGAAATGCTTTTAGTTTTTGCCCATTGAGTATAATGTTGGCTGTAGGTTTTCATATATGGCCTTTATTATGTTGAGATATGATTTCTCTATTCCCACACTGCTGAGTGTTTTTATCAGAAATAGGTGCTGGATTTTGTCAAATGCTTTTTCAGCATCTATTGATAAGATCATATGGTTTTTATCTTTCATTTTGTTTATGTGGTATACCACATTTATTGATTTGTGAATATTGTACCATCCTTGAATCCCGGGGGTGAATCCCACTTGGTCATGATGAATAATTTTTTTGATGTATTGCTGGATTTGATTTGCTAATATTTTGTTAAGGATTTTGGCATCTGTGTTCATCATGGATATTGGCCTGTAGATTTTCTTCTTTGTAGTGTCCTATCTGGTTTTGGAAATAGGATTATGCCAGACTCATAAAATGAGTTTGGAAGTCTTCCATCTTCTTGAATGTTTTAGGATAGTTTGAGGAGAATGAGTGTTAGATCTTCTTTGAATATTTTTTAAAACTCCCCTGTGAACCCATCCCAGCCTGAGCTTTTGTTTGCTGGGTGTTTCTTGATTACATCTTCAATTTCCTTCATTGTTATTGGTCTGTTCAAGTTTTCTATCTCTTCCTGGTTTAGTTTTGGGAGACTATGTGATTCTAGAAACTTGTCCATTTCACCTAGCTTGTCCAATTTGTTGTCATATAATTGTTCATAGTATGTTTTAATGATCCTTTGTATTTCTGTGGTGTCAGCTGTTACTTCTTCTCTTTCATTTCTGATTTTGTTTATTTGGGTCCTCTCTTTTTGTTTCCTGGTGATTCTGGCTACGGGTCCATCAATCTTGTTTTTTTATACAAAGAACCAGCACTTTGTTTCATTGATCTTTTGAATTGTTTTTTTTTTTTTTTTAGTTTCTATGTCGTTTATTTCAGCTCTGACCTTTACTATTTTTCTTTCTACTTGCTCTGGGTTTTTCTTTTTGTTTACTTTCTAGTTCTTTAAATTGCAGGGTTAGAAAGTCTATTAGAAATATTTCTTGTTTCTTGAGGTAGGCCTGTAGTGCTATGAACTTCCTTCTCAGGACTGCTTTTGCTGTGCCCCATAGATTTTGTGTTGTTGAGTGTTTTCATTTTCATTGTTTTTGGGGAAGTTTTTAATTTCTTCCTTGATCTCATTAGTATTTTTTGTTTAATAACCTATTTGTTGTTTAATAACATGATATTTAGCCTCCAAGTGTTTGAATGATTTTGTTGTAAATGAGTTCTAGTTTCATGCCATTATGATCTGAGAAGATGCTTGATATGATTTCAATCTTCAAGAATTTTTAGAGACTTACTTTGTTTCCTAACATGTTGTCTGTCTTCAAGATTGTCCTGTATGCACTTGAGAAGAATGTATATTCTGAAGTTTTGGGGTGAAATGTTCTATAAATATCACTTAAGTCCAACTGATCTAGTTTGTCTCATAAGGATTCTGTGTCATTGTTAATTTTCAGTCTAGAAGATCTATCCTGTGGTGTTAGTAGGGTGTTAAAGTCCCAACTATGATTGTATTACTATTGATCTCTCTCTTGAAGTCCTCCAGAACTTTTTAAATATATTTTTATGCTCCTGTATTTGGTGCATATATGTTAACCAGGCTTATATCCCCTTGGTGGATTGATCCTTTTAATATTATGTAGCAACCTTCTTTGTCTCTTATTATGGCCCTCGTTTTGAAGTCTATATTATAGATATGAGTATTGCTACACCAGCTTTTTTTTATTTCCATTTGCTTGGAAATTTTTTTTATGTCCCTTCACTTTCATCTTGTGTGAGTCTTTTGTTGTGAGGTGGGTCTCTTGTAGACAGCATATATATGGGTTGTTTTTTCTTATTCAATCAACTACCCTATGTCTTTTGATTGGAGCATTTGAGCCATTTACCTTTAAGATAATTATGATAGATACTTATTAACTGCCATTTTAATTTTATGCCCATGTTCTTCTTTCTCTCTCTGTTTCTTCTCTTTACAATAGTCCCTTTAGCATTTCTTGCAGTGCTGGTTTGGTGGTGGTAAATTTCTTTACCTTCTTTTGGTCTGTGAAGCTCTTTATTTCTCCTTCAAGTTTGAATGATAGCCTTGCTGGATAGAGTAGTCTTGGATTCAGACCCTTGCCTTTCATTACTTTGTATACTTCATGCCACTCCCTTCTGGCCTGCATTGTTTTTATTGAGAAATCAGCAGACAGTCTAATGGGAGCTCTCTTATAAGTAACTTTCTGTCTCTCTCTTGCTTCCTTTAAAATTCTTTCTTTGTTTTTAATGTTTGCCATTTCAATTATCATGTCTAGCTGAGGGTCTTTTGGGGTTCCTCTTGCTTGAGACTCTCTGTGTTTCCTGAACTTGTGTGACTTTCCTTCACTGATTTAGGGAAGTTTTCTATCACTATTTCTTCAAACAGGTTCTCTATTCCTTTTTCTGATTCTTCTCCTTCCAGTACCCCTATGATGCAAATGTTACATTTCATATTTTCCCAAAGGTCCCTTAAACTCTCCTCCTGTTTTTTAATTGTTTTTCTCATTTGCTGCTCTATTTGGGTATTTTTTCTACCTTGTCTTCTAACTCACTGATTTTGTCTTCAGTTTCTTCTAATCTACTATTGAATCCTTCTAAGGTACTTTTCATAACAGCTATGTCATTCTCTATTTCATCTTGATTTTCATTCATAGCTTCTACCTCTTTTGTTAAGCTGATGTAGTTCCTACTGAGCTCTTTATCTGACAAATTTCTTTCTTCCCTTTTCTGTAGTTCCTTTTTTTGTGATTCTTCCTTTTCTTTCATTTGGGTGTTATTTCTTTGCCTCACAATTTTAACAGTCTTGTACTTCTAGGCCCTGTGAGGGATGTGTAGGCAGGTTGGTGTGTATCAAATAAGGCTGCTATGCCTCCCAGACTGTTTTGGTGTGTGGCGCCTCTTGCCTGCTGTGGGTCCTGGAGGATTGACAACTGGTGGCTGGTATTGGTCTTTCATTTTAAGTACTCTTGAGGTGCATGGGTCCTGCCAGAATGCTCCTGGGGTGCGTGGGTCACGCTGATGAGCCGCTGGGTTGTGCTGCCGCCTGGTGGGCTCAGCTCCTGATCCGTCTCTGCTGGGGGCGAGTGTCAGCTCCAGGTTTGGGCTGCTACTGCTGCTGTTGTTGCCAGGGGGTGCTCTCAGCTCCCAATCCTCTGCTTCCATTGGAGGCTGAGGATGCTGAGCTCCTGAGACTTTGCTGCTGCTGAGGGAAGGGATCCATTCCAAATATGTTGCTGCAGTTGTCATTGGCAGGTCTGGGTTTCACGAGTCTTGCTGCTGCCTGGGCTGGGGCACTGCTCCTTATCAGCCTCTGCTGATGCCACTAGAGATGGATCTCTGTTGCTGGGGGTGTGTATTAGCTCCTGAGCCTCAGCTGCTATGGGTTTGGGGCTCCACTCCCACCTAGTCACTGCTGCTGTGGGGGAAGGTGCTGGACTCTGATCAAACATCTGCTGTGGGGGATAGTGCTCAGCTCCAATCAGTCTGCTTCGTGGGGGATGGTGCCTGGCTCCCACCAGTTTAGGCTACTGCAACGTGCACCTTGATAGTGCCGGTACTGTGCGCTGGTCCACGTTGACACAGTGGGGTCCACTGGTCCGATGGTGCAAGGCACTCCGGTGGATTCAGGTCACTCGGTCCTAGCCACCCCCACTGCTTCCTCCCAGAGAAGACTAGGGATCTTTCAAATTGGCGGGGCCTCCTGGCTGTGCAGTAGCTGGCTGCTCCCCGTCCACAGCACAGGAACCCTCTGCCCTATGTTTCTGCACTGTTCAAGGTTACTCGTCCACACTCATGTCCATTCACACTCCCTCTTACACTTGCTCACGCTCTCACAAACTCACCCTGACTCCGGCCCTGCCTGCCGCCATCTTCCTGAGACACACCTCTAAGATCTAAATGCTATAAGTGAGTTATTACCAATGGGAGCATGTGAGTGTGATGCTAAACATCATAATTATAGTTCTTTGTTGTCATTCTATGTCATCAGAAAACTTAAGGTTTTAAACTTATTACTTATGTAAATGGAGGAGGGTGAGGTAAACATTAGGCCCCAGAAAAAGAGAGAGAGACACTGAAGTGATAAAAAGCAATGTCTTTAAAATTAAGTTTGAAACCGTGGTTTGACCAGGGTTTCTCAACTTGGACACTAGTAAGATTTTGCAACAGATAATTATTTATTGTGAGGGACTTACCTGCTATGCACTGTGGAATGTTTAGAAGTATCCCTAACCTCTTCCCACTAAAACCCCCCTGTGATATTAAAAAATGTTAGATATTGTCAAATGTCCCAAGGGGTGTAAAGTCATCCTGGGTTGAGTATTTCTAATCAATGTGAATGGTTAAAATAGTATGTTCATTTAAGCAAAACTTTCTCCTTCTGATACACAATATTAATCAATTAATTTATAAAATTTGTTCTGCTAATTTTTCCTCTGATTGAATGCATCAAATTCATGAGTTGATATTATAATCATAGTAAGAATAAATTGTAACAATGTCTAGAATCAAGATACATGATAAAGCCATCCCAAAAAGATTATTCAACAAGTTACTATAATTAAAAAAAAATCTTTTTATTGATTTTTTAGAGAGAGAGGAAGGGAGAGAGAGAGAGAGAAACATCCATGTAAGAGAGAAACATTGATCGGCTGCCTCCTGCATGCATCCTAATGGGGATGGAGCCTGCAACCTGGGTATATACCCTGACTGGGAATCGAACCAGGACTTCTCAGTCCATGGGACAGTGCTCAGTCTACTGAGCCACACCAGCTGGGCGACAAGTTACTATTATTGATAGCTCTCTACTTACATTACATTGTACTAAGCTCTTTGGAGGAGACAAAATAAATTCCATTTTTTCAAATAACTAATAATGTCTTTGAGATGGGCAGTAATGGTTTCAAAATGTCTATATAGGAATTATTCAGATTGTGATTTGCTGGTAGGTGGGAATCAGATTTACTATAAAGTTACTGGCATACCAAGTAAAATATGTTTTGTTTTTTTCTTAATTAGACCGCATATTTATTTGTAGAGGCTTTTGTGGTAAAGATGACGGTATCTATGAGGGGGAGGGTTAAAGTTCTCCGCCATTTATAACCACTTCTCTGTGACTCTTCTTGAATGGGGATACTGTAGATTAAATATTAAAGTGTAATTTTAATAAATATCAAAGTGGGAACAAAAAACAAGAACAGGTTTAACTAGAAAATACATCTTAGAAATGTTAAATCCATTAAAAATATGACTATCAGTTGGACAAAAGTTTGTGGCAGAAAGTGCTGGTAATAGTATATGATTGAAATTAATAGAAATTATCTGTAATATAACTCAAGAGTAGCTTGACTAGGTATCAACCATTTGAGCAAATAGCTTATATTCTAAATTACAGAGTATATGTTTAAATTTCCACATGAAACATGTTTGCATTCACATGAAAGCCTACCTCCCTGTACTTTTTTTGATTGTCATTCATTCATTCAAAATAATTTAGCTATTTCAAGTAAAGATTGGATTCTATTCATCTTTTAGCTGGTATGTGTTAAATTCTATAATAGATGCTTTGGGTCAAAGAAAAATGTTACATCGTCTATGGAGAATCCTGGGGAAGAGATAGAAGAATAAACTAATAGTCACAGGTATGTGTAAGGGCTATGACAGTGAATTGTTTATGCTATATATGAGAAAAAAATCAAGAAAATTTTATGAAAAGTTAAGGTTTTAGTTGTGTCTTAAAGGATAAGTAGAATTTCCCCATATGGAAGAAGAAGAAAAGGGCTTTAAATGGAATATATAAATACACGTACATATGGAGGTAGGTGAGTATGTGGCATGTTTCCAGAATTTCAAATTTTTGGTGTCGATGAAATGAAACACAGGGACTGGCAGAAGGTGACTATGGAAAAGCTAGAAGAACCAGATCACGATGAGCATCAATTGCCAAGGTAAGTATTCAAGGCTTTACCCTGTGGACAATTGAGAGCTATTGAAGCAGGAAATGATTTTATGGTATTTGTGTTTTAAAATGTCTATTCTTATGTGAAGCATAAGTTAGAAATGGGGAAAATCAGATGCAAATTGCTAGCTAGGAGTTTATTGTAAAAGCTCATAAGAGAAATGTAGAGAGCATGAACAAATGCACTGAGGGTTGGTATATAGATATGGTCATAAATGGGTTTGATGAATAAAATGACCATCTAGAAAGGACTTTGATGGAGATGGATGTGTTATGCCACTGTAAGGGCATGTTAAACAAGACTGTGGTAGATTCTTTCTATCTAGTCACAAATCCTATTTCTTCCGTTCCCAGGCATAGATCTAAAGTAAATATTGTGTCTTCCCTTCAGGTTTGTGGTGCCATGTGACTGTGTTCTTGCCAATGGGATGTAAAGAACAGTAATGCAATTCACTTTCAGACCATGTGACCTTCCATACAGAGCAGACAGACACCATCATGGTGACCTTGAAAGTTATCTATTAAAAAGGAACAAGAATATCAGATGGGCAGTGACTACATCTCTAAAGTACCACATGGGAAAGAACTGCCCCAAATCAGGTACATTTAATATTTTCTTTACATCAGCAAACCATAAATTTTGAGTTTGTTTGTTTGGGCAGCTAATAATACCTTAACTAATATAATAAGGCTTTATCTGAAGAAAGTTCACCATGACATTAAGTTCTTTTTTCTTCATACTTATCATAATTTTTCTATAGTTATAGATACTTGTACCTAGAGTATATAAATATAATATATAGCAGATATATTTATATTATAGTTAACCCAATTTTCATTTAAAAGGATCCAGTATTGACTTTTTATAGCCATCACTTAGAAACCATGACAAAATATATATATATATATATATATATATATATATATTTATATATTAATCTCGCTGGTATACAATATAACAAGAAAACTAGGTCTCTGTAACAGTACAGTGATGCTCCAAATCTTTGTTTAGATAAAGTCATTTACTTATTTGAATTCATAGCAGGATTTATATTGCTATCTACAAATAGATATCAATAGTTAAAGAGATTTTATAGCATTTTGACACTCAATATATTATGCAGGTTTAAAAGGCTCTGGAAAATGGATGAACTATCTAAGCTGAATAACTTCCCACTTGTAAAAACGTTCCTTAAAGTACAGAGCCCTCAGATTTAATACTTAGTCTTGCTTGTTTAAGCACATGGTAAAATGTAGACAGGTTTTTCATTTGACAGAACAATCCTGACGGAACAATGCAGTCTCCACAGGGTGAAAGCCAAAATGAAATATGACAGACACATCTTATTAGGGGAGATAATTTAAGGAATGCTTAATTTTAATGCTTCTCTTAAGCAATACCATTTTATTTTTATTTTGACATGAACCCCCCCCTTATTTTTACCCATAGTGAGTTTAATTTTTACATGACTATGTATATTTTTATCCCTGAAATTAAGATTCTTTTGGGCTAGTCCAAGCTCCTGAGATATTGCAGAAGTTCTGTTGTATTACTTTGCATATACAATAGCTTGTTTTATTTTGCATCAGGATCTTACAAGGAGTAATTTCAGTTTATCTGTTCATGGTTTAGATAAAAGCCTAAAATCCTGTGGTCAATCAGGCCTCCAAGGCAGGCATTAGCCAACTGATACAGCCATTGAAAGCTGAAGATGTACATCTTTAATTAATACAAATAATAGAAAATTTCCTAAATAATTTTTGGGCCTGGGCTGTTTCCAAACTAGTAATTCACAAAATAGGACTTTTTTCATTAGGAAAGTTATAAAAATTTGTTTGTTGGAGGTAGGGAAGGAAATGTAATGAAAGGCTAATTTCAGATTCACATTTCACTTTAACCAAAAGAATATGTGTGATTTGGACACCAGTCACCTAGGCACTTCCCATTTCAAGGCAGTGCACATTGTCAGCAAATCAAATTATCCAATAGCAAAACTACATCTGGCAGAGCTAACTGTGCCAGGTAACCTTAAATAGAAGCTCAGGGGTAGTTAACTGTGTTGCAACATTGGGCTTTGCTGTTAAGAGTTATCTAAAGTTCCTCTTTGTAGCATTGCTATTAAAAGAATAAAACGGGAAGAGGTGAAATGAAAACACTAAACTTGCAGTTATATGTGTGTGTTTTAATGTCCCCTTTGCATTTGAAAGTGCTAACAACAGCACATTTAAAATAAAGCAACTCTGGGGTTTCATTTAGATGTTAATTTTTTTTTTTTACTTTTGCATATGGTCCTTATAAAATGAAGTTTTAGGTCATAGATGCTTTAAGGAAGTACTGCTATACATCATTTGCATTTGGAAAATCAAGGAACTTTCAATATCAGTTGACTCAGGTACCAATCTAATCTAAAAATGCACGATGACATTATTTCTGTTGTTGTTATTAACAATCTGAAGGGAAGCCTTAGCATATAATCTTGTCAAAGTGGTGTGTGGAGGTCTGGTTATAATAAAAATTTTAAAATGTGTTATATTTTTGGAAGATTGATTCACACTCACATATGTAGAGTGAACAACACACACACACACACTCTAAATGTTCAATTAAGATCTAATAACATCATGTTTTTTTATCCTGTGGGCAGTGATATCACTTGTAAATATGATCCAAAGTGGGTCCTCATCTCTACTAAAGTTGTATATCTACTGGTTGTCTCTGAGGTTTGTTATTGCAGACATTAAATGAAAGACATACTCTTTTCTGTATATAATGATTAGGCCAAATTTGTTTATGTGTATGACAGTCAAATCACCACAATGGCTCTGTAATAGTCACAATGGTTCAAGAGGACGAATAATGTATCATTTATAAAGAAAAGGAATAGCCCAGCCAGTGTGGCTCACTGGTTGGGCGTGGACCCTTGCACCTTGAGGTCGCCTGCTCGATTCCCGGGCAGAGCACATGCCCAGGTTGTGGGCCCAATCTCCAGTGGGGGGCATGCAAGAGGTGGCCAGTCAATGTTCTCTCTTATTTATGTTTCTCTCTCTCTCTCTCTCTTCCTCTCTCTCTAAAATCAATAAAAAAAATGTATAGAGCTAATAAAAAGAAAAGGAACAAAAACAGGTAAACTTTTGTAGAAATAATAGTTTAGAATTTTAAAATTTCCTGGGATGACCGGTGTCAGGAAGAAACCAAGTCTTCCATAAAATAAGTGAGGTTTAGTGTTGCACCAGAAAAGAGTTGGCATGCGGTATTGAGGTCTTTAACTCTTATCCCAATATTCTAAGATCAGGTTTAATTTATTCAAATTTATTTATTCCCTGAGATACAATCATTATTTTTAGTTTTAGCCTAAAGATGGAAACACAGTTGGAAACAGGGAAATGCAGAGCATGGAATTAAGAATTTCATAAAGCACCTTAGCTGGTTTGACTCAGCAGTTAGAGCATCAGCCCACAGACCAGAGAGTCCCAAGTTCGGTTGCTGCTAAGGGCACGTACCTCGGTTGCAGTTTGTTCCCGGCCCTGGTTGGGGTCGTGTGGGTGGCAAACAGTCCATGTGTGTCTTTCACATTGATGTTTTTCTCTCTCTCTTCCTGCTTTGCTCCCTTCTGCTCTGTCTGAAGAAAAATGCAAAAATTTTCTCGGGAGAGGATAAAAAAAAAGAATTTCATAAAGTTGTGAATCAGCTTCTAAATAGCCTGTGTATGATAATCAGACATATTAGTTTATTCACCCTAAGACTGTCCATCCTGTAACTCAGAACTTTTGTCAGGTCTGAAAAAATGGTTTGTTTTCTTAACCTGATGTTGTTTTAAAGGGCAATACCCAGATGTTCTGAGTTTGTGATAAAGAGAGAATTAATGAGTCTGTCTGTCTGACCGGACCCTACTCATGAATCTGTACAGATGCCAGGGGCAGGGTAGAGTGTGATGTTCCCGGTGCACAGTGGACTTGCAAACATTTCAAGAAAACAAAAGGTTTTAATTAATGTTTCCTTTCTATGGTTTTCTTTTTTATAGTCTCCCAACAAATAGATTCAGTCCTGTTCTGGGATCACATTAAATGTAGATCTGTTATTTCTTCCTTTTCATTTATAAAACCTTATAGCAATTGCCTCTGTTGATGCAAGTTGGGTTTTGCTATGTTTTGTTGCTTTAACCTTAAGCTTTACTGTAAGCTGTGTAAACTAAAATTATAGATCTCTCTTCGTTTTCCAAGTTGTTTCCCTCTAAGAAATCCCTTCTGCCTTTTTTCTAAGTAAAAAGACTAAAATGTGTTTGAATGGAAACTGTAACAATAATGACCTTGGCTGAAGTTTTGGCTGAGCGTATCCCACATGAACCGAGAGAAAACTCTGTACCTGAGGTAAGCGGAAGGTCACAAGTGCCTTCGGAAAGTATTTTCAGTAAAGCTCTTTCATTTCATTTTTTCTTCTTTTTTCTATTAAGCACTGAACATAAGAAATCATGATACAAACATGTTCTATATCCATTGTCTCTAGACATGTGAAATATTGACATTTTTGAGCTCAGGGTAGTCTGATCCCTGGTTTCCATCTAAAAGCTTGAAATAATCATTTTGAGTTAGGTTTTTCTTTAAGTGACTAAAGGAAGTTTGTACGTAAATTCCACTTATAATAATAGAGTTCTGTGTGTAAACTAGTCTACAGTAGAGATGCTACTGTGCCCCACAGAAATGATGTATTGCCTTAGAAATGGCACATGTAACAGGATTGTTAGTTATCCTATAGATCACAATAATTGTATAGTGTAATTAACTAATCCCAATGTACTGACTATATTCAGACAACAGTGCTACGTTTTTTTCGTATCTGACCATCTACTTTAGGAAATTATGAATGTCTGTATATTTAACTATTTCAAGGCGAGTATCATTTAGTCCTATCACTTTTCCTAAAATACTTATGAATGTGTTCAGCACAAATTATAATAGAAATACTAGAGTATTTGAAAATGAGACTTGAAGCTATCCTTGGTCGAAGAGAGGGAAATCACGAGTTTCAATACGTTTCCTAATTTTGATAAGAAGTGGTTTAAAAAAATTTTTTTTTTTAAATAGAGCAGAATTTTATTATTTGTCATAGGCATTTTTATTTTTATTGTTTTGTGATTTCTAGGACGTATTTGATTTTATTTATTTTTTTCTCATGGGACCTGATAGTGCTAATAACTAAATGTCAGAAGCAGGAAAGTTGCAGGAGGGGTTCAGTGTTCACTTTTATATGAATGTTTTTCTTCTTTTTAAATTATTATTATTACTTTGTTTTTGTTACAGATGTTTTTCCTTTTTCCCCCATTGACACCCTCCTCCCCATCCCTCCTGCCCCTTCCCCAGCTTTGTCATCTATGTCCTTTGGTTATGCATACATACATACAAGTTATGTGGTTTATCTCTTCCCCCACAACATCCCCTGTTCTGGCGTTTGTCAGTGTGTACCAACTTCTATGTCTCTGGGTCAATTTTGTTCATCAGTTTGTTTAGTTCATTATATTCCACAAATAAGTGAGATCATGTGATATTTGTTTTTTTTCTGCTTGGCTTGTTTCACTTAGCATAATACTGTCCAGGTCCCTTCATGTCATATCAAATGATAAGAGATCTTTCTTTCTTACAGCTGCATAGTATTCCATTGTGTACATGTATCACAGCTTTCTTATTCACTCATCTGCTGATGGACACTTGGGTTGTTTCCAGATCTTAGCAACTGTAAATAGTGCTGCAACGAACATAGGGGTACATATATTCTTTCTGATGGATGTTTCAGGCTTCTTAGGGTATATTACTAAAAGTGGGATCACTGGGTCAAGTGGCAGTTCAATTTTTAATTTATTGAGGTAACATCATAGTGTTTTTCACAGTGGCTGCACCAGTCTGCATTCCCACCAGCAGTGTACTAGAGTCCCCTTTTCTCCACACCCTCGCCAACACTTGTTGTTTGATAATTTGTTGATGCAGCCATTCTGACAGGTGTGAAGTGATACTTCATTGTTGTTTTAATTTGCATCTCTTTGATGATTAGTGACATTGAGCATTTTTTCATATGTCTCTTGGCCATTTGTATGTCCTGTTTGGAGAGGTGTCTATTTAAGTCCTCTTCCCATTTTTTTAATTGGGTTCTTTGTCTTCCTTTTGTTGAGTTGTATGAGTACTCTATATATTTTGAAAATCAATCCCTTATCTGATGCATCACTGGCAATTATGGTCTCGCATATGGTGGGTTCCCTTTCCATTTTGATGATTATTTCTTTTGATGTGCAGAAGCTTTTTAGTTTGATGTCATCCCATGTGTTCATTTCTTCCTTTGTTTCTGCCTTAGGTGTGGTATCAGTGAAAATTCTGCTGCGTATGATGTCCAAAATTTTGTTGCTTATATTTTCTTTTAGAATATTTATGGATTCACAAGTCACATTTAAGTCTTTTATCCATTTTGAGTTTATTCTTGTGTATGGTGTAAGTTGGTGTTCTAGCTTCATTTTTTTGCATGTAGCTGTCCAATTTTCCCAATACCATTTGTTGAAGACACTGTCTTGACTCCGCTGTATGCTCTTGTCACCTTTGTCAAATATTAATTGAGCATATTGTGTTGGGTCAATTTCTGGGTTTTGTTCTGTTCTATTGATCTATATGCCTGTTATTGTGCCAGTACCAGGTTGTTTTGATTACAGTGCCTTTGTAGTATCACCTGATATTTGGTAATGTGATCCCTCCTACTTTGTTCTTTTTTTTCAAGATTGCCCTGACTCTTTGAGGTCTTTTTTGGTTCCATATAAATTTTGGAGTGTTTGTTTTAGTTCTGTGAAATGTGTTGTTGTTATTTTGATGGGGATTGCATTGAATCTATAGATTGATTTAGGTAGTATGGACATTTTAATGATGTTAATTCTTCCAATCCATGAACAAGGTATGTGCTTCCACTTTTTTATATCTTCCTCTATTTCTTTTTTTAATGACCTGTAGTTTTCTGTGAAAAGGTCATTTACTTCTTTGGTTAAGTTTATTCCTAGGTATCTTAAGTTCTTTTGCTGCATAGTAAATGAGATTGTTTTTTTAGTTTCTCTTTCTGTGAGTTCATCATTAGTGTATAAGAATGCTGTCAATTTCTTAACATTAATTTTGTATCCTGCTACTTTGCCAAATTCATTTATTAACTCTAGTAGATTTTTGATGGAGTCTTTAGAGTTTTCTATGTACAATATCATGTTATCTGCAAATGACAGTTTCACTTTCTCCCTTCCAATTTGGATCCCTTTTATTTTTTCTTCATGTCTATGGCTTATACAGTACTATGTTGATTAAAAGTGGCAAAAGTGGACATCCCTATGTTGTTCCCGTTCTTAAGGGGAATGGTTTTAGTTTTTGCCCATTGAGTATGATGTGGGCTGTACGTTTTTCATATATGGCTTTTATTATGTTGCGATATGATCCCTGTATTCCCACATTGCTGAGCATTTTTATCTCAAATGGGTGCTGGATTTTGTCAAATGTTTTTCAGCATTTATTGATATAATCATATGGTTTTTATCTTTCTTTTTATGTGGTGTATCACATTTATTGATTGGCAAATATTGTACCAGCCTTGCATCCCTGGGATGAATCCCACTTGATCATGATGAATAATTTTTTTGATGTATTCCTGGACCTGATTTGCTAATATTTTGTTAAGGATTTTGTCATCTGTGTTTATCAGGGATATTGGCCTGTAGTTATCTTTCTTTGTAGTGTCTTTATCTGGTTTTGGAATTAGGATTATGCTGGCCTCATAAAACAAGTTTTGAAATCTTCCTTCTTGAATGTTTTGGAATAGTTTGAGGAGAATGGGTATTAGATCTTCTTTGAATATTCCGTAAAACTCACTCGTGAAGCCATCTGGGCCTGGGCTTTTGTTTGCTGGGAGTTTCTTAATTATATCTTTAATTTTCTTTGTTGTTATCAGTCTGAAGGTTTTCTATTCTTCCTAGTTCAGTTTTGGGAGGCTTGTGTTTGTAGAAATTTGTCCATATCTCCTAGACTGTCCAACTTGTTGCCGTATAATTGTTCATAGTCTGTTTCTGTGATCCTTTGTATTTTTGTGGTGTCAGTTGTTACTTCTTCTCTTTCATTTCTGATTTTGTTTATTTGATTTCTCTCTTTTTGTTTCTTGGTGAGCCTGGCTAAAGGTCAATCGATCTTGTCTATCTTTACAAAGAACTAGATTTTTGTTTCATTGATCTTTTGAATTGTTTTTTAATCTCTATGTCATTTATTTCTGCTCTGACTTTTACTATTTCCTTCCTCTTACTAGCATTGGTTTTTTTGTTTGTTTACTTTCTAGTTCTTTAAGCTGTAGGGTTAGAGAGTCATTAGGAATTTTTCTTGTTTCTTGAGGTAGGCCTGTAGTGCTATGAACTTCCCTCTCAGGACTGCTTTCACTGTGTCTCATAGATTTTGTGTTGTTGTGTGTCCATTTTCATTGGTCTCCAGTAAGTTTTTAATTTTTGCCTTGTTCTTGTTAGTAACCCATTTGTTGTTCAATAACATGCTATTTAGCCTCCAAGTGTTTGAATATTTTTGTGTGTTTTTATTGTAATTGAGTTCTTGTTTCATGCCACTCTTATCTGAGAAGATGCTTGATATGATTTCAATCTTCTTGATTTTGTAGAGACTTGCTTTGTGTTCTAACATGTGGTCTATCTTTGAGAATGACCCAAGTGCACTTGGGAAGAATGTATATTCTGCAGCTTTGGGGTAAAATGTTCTGTAAATATCAACTAAGTCCAACAGATCTAGTTTGTCACTTAAGGACTCTGTGTCATTGTTAATTTTTGGTCTAGAAGATCTATCCGGTGGTGTCAGTGGCATGTTAGTCACCCACTATGATCACATTGCTATTGATCTCTCCCTTGAAGTCCTTCAGAAGTTTTTAAATATATTTTGGTACTCCTGTATTTGGTGCATATATGTTTACCAGTGTTATATCCTCTTGTTGGATTGATCTTTTAATATTATGCAGCGACCTTCTCTGTCTCTTATTATGACCCTCGTTTTGAAGTCTATATTATAGATATGAGTATTGCTACACCAGCTTTCTTTTCATGTCTATTTGCTTGAAAAATTTTGTTCTATCTCTACTTTCACCCTATGTGAGTCTTTTGTTGTGAAGTGGGTCTCTTGTAGACAGCATATAAATGGGTCATGTTTTCTTATCCAATCAGCTATCCTATGTTTTTTGATTGGAGCATTTAAGCCATTTACATTTAAGGTAATTATTGATAGACAAATATTAGTTGCCATTTTAATTTATGCCTGTGTTCCCCCACCCCCTTTCTGTTTTTTTCTTCTTAAAACAGTCCCTTCAGTATTTCTTGCAGTGCTGGTTTGGTGGTGGTAAATTTTTTAGCTTTTTTAAATTTGTGAAGCTCTTTACTTTTTCTTCAATTTTGAATGATAGCCTTGCTGGATACAGTAGTCTCATATTCAGACCCTTGCCTTCCTTTACTTTGTACATTTCATGCCACTCCCTTCTGGCCTACATCATTTCTATTGAGAAATCAGCTGACAGTCTAATGGGAGCTCCCTTGTAGGTAAATTTCTGTCTCTCTCTTGCTTCCTTTAAGATTCTTTCTTTGTCTTTAATATTTGCCATTTTTATTATGATGTGTCTAGCTGTGGGTCTTCTGGGGTTCATCTTGCTTGGAATTCTCTGTGTTTCCTGGACTTGAGTGATTTTTTTCTTTACCAGTTTAGGTAAGTTTTCTGTCATTTCTTCAAACAGTTTCTCTATATGTTTCTCTGATTCTTTTCCTTCCGGTATTGCTATAATGTGTATGTTGTTATGTTTTGTATTTTCCCACAGCTCCCTTAAACTCCTCCTGCTTTTTGAACTTTTTTTTCCATTTGCTGCCCTATTTGGGTGTTTTTCTCTACCTCATCTTTTAAGTTTCTGATTCGGTCTTCAGCTTCTTCTAATCTACTACTGAACCCATCTAAGGTATTTTTCATAATAGCTATGTCATTCTCTATTTTCTCTTGATTTTTATGCATAGCTTCTACCTCTTTTTTTAAGCTAAAGTAGTTCCCAGTGAGCTCTTCATAATTCTTATTAAATTGCTTGTAGTTCTCACCAAATTGTTTGAGCACCCTTAAAATCATATCTTTGAGTTTTTTATCTGACAGGTTGCTTTCTTCCATTTCCTGTAGTTCCTTTTCTAGTGATTCCTCTTTTCTTTCCTTTGGGTATTGTTTCTTTGTCTTCCCATTTTAGCCCTCTGGTAGCTCTAGACCTGGAGAGGGCCATGTGGATGTGTAGGCATCTCACTGTATATCAAATAGGGCTGCTGTGCCTCCCAGACTGTTCTGTTGCGTGTGACCTCTTTTCTGCTGTGGATCCAGGAGGATTGACTACTGGGGGCTGGTATTGGTGTGTCTTGCCTGGTAGGTGCTGCTCCTGTATTGCGTGGTCCCCTCTGAGGCTATGTTCCTGGCTGGTCACTTATGCCACCTATTGCTGTATTGCTCAGGCCCTGCTGGAGTTGCACTACCTGCTTGCACCTTGGGCGGCTGGGTCACACAGGCCTGTCTGGGGCCCTAGCTTTGTACCATTCTTGTGGGCTGCTGGGTCACACAGGTCCCTCTGGATCCCAGTTCCACAACACACTTGTGGGCCGCTGGTCGCAAAGGTCTTTCTAGATCCCCGGCTTCCCACTGCTCTTGTGGGACGCTGGGTTATACAGGCCCCTATGGATCCCTGGCTCACCACTGCTTTTGTGGGCAGCTCTGTTGCACAGGCCCTGATGGAGCCCCAGGTCCTGCAGCTGCCGGCTGGGTAGTACTGCTGCCCTGTGGGGCTCAGCTCCTGCTCAGTCTTTGCTGTAGTTTTTTGGGAAGGTTCTCTGCTGCTGGTCTGTGCTTCTGTTGCCTGGGGATGGATGTCTGCTCCCCAGCTTCTGCTGCTGGGGGTATATCTTAACTCTGATTGGGCTGCTACTGCAGGGGATGGTGCTGGGCACCCGGCCCTTTACAGCTTCCACAACTGGCACCTTGGCAGCTCTGCTACTGTGCACTGGTCTGTGTTGACCCAGGGTGTCCACTGGTCTGATGGTGCCAGGTGTACCGGTGGCTCAGGTTGCTGGGCCCTCGCCGCTCCCACTGGCTCTTCCCAGGGAAGATCCAGAATCTTCCAAAATGGTGGTACCTACCCACAGTGCAGGGAGACGAACCCTGAAGAGCCACTTACCGTGATAGCCAGCTGCTCCCTTCCACAGCACAGGAATGTTCTGCTCTGCATCTCTTCACTGTAAGAGTTTGGTCGTCCACTTTCACATCCACTCACACTCTCTCACACATTAGCTCACTCTCTCACACACTCACCCTCTCTCCGGTCCTGCCCGCAGCTATCTTTTTCTGAACATCAGAAATGTTTTTCTATAAGGTTTAACTTTATACTGTGCCATCATAATAGTTTGAGAATAGTATTGTAGAAATAGATGTTCAGAAAAATATAAGGTGTTTTGTTTTCTATTATTAGTTTAAATTTAATTAAAAATTGCAAACATTTTTGATTATGTATCAGAATAGGGCATAATTCTAATATCACCTAAGTATGTTTGGAAGTAATGTTTGACATTCCAACCTAAATTAAACAACTAAACGAGATCATAACTTTTAAGCTAAACCTGCAGAAGAATGAGAGCTGACATCCTGCTTTGAATGATACATGAATCTAATTTGTAGCTTCAATCCATACAATTTAATTTTTTTAAATGTATATCCCTACTTACTTGCAAAAGGAATTTGAGACATTTTACATATAATTGACAATTGTTTTATTATGACTGTCCTTTTATAATATTTTCATCAATATTTAAAAATTTTCCTTCAAACGACAAAAAAAGTTAGGTTATTTTGAAAGTTTATTCTGCCATGATTTCCAACTTAAGCTTAAGACATCTAAAGGGGTATCTGAAAAGGTAAAATAAAAGCCAAAGTTCTAATCATTAAAAAATATTTATGAAAAGAGACAAAAAGGTAGAGAATATAAAATAAAGAAGAGAAAAATGATACCATTCACAGGATTTACTGCCAAAAATTCAGTGAGCTCCTCATTTCTCACCATCCATCTTGTTCTGAACAGTACTGCAGTAACACTGGCCTTTGTTTTATTTCCTCAAACTTGTTAGACTCTTTTCCACCTCAGGACCTTTGCCCAGGACATTTCCTATGCCTGGAGAGCTCTTCCTTCCTCTGGCTAGCTCCTTTTATCTTTGTCAAAGTTAAATGTCACCTCTTCTGAGACTTCTACCAACCCAATGTAAAACTGTTACTTTCTCTGACACCTATTATCTATTACCTTCAGGGCACTGATCACAGTGTGTAATTAATCTTTATTGTTTACCTGCTGGTGTGATGCTATTTTCTTTCACTAGCCTGTAAGCTCTATGAGGACGCAGTCTATTTCATTGGCTGCTCTGCACCCAGAGGCTAGCACAGTCTCTCTGATACATAAATTTATTTTAAATGTATTTGAGTGCTGTGTCATAACCCAAAAAGTAAAATCTTGTCTCAAGAACCTCAGGTCTGAGTGAGACAAAACATAGACATGTAAAAAATTGAAAGGAATATTTTAAGATAGTGTATCACTGACTGCCACAGGAAATATTTGATAAATGACAAGTCATAGAAGTCTGGAATGGTCAAGAAAGTCTTAATGGAGTTGACAAGGCTTGAGCTTGGATGAAAATCAAGATTGAATGCAGATGGATCCATAAAGACTAAACCAATAGCAAGATGGGGAAGAGGACATCATTTATGGAGTCATTCAACAAGTATTTTTGAATAAATACAATGCTTTAGAAGCTGGAGTTAGAGCAGCAAACCAGACAAGTCCTTGTCCTAAGGGAGATACAATACTTATTGAATAATCTTTAAAGAATAATTTATTCTTTCAAAGCCTCAGCTACCTCACTTATAATACTGGGGGAAAATAATCTTTTGTAGTGAACACTGTGCATCCTACCCAGATCTTTCTGATTTTCTTTTACCAACTCTATGAGCTCTGCCCCCCCCCCCCCAATGTTCTGCATACTTTGCTGTTAAGGACTCTGACTTTTTCAAGTTTCATTGATCAATAAAACTGGTTGCCTAATTGGAACACTATATTTAAAAAATAATAATAATCTTCAGTTGATCTCTGGATCTATGACAATCATGACTGATGAAGACAGCCATGATTAATTTGTGATGTTGTACTTGGGCACAAGAGAGAGGAGCTCCGTTGTGAAGCTGTATATCTCCCCACATGCCAACTTGGAAGAGAGGGCTTTCTATAAGGCTTTTCTAATAATGTAAATTCAAGTGTGAAGTCTGGACCTGATTGAGAACAGTTTACATGGGGAGTGAAGAGTGGAAGTTAGGAATGTTATTAAAGAAGAATCAACATGCTTGTTAACTATCCCATGGAGGGTCATTAATAGACGTAGAAGAGGGAGGGGTAACGAGGCAAAGAACCCAAGTTAATATGGAGATCTAATGCCTTTGGCCAGGCAAAAGACTATCATTGACAGAAATGGGTAGGTAACAATGTTAAGTATGAAAGCCAATTTGAGGAGAAAGGTGGTATTTTTAGTATAAGAAAGTCTGATTAGGTAAACTTGAGGAGTGTTCTGACAGTTGAAAATAGTGTTCAGAATCTAGAAGAGGATACTAACTTTGGATATGACAGTGAGAATATGGTGCTAATATGATTGGTCTAGGGACTTAGTAACATGCACACCCTAGCATATTTCACTTCTGTTTCCTGTAAAGTCTCCAAAGTATATGTGGGATAAGTGCTTAGTAAGGTAAAATGACATTCTGTTTGTAATAGAAACTTACAACCCAACCCTAATGCAGAAGGTAGACTGAACTCCATAATAGACACCTTTACTTAAGTTAACCTTTACCTAACCTTTACTTTACCCTTAGCTAACTCTTGCTTAGCTTTTTCTTTTTTTCTCCCCTAGCTCCCCTATACTCACCAAGTGAATACATTTATTAGCTAACAGAACTAATTAGACCCAGAGAATCTAATTAGCCCATTTTTTGGACTTCCAAATTGGAACTTTTAATTTTATTGTAATGCCAAGGAAAACTATCTTAGTACTATAGGAAAAGGGAGCAAAGATAAAAATTATGAGAGTATTTAATCACAATCCTGCATGTAGAGATGATCTGAGCATCCAAGATAAGGGTGGGATAAAGGGAGCTATTAAGGCTAGCCTTAAGGTCTTACCATTTTAAATGCACTGAAGAGAAAAATGATTCTTTACTCTTTTCATTTTGACCTTTTGAAAATTCCACCCCTAGAAATGGTAGACTAACCCTTTTCTTTGGACTTTAGCCTCAACCCTCTTCATTTGGGGAATAGAAAGAAAATGAGAGAAAAGAGGAGCACTGAGTTCCCCTAAAGACAACTCATGTAGAGAATAAGAAAATAAGACAATATAGACAGCTTAGTCTTCATTAGTTCTTCAAAGTGGGGAGTGTGAATAAGACAGAAGTCAACAAAGGAACCAATGATCAGGCAAAAACATAGTGTGCATACCAGGAGTCAGGAAAGGATAGCACTGCAAGAGGATTTAAAAAAAATTAATATATTGGAGTGACATTGGTTAATAAAATTATATAGGTTTCAGGTGAACATCTCAAGAATTGTATGCCAATAGTGTCATATAATACAAAAGTAAAGGAGAAAGTGGTCTAAGAAATGACCTTTGGATTTGACAGTTGAGAGGTGATGGTAACTGGCAGTTTTCCTGGAGTAGCATTTCCTAAAAAGTACTAACTACAAGTATAGTTGGATGATAAACATTGTGACATTATTTAATATCAATATTTAAAATGACTGTATAACTGATGTTACTTAAAATGTGTAAATAAGGGTGGGTCTCCTTGATCAAGTATTTCTGATAAACTGATTAAGAGCTTCCTCCCTAAACTCCTCAGAATTCTATATAGATTCTAGAGCTCACAGTGCAGAGGATAGGGTGGACATAGAATTCTGTCTTTCATTGGTTTGCTAATCCTAACCTGAGGATTTTTTTCCATTCATTTTTTATAGAGAGTGTAAGGGAGGGAGGGAGAGCAGGAGAGAGAGATATATAGAGAGAAAAACATGGATGTGAGAGACACATCAATTGGCTACCTCCTACATGCGTCCAGAGAGGGGCAGGGATTGAACCTGCAACCCAGGTTGTGCCCTTGACTGGGAATCGAACCCAAGGGCCTTTGGTGGTCAGGACAATGCTTTAACCATTGAGCCACACACTATGTTTCCCTTACTGGTTTGTCACTGAACTTTTCATACTGAGTGTCTTGTGAGGCCAGAATGTCGAGGAACACACTTGGAGAAATGTTGAATTAGCCTATTTAATGTGGAAACAAGATTATGGAAAGTTAAAAATGGAGAGGTAAAGAAGTAGAGGTCATTGTGTAAACTATTTATTTGTGAGAGAATGAATATACAAAAGAGATAATGGTCAACCTGCCCAGGAAACTAACCCCTTTACATTCTATAATAAACAACCTTGGAAGCCAGAATGAAATGTCAGGCTTGTAGTAAGACTGATTGCTCTCTCTATTGACAATCCAATGAGTTTAGTAGCAATAGGCCCAAAATGGCCAGGACTTGATTCATAATTGACAGCCTCCCTATTTTTTGTCTCTTCCAACTTAGAACCAATAAGAAAAAGTAAAAAATGTATCCCTAATCAATCACATAGGATTCACCACTTCAGTTAGCCACTTGTAGCTTCCTCATGACAACAGCCTCCAATCAGAGGGTATGTGAAGCCTTTCCTTTTTTCTACTAAAAATCTCCCCCACTCCTCCGCCTGCCTTTGAGCCTCTGTCAAAAAGCAAGTGACAGTGGCTGACTCCCTTGCTCAGAATAAATAGCCTTTGCTTGTCTTATTTAATGGACATTAATTTATTTCCACATTTGTAAATGCTGACTTTTAATGAAAGAGATAGATTAATTAGCATGTAAACTCAGCAAAAGAACGTTTGGGTAAAGTTCAATTTCAGGACTATGTGTTTGAAAGGAAAAATGAAAAAATCTGTAGAAAGAAAAGGTTTGAGATACAGTAGACAGGAAGAGAGGGAGAGAGAGAAAGAGATTGGAACTGAGAAACTGACAGACAGGGAAGACTTGACAGGCTAATTCCCAAAGGAAGTAGAAGTGATAAATGGAGAAAGAACTATGAAATACAAAGGTGTCGATGTAAGAGACATCTAAACCTGTGGAGAATATTTCTAAGAGTTTATCTGAGCCAAAATGACCACATATGGTAGGAAGAAAGATCTGAAATGCTCAGGAGAATAATAGTTTTGCAGCTTTTTTTATGCATTTGAGATTAAGAAGATAATGTAAGGAAGATTACCTGAAGGTAGGAAGAAGCAAGGTGGGGATTGGATCCTAGGATAATTAACCAGATTACGTGCTCTCTTGAGGGTGCTTATTCCAAAAGTCTGTGTGTTACCTAAAAACACAAGAACAATAGACAGAGCTGGCTTAAAACCACCTGTCACTAGCCCTGGCTGGTTTGGCTCCACAGTTGGAGCGTTGGAGCGTTGGAGCATTGGCCTTCAGACCAGAGAGTCCCAGGTTTGGTTCCCACTAAGGGCCGGTACCAAAAAAACAAACAACAACAAACAAACCTGTCACTAAAGACTATATATAGCCTGGGGCATGACTATCCATGGTGAACTACCCAGTTAGGAATTTAAGACCAGATCATCCTCTGAGATTACTTTCCTCTACAAAGGAGATGGAGAAATATCTTTTTACCTCCTTGCCCTCATTCCTTGGCCTCTGGACATGGACCGAAGTCCCTGAAGCCAGGCTGCTCCTCATCCATCCAGCACAGTAAAGCGAATAAACTGAAACAAGGGCCTGGCCTTTTAACTTTTTTGTGTTGCTTTGAACTGTTAACTAGTGACTTGGCCGCAGAATAATTTTTGATTCCTCAATAATAAAAATAACAATAATGGCTTGGAATTCAGAAAAGAATGATTCACATGGAGCCGTTTCAGCCTGTCGATTAGATGGCTTTAAGGTCAGCATGAGTCAGCTGAACCTGTTCTTAACTAGGACTCTCCACCCTGTTTCTTTGTTATTTTCCTCTCCTCCCAGGTTTCTTTTGCCAAGAAATCTTCCACGTTTCCACCTCTGCTGTTGATAAGTCTAAACTAGCTTCTCAACAATTTCAGAGCGAAAATATCCTCTTCGACATTATTTGATTTGAGTTATCCCTGTTCTTTCCAAATATGGGACTTAATTTAAAAAATAAAATACTCTTCATATTGGTAAAATAAGGTAGATGTTTGAAACGACTCTTTTAGCCCAGTCCTTGGAATGAATGGAGCCCACCTCAGAGCTTTTTAGAGAGCAAATTATCAGGCCCTACCCCAGACCACCAGTATCAGAAATCCTGCAAGGGAGTGGGCAGTAATCTGTGTTTAAATACCCCTTCCAGGTGATTTTTGAATACTGAGAACTGCTTTAAGGCAGGGATTGGCAAGCTACAGTCTTTGGGCTGCTAAATCCTGCTCTCTGTTTATTTTGGTACAGTTTAGGGAGCTAAGAATGGATTTTATATTTTTTAAAGATTTTTTTTTAAATCAAAAGAAGATTTTATTACACATAAAATTATATGAAATTTAAATTCCAGTGTCAATAAATAAAGTTTTATTATAACTCAAGTATACCTATATGATCACCTATGTTCATTGCTGCTTTTACAGAACTCATTGTGGCCACTGACTGAATGGCCCACAAAACCTAAATAAAATATGTACTATCTGGCCCTTTACAAAAGAGTGGGTTCCCTAATTCTAGGTATAAGCTCCCTGGGATCATATATATGTGTTAGAGATAAGTATTAATGGTATACTTTTTCTTGTGGCCTCTTCTCCTTCAGATGGTTTATTCCATGGGTCTGAAAAGCCAATGGTATTCAGACTCCGTTAATTCCCCAGAGGCAAGCTCACCAGGGCTACTTCCCAACAAGGAAAGTGTTCTAACAAGGGGGTTTTTCTACCTTAGATATAATTATTAGAGTTACTTGGCTAAGAAGCTAAGCACAGTTAGAGACATCCCCTGGAAATATCTTATTGCTGGCTTAGCAGATGTTCCCAAACTTTCCTGTGCAGAAAATTGCCTATGGAGCCTGACAAAGGTGTAGGTTCTTGAGGCAAATCCCAGAAGGTCTGAATCAAAAACTCTGGGTTGGGCACTCAGAACTTACAAGCATCCTAGCTGATTCTGATTCTGATTGTCAGAAAAACAGACTTTTGAGAAACACACTGAAAATAATTGAATTTTATATGAGTTCCCCATTGCCATTGAATAGAGATAAATTAACTTCCAGGATAAGGAACGAGATCTGGGATTAGAAAATAAGAGGAAGAAAACTTTCCTAAAAGTGTGAATATGTGAAAACTTAATTGAATTATGAGGTGATCCAAAGCAGGCTTTTCAGAAACCTGACAGTACTCAAACGGGGAGTATCTCCCTGAAGTCAGAGATATGCCTGTGTATCTTTTTATTCTGTTTAGTTATCTAAGATTTCTGTGTAATGTATCCAGTTCCAATACTTCACTTTTTAATGCATTTAAGTTTTCTCTACACAAGAAGAAAACCAATCCCCTTACTTGTAGCATTACCCACTATTTGTCCCCAGCCTCTTCAGTGGAGATACCTTGCTCTCTTCTCTACTAACATTATCAACTCCCCTTTTTCTAGTTTGTATTTCATTTTTCTAAGTTTGTTAGAACAGGGACTTTTTGTGTACTTTCTGCCTGAGGCCTTTCACACAGAGTGAAAATTGCAAATTAAAGATATATGAACCTAAAAAAAAAAAGAATAGGCCTTAAAATACTTATCTTTTCTCACTTCTCTATAGTTCTAATTATATTTACTTTTCTATAAATATTAGTAATATGGCTCAAACTTTTCAAGATATCTTTTAGTAGAAAGCATGCCCTTCGATAGTTTTGCATATATCATACAATGTATCTGATTGTACAACATTCATTATAGAACAGTTGTCATTCTTAAAAGTTTTTCCTCCTTTCTGATGAATGTTTGATCATTTCAGGTAGCATTCTGCTTTTTAAAAATTTTTATCATTGAATGAGCCCTTTAATAACTATTCCAGTAAAAACACATAGTAATTTGTTTTCTTTGTACTCAAATTACATTTGCAATTGCACAGGGCAATTGAGTAAATATTTTTAGGTGTAGATAAGAATCTCCAAGTTCAGAAGGTTATTTGGTTCAACAAAATACTAAGTAAATAAAAAGGTGACCCCAAACGGCAGTCTTGGGATCAGTGAGCCGGATGTGAAGCGCAGAAGCATCAGCTTGTCCCTCTGCTGAGAGAGCTTTCAAAGTCACACATGCCCTACCTGGAAGAGAGGAATGCACTCTCACCCCCTTCCCTCACACCCTCCCGCATGCCCCTTTTCCAGTAAGGCTGAGGGAGGTGATGAGTCTGGCCGGGAAGGTGGGGCATATCAGCACGAGCCTGCCTTGCACTGATCCATTTCTGAGGATGCAGCACGCTTCTATGGCAGAAGGCAGCTATTTATTTATTTGTTTCGTGCTTTTCCAGACTCATAATGTGCACCATCAGCCTTCTGAGTGGGTTCCAGAAATTAAAAAAAAAAAAAAACACATAAATTGAATGCACATGGAGAAACCAAGCCTTCATCCAAGACCGCACAGGCTCCCCACCCCAACGCTCCAAGTCCACGCCACACCCTCATGGTTCACACAGCACCTTTCTTCCAAGGATCCCAGAGAACTGCTCCAGCACAAAGGAATTAGACCAAGGAAAGGATATGTTTGAGTTTCCTTCTAGACTAGTAAAAAGCACTACTAGGCCCTCCAGAGTATAAGGCCACACAGGCAGACTACGTGTTTAGCAAGGAGTCAAATTAAATGTGAAGTCTCTAGGTGTTCATTTTTCCATTTTAGAAAGTCCAAATCACTCCTGATTTTTTTTTTTTTTTTTTATGCTTAGGGAGAAACGTATGAAGTGAGAAGAGTTTTGCATTTTGACACACATTCCCTGGCACCCCATTTCTGCTCCAGATTTTTTTCCATTTGTTATACTTCTTCCCCAATATCAAGTGCTCTCATGCTGTCTTTCTCCCAGGAGACCGACCTGATCAAGAAACTTATACTAAGGTGTTCATGGTGTGTGCCGCTCATCCCACATAGATTCACAACCTTACAAAGAATGGTTGCATAGTCAAAATAAATGATTGCAAATAAAGGATTTTGATTTTTTTTTTTTTTAGGATAAAATTATCGGTGTGTAACCTACCACCTTCTCTGCCTAACTTCAAGGCTAAGGCCATCTAGTAAAACTCACCAGACACTGCTTCTCCTTGAACACATCGTCCTCAATCTCAAATCGTTACCTAAATTACTGCCATAAAAGGCTTGAGCATATAGTTGAAACCTTAAATGTTAGCAGGAAATATATAAAAATCTAAGACCTGAGACAAGTTCAACTTAGTATCTAATTAAGACGACGTTACTTGTGGTCCATCATATCTCTTTCTTAGTTTCTTTGTTGTAACTTGAGGCAACTGCGGGGTTCCTTTCTGCTTTACTTCAGTACCTGGACTCCACTGAGCTCTGGCCACCATGACTGTTCTCTGCCCCCACTCTGATGCCTGGCTTTATTGCTTTGAGTCTCATTGCTATAAGAACTGTATGGCCTGGTCTCTGTTTTCCCCATCTAATATCTTTACCCTTCAGTCACAGTTTACTTCTTCCCACCTTCAAGAATAACTCAACAGCATATGCACAGCATCCTGGGTGAGCCTGAGATAAAAGAGAAGAGTAAACCCCCAATACTTGAAAATCACTATGTCAGAACCCTTGATCAATCCATCAAGGCATTCTCTTATCTGACTGCAATCTGCTCAGGACAAGAGGCAGTAGCCAGGAGGACACGCTAGTATTGTTAGGGATTTATAATGATCATCTGATAAATGAACCTTAGATATGTAAAAATATTAACTATTAAAATAGGATCTTAGATATTGTGAATTCTTCTTTCTATGATACCGAACTTTGAAAAGGTGAAATTAAATTTCCCAAGACCCTAAAGCAACTTCCAAAATGAACCAGAATTTGACTTTGAACACTAGAGTCCTAAGACAGGGTTCTTCCTATTATCCTATCTACTGTGGTAATTTCTTATAAGACTAATTAAATAAAAAAACAAACAAACAAAGAAACAAGAAACAACCTTTTACAGCATGGAAGCTATTTGATGTGAGCTCCCACATCGAAGGCTTGTTGAGTGACTCTTTGCCACCATCCTCAGCTGGCCTTACAGACTCTGGGTCAAACAACCATAAATGGGCCTCTGGATACACACCTGAGTTTTTCCTTAAATTAGATAAACAGAGCTAAATCTACCAAAATAAAGATTCTTTTCCAACTCCTCCCAGTTGTGCTCATGTAGTTGTCATATTGGAGCTCTTCAACTTCATACCGTAATAATGCTTTTCATGTTATCATTTCAGTTTTCTCAAATTCTTGTTGGTGTCCCCATACCTTATCTTAGTTCTGCTTCGGATAATTGTGTTCCTAACACCAAAGTGTCCACTGATTTACTATAGATGTGTTTCTATTTGAAAAAGCACAGGGTCAATGCACATTCGTTTTAGCCTTTCCCATACCCTCTGCCATCTTGGCAGCACCGTAAGAAACATGCTCGTGATGATGGCCCATCAACGGTCAAGGTGCAAATTTGCCAGTGAAGGATTCCAATTATTTTATAAGAATCACACCCATGGATTGCTGTGAATGTTGAACTGAAATATTAAAACTCAAGTAATTATTGCCATTCACTTTATAGGAAAAGGAGTCTAGTTGATTCATGTTACAGTGTTGTCTAGAAACAGACACAGACTAGAACAAAAATCCCTACCTACTGGGAACTGAAAGATACTCTTGAGAAAATTTTAAAGAATTGAAAGAAAAAAAGGTTTCAAGGGTAACATCAGTAATTCAAGTAATTCAGACTCCCTTGATTCTCTAGCATTTTAATTTATTATTTTGGAATCAATCACACTCGGGAGTGGCAAACCTTTAGATAAAAATAACAAAGCGCATCTTACCCTCAAGAATATTAGGCTTTCTTTGCTGTGACAGGACATGTGAGCAGGAGCAAGGTTTCAGACCAGAATGAATGAATATATTACTGTTGTTGAAGTAGCCGCTATAGAAAATACAGTATGGGTTGTAATATTAAAATGTTTATAATATTAAAACATGATTGCTTTCCTTCTGAGGGAACTTAATTCTGTTGCTTGAAGAACAGAACTTTTATAAATGGCATATATTCTCTTGTCTTGGTCAGAAATCACTAAAGTATCTGTCCCTTTCTTAGTTGCCTCCTTAAATCTGCATGCTAGCCATTTTCTTCCGTCTGCTGCTAATACCACAGATTTACTGTTCACCACCCACTCACATGCTGGTATGCAGGCCACATGTGCATACACAGTTGTTTTTTTTTTTTTCTTTTATGTTTTAGGATTGAGTAACAAATAAGGTTTTTGCCATGGAATGAAAACAAAGATATCTGCTTTCATATAACAAGTATTTATCTCCTTCTACCTGTGAACAAAAGAATAAATAAAACATTCCTTTTTTCTTCCTCCACGCAGACACTGCTTTTTCCTTCTGTATAAAGTACAGAATAAGCCTATACTGACAATTGCTTTCCCTCGTAACACTGATGCTGTCTATCAGCTGTTTTATGTAGGAGCCATTCCTTGTACCAAACAGAGATGAGCTCCTGTTTCTTTTGGTGAGAGCACCCCAGGACGTAATAATTTGCAACAGTACAAAAGAAAGATAAATTAAGAAAAGAGACCATAAAGTCCTTTGAAAATGTATTTTAGGTTGTGAAATTAAAGTTAAAAATAGCTTATTAGATGTCATTCTATCTTTCAAGAAAGTTCATATTCTAAAAAGTTTTTTCCTTTACAGAAAGAGTTAATCTATTCTAGCTGGTCTTAGAAAAAAAACAAAACAAAAATAACAATAAAAATAACAACAAAAAGAAAAATACCCTAAGCCACAAACATTCCTGTTCTTTTAGGTAATAAAGGCCTTTTACTTAGAATGGATTATGTATTAAACTTTTTCCATGCCTTTGCTAACTTAGCAAACCTTTGTTCTGAATGTTTTGTGACCATTAATGCCTTTGATTATAGATTACACCACCATTTGATTTATTTTTCTCTCATGGGCAACATATTTCTTTCATTGAGCAACATTCTGAAACTTGGAAATCTAACCTGGTTTAGTCTTAGGAAAGTAACATTCATACGGTAAATCCTCCCCAGTTGGACTTGGTAGTCATTCAACTCTTATGTGGTTGATTTCGGGCCAAGTTTAATTATGCAATCACCCTCCACTCAAAGAGGATAGTAGAATACAAAAGCACTTGGATTTAATACAGTGCCAGTTCTCTGAAAGGAAAAAAACAAACTGGGGGAATGTTAATATTTAACATGAAATAATAATCTCTAAATGCAAGTCTAGAGGACAATGATATAAATTTATTGCGTAAATGAGAGATCAATTAGGCTTGAATCCAGGAAGACTTCATTCTGTATCTCTGCTAATGTTATCAGTGGAAGTGCAGTGTCCACTGGTGGAAGTGGGGGATCCCTTTTCCCACTGTGTGCTGGGTCTCAGGTTCTTACGATATCTTGAGTAAAAGAATTTTCTAAGACTTGCACCAGAGAAAGTGGTTTTTATTTGCATGGGATTACATTCCTGGGTTTGCAAAGTCCCATTTTCCTTACACCAGTCCTGGAAAAGGTATGGCTGGGGATTCAGCGGGACTAGAAGCAGAGCCAGCCTCTAAAGTTTCCGCTCTGTGCCGGAGGTGAATCCTGCACAGAATCAGGTTAGTCCACTGTGTGGAGTCCCCATGGCCATGAGCCATGTGGCTGAATGCAGGGGAGTGCATCCCCTGCAGCAAGAGAGCCAGGAGCCCAGGGCACAAGAGAGAGAGAACTTCTTTGCTTAAGAGCTGAAGTATCTCAGATTTCTCACCCTTGGAGTGGCCAAGCCTATTCTGGCCAAGGACCAGTTCCCAGGTGTGACTGATAGGCAACTGTCTTCCCTGCATCGCCCAGATTTTACTGGGCACGCGTCTATTTGGCTTTCCCTTTGCTCCTTTCCAGTTATTAATTAATAACTGGGTTATTACAAGGGTATTACTAATACTCAGATAAAAAAAAAATTGTACTTTATCTTTTTATCAGGAAGAAGAAAATCAGGCATCTGACTTGAATGTTTTATGGTCAGCAATATTTAAACACGCTAGTATCACCTCTGAATTCAATTTCTCTTCCAGGGGATTGTGGTTGCTTTGAACACAGTTTCCAGGGAAGTATTTTTTTTACACATTCTGAATTGCTTGTCCAGTCATTTTCTTATTTTACATTACTCACATCCCCTTGCTGGAGGAAATTCCCTCTTACAAATGCTGTATCACTGGGATGTATGTATATTTATGTAACCCTGGTGGTTCTGTTTCTTCTTAGACAAACTCAATGTCACTGCTTCCTTAACTAAACTCCGTTGTCTTCATTAATATTAAATTCACACTCACAAAAGGCAAAATGCACTCAACTCTTCCAGGCCTTTTCTTCAGGATCTTTATAGCTAACGAGCTCTTCTCTGATTTGGGGGTTATTAAAGACTCCTCAGACTTCCTGGAAAACACCATTGCAGTGCGTTGGTTGGATGCTTACAAGACAACTGTTTCCATCCATATCATCATGTGTTTTCTCTCCATTAATAATCCAGAACAAGGATAAATCAGAGATGCATAGCCCTAGCTCAAAGAAGCATATTTTCCAAATAAACACAGAGGAGAGTCGAGCATTCCAGAGAGCTGAGACCCCATGCTCTTTGGGCTCATGTGAATGACCTGGAAGGGTTATGGAGACTTCTTCATTTACCTGCGCTTAGTAGGGCTCCTGGGAACAGCTACAGGCTTGCTTGCCATGATAGAGCAGTACAGCCAGAGTTTTGACCTTTTGGTGATAATACATTAGGACCTCACATATTACAGGGCTTGTAACCAGGAGCCTGGAGGTCTAGATTACAATCCATGGATCTGATGGAGACTTGAGCCCTGTCTCTTTTTTTTACCAAATGTGGAGAATGTTAAGAGAAGGTGAAGATTAACTAGTAGTTAGGTCCACTCTCTCTATATCCTCAGACCCTCACACAGAAAGTGAGTGTATGTTTAAATATATACCCAAACATTGTTTTCATTTTGGTCTGTGAATAAATTGGAAGGGTAGTGCACCCTTAAATAAAGCCAGTAATCCTTTTCTGGTGCATGGGTCGATGCTCAACCACTGAGCCACACCTGCTGGGTTCCAGCAATTCTTTCTTAAAACATGGAGGCCCACTTCCAGGTTAGGAAATGTGACTGCTGAGTTTCCTTTCTAGTCGCTCTCACTTTGTATATAGATTCTTATGGTCACCATGAATTTTGAGATTTTTTTTTTGAATGGTTCATTTAAGTCATATGTGAGCTAAACTGGACATTTGCTGGGAAAAAGAAATGTTGCCCGTATCTCTGTCCCACTGCCTGTCTAAATATCACACCGCTCATGCTTCACGTGAGTTTCTGTGCTCATGAAAGTATATGTCCCTGAATATTTAAGTGTGAAGTATTTATGCTGTTATTCTTCACCAGTTTTCTTTGAAATGTTTTCTTTCAAGGGATCAGGCTTATTTCTTCGTTTTCTTTAAGTTTGTGATCTCAATACTTAAAGAATCCTCTCGAATCCCTTTTCATGACTCACATGTAGTTGATCATGTTAAGAGGCTTAGAACTATTTGGCAAGCATTCTGTACCTCATGATTTCACGCAAGGCAGCAGAAAAGCAATTATTGTGGTATTTCTTTAAAAAATAGAAAGTTCTCAGTTGAAGTAAGGGTTGGGTGGAGCTCAGGGTGTGTCTCTTCTGTCTTTCCTTATTTTTGGTGGAGTCCATTTTTTTCAGAGGAAGTCCCTTTATGCGATATAGACAAGAAAAAAAGTACCCAGAAGATTATTTGTATGTTGCGATTTTTTTTTTTTTTGCTGGGCAATCAAAAATTCATTTGTATCTTGTTTAGAGTCAGAGTCAGGAGACAGACTGGATTTTGAAGACCTTTTACAGAAGTGACAGTGAAGGTGTTAAGATCACAGGGTTTGGAGGAAGGTGGTGGTGAGTTGGGAGGAGTCTGGCTGCTTGTGCATTAACACTTTGTATCTGCCCTTGAACTATGACTTCAGGGGACCCCCCCCCCCCATTGGAATCCATTAACCTTTTAGCCCATTTCTTGCAGAGTCTACCTGGGTGGCCAAAATAAGCAAGGGCCAAGATAATTGGGGCTTGAAAACAAACCCATGTGGAAGTGCTGGTGTTGGGGTCAAGATTTTAGTTAGTCATTGACAGAAGACATGTGGTTTGAAAGTCAGGACATAGCCAGTACCTTAAGCTTTTTATCTCTTAACCAGCATGTATCTTATAGAAATGATGCATCATTTCTCATGTTTCTACAATTTATTATTATAGAGAAATATATTTAGAGACATTTATTTGTATATGAAACAAAATTCCAATACTGTCGAATATTGTGAAATTAAAAACTTCTATGCCAGGGATCAAAACTTCACTTGAGAGTCATGTCTTGACCAATGCAAAAGGAAAGGAGGTACTGGCCTTATTTAATCACTGCCATTATGGTTTGTTTCTCTCTTTTCTGTTTTGTTTTTGTTTGTTTTTTCTTTCTCTTTTCTCTTTAAGACGTAACACAATATTTTTTTTAAATTGATTTTAGAGAGAGAGAAAAGGAAAAGGAGATAGATAGAAACATCTATGAGACAGAACATGCACTGGTCACCTCCTGCATGTCCCCCTTCCTTGGGGGTCAGACTTAACACCTGGGCACGTGCCCTAACCGGGAGTCAAACTGGTGACCTCTTGGTGCATGGGGTTGATGCTCAACCTCTGAGCCACACCAGCAGGGCAGAGGTAGCACAATTTTAATCCATCCCATTGCAAGGTCTGGCCTTAAACAGACTTCTGTGATGGCCTCTCAACCTGAACCTACTTCCTTTCCAGTGCTCCCTGATAAGTTAAAGTGGATCATTGACCTTTCCAAGTGAAAGTGGGTCATTAACAGAGTGGCAGGCTCTGCATGACCCTCCACTCTGGGTCACTGCAGCTCCTCCATTTCTCTGGGGCCATCCCTCAGGCTTGGTCCCAAAGCTTTCTGTACCACATGCATATCTAAGGGTCATACTATGTGGTTCCTCTATATGACTTATGATTTGAGAACTGGAAAGCCCAGATCATTAAGCACACAGATAATTCAAACTCTTTGCTCTGGTCAGAATCTTCAATGTTCCATCCCATCAATTTTGTAAGAGCTGCAAACAAATAATATTTGAAAGATATAAAATTTATGTTTGTCTGTTCCCTTCATTGTATCAAAATGTATAAACTAGGAATGAACCAAAAGAAAACAGAATCCCGGGTAGTCTTTGAATGGAGGACCTGTTTGTGAATGCTTGCAAAAATATCACGTATTTATAACCCTATTTGTGAAATGTCTCCCAAACACATACAAACATAAACAAGCAGATACACACATACACACTCACATGCACACACACACACTTCTCCAACACTTTTATGCATGACACCCGTTAGCACAGTTCCACATTTATAGGCACCACTATATCTGACCCCTCATTCATGAAAACTCCTGCTGCTTAGCCTTAAGCTATTGGACTCCTGTCATTTCCCACTGAGCACACTGGGGTGGATTTGGGTGTCTTGCCCTCATTTACAATCTGAACAAAAGAAACCCAAGCCAAGAAAGCAGCTGGCACCATAAAAACAGTAAAAACTCTAGCTGGCATCCCTGGTTGCCACTGACTAGCCAAATATCCACAGGGAATGGTGCCAATATAGATTTCGGGGACAAAACAACAAAATAGATTTTTGTCAATAAACATTGATTTGACAAGAAGTCACAGAAACCCATCCATACCACAGGACACGTACATGCACAGAGTTCCAAACCAATGAGCGCATTATGGACAAATTGAAAACCTGCCTAAGCTGGATTCACACGTGGCACATGCTCTCCAAGGTCTTCATCTGCCAAATATGGTTATATGTTAAGTGTCAATGTTGCTCTCTGAGTCTGCTACCAGCTGACAACATAAACCATGAACACTGACAAAGCAAACACATACCATCACTCTGGGGGCAATGTTTTTCAAACTTTTTAAAAAATGAAATAAAAGAAATATGTTTTGCAGTGAAGTTGGGTACAAGTAGATATATAAACAACAAATGAAATAAATCTAATGGAATAAGAATTATCACTACTATGAATGATATGATCTGTTTTATTCTTGCCTTTCTAGTTTATTGTTACATTCTATTGCATATTTTTAATATTTTAAGCTATTGTTATGACCACTAAAGTTGATTGTAATTTATTAATGAGTTATGGCAATGATTTTAAATATCCTATTCAGGATGATAAAAATGTTCTCATCTTTTAGAACTTGCTTTTGTTTCTTAATATCCTTGGGAGAAAATCACTTCCTTTTTTATTTTTAATTCATTTTTTTAATTAATTTATTTTGGTTACAGATGTTTCTCCTTTTCTTCCCTTTGATACCCTCCTCCCCTTCCCCCCCACCCCAACCCCTGCTTTGTTGTCCATGTCCATGGATTATGCATACATGCATATAAATTCCCTGGTATATCTCTTTCCTCCCCCCCACCCCCTCTTCTGAGGATTGTCAGTCTGAGCCCTATTTCCACGTCTCTAGGTCTCCCCTGTTCCTCACACTGTTATGTTCATTATATTACACAAATAAGTGAGATCATATGATACTTGTCTTTCTCTGCTTGGCTTGTTTTGCTTAGGATAATACTCTCCAGGTCCCTCCATGTCATCTCAAAGGATAAGAGATCTTTCTTTCTTACAGCTGCATAGTACTCCATTGTGTATATGTACCACAGCTTTTTAATCCATTTGTCTACTGATGGACATTTGGTATGTTTCCAGGTCTTAGCTATTGTAAATAGTGCTGCTATGAACACGGGGGTACATATATTCTTTCTGATGGGTGTTTCAGGCTTCTTAGGGTATATTCCTAGATGGCAGTTCAATTTTTAATTTTTTGATAAAAACACATAGAGTATCATGTCATCTGTGAATAATGACAGTTTCACTTCCTCCTTTCCAATTTGGATCCATTTTATTTTTTCTTCTTGTCTGATTGCTGTGGCTAAGACTTCCAGTACTATGTTAAATAAGAGTTGCGGAAGTGGGCATCCTTGTCTTGTTCCTGTTCTTAAGGGAAATGCTTTTAATTTTTGCCTATTGAGTATGATGTTGGCTATAGGTCTTTCATATATGGCCTTTATTATGTTGAGATATAATCCCTCTATTCCCAGATTGCTGAGCGTTTTTATCAGAAATGGGTGCTGGATTTTGTTGAATGCTTTTTCAGTGTCTATTGATATGGTCATGTGGTTTTTATCTTTCATTTTTTTTTTATGTGGTGTATCACAGTTATTGATTTGCGAATGTTATACCAGCCTTGCATCACTGGGATGAAATCCACTTGGTCATGGTGAATAACTTTTTTGATGTATTGCTGGATTTGATTTGCTAGTATTTTGTTCAGGATTTTGGCATCTATTTTTATCAGGGATATTGGTGTGTAGCTTTCTTTATAGTGTCCTTTTTTGGTTTTTGGAATTAGAATTATGCTGGCCTCATAAAATGAGTTTGGAAGTCTTCCTTCTTCTTGAATTTTTTGAAATAGTTTGAGGAGAATGGGTATTAGTTCTTCTTTGAATGTTCAGTAAAATTCTCCTGTGAAGCAGTCCGGGCCTGGGCTTTTGTTTGCTGGGAGAGATTTGATTACATCTTCAATATCTTTTTAGTTATTGGTTTGTTCAAGTTTTCTATCTCTTGATTACATCTTCAATTTCTATTGTTGTTATTTGTTTGTTCAAGTGTTCTATCTCTTTCTTTTGGGGGACTATGTGTTTCTAGAAATTTGTCCATTTTGCTTAGATTGTTGAATTTGTTTCCGTATAATTGTTCATAATATTTGTTAACAATCCTCTGTATTTGTGTGGTGTCAGTTATTTTTTCTCCTCTTTCATTTCTGATTTTGTGTATTTGGGTTCTCTCTCTTTGTTTCATGGTGAGTCTAGCTGGGTCCATCAATCTTGTTTATCTTTTCAAAGAACCAGCTCTTTGTTTCATCGATCCTTTGAATTGTTTTTTTGGTCTCCATGTCATTTATTTCTGCTCTGATCTTTATTATTTCTTTCCTTCTACTTGCTCTGGGGTTTTCTTTTTGTTTGCTTTCTAATTCTTTAAGTTGGGAGGTTAGATAGTCTATTAGAAATTTTTCTTGCTTCTTGAGGTAGGCCTATAGTGCTATGAACTTCCCTCTCAGAACTGCTTTTGGTGCATCCCATAGATTTTGTGCTGTTGTGTGTTCATTTTCATTGGTTTCCAGGAAGTTTTTAATTTTTTCCTTGATTTCCTCGGTAACCCATTCATTGTTCAATAACATGCTATTTAGCCTCCATGTGTTTAAATATCTTTGCATGTTCTTGTTGCAATTGATTTCTAGTTTCATGCCATTGAGATCTGAGAAGATACTTGATATGATTTTAATCTTCTGGAACTTGTAGAGACTTACTTTGAGGCCTAACATATGGTCTATCTTTGAGAATGTCCCATGTGTACTTGAGACATATGTGAATTCTGTAGTTTTGGGGTGTAATTCCCTGTAGATATCTATTAAATCCATTTGATCTAGTGCTTCATTTAGAGTCTGTGTTTTCTTGTTAATTTTTTGTCTAGAAGATCTATCCAATGATGTCAGTGGGGTATTGAAGTCCCCTGTTATGATTGTATTGCTGTTGATTTCTCCTTTGAAGTCCTCCAGAAGATTTTTAATATATATTGGTGCTCCTATATTGGGTGCATATATGTTTACCAAGGTCATATCTTCCTGTTGGATAGATCCTTTCAATATTACGTAGTGGCCTTCTTGGTCTCTAGTTATGGCCTTCATTTTGAAATCTACTTTGTCAGATATGAATATTGCTACCCCAGCTGTTTTTTTGCTTTCTGTTTGCTTGAAAGATTTTTTTCCATTTCTTCACTTTCAACCGATGTGAGTCTTTTGTTGTGAAGTGGGTCTCTTGTAAACAACATATATGTGAGTCATGCTTTCTTTTCCAGTCAGCTACTCTGTGTCTTTTTATCGGAGCATTCAAACCATTCACCTTTAAGGTGATAATTGATATGTACTTATTTATGTCATTTTTGTTTAGTGTGGTTCTATTTTTCTTCCTATTTCTTTTAATAATTATAGCAATCCTTTTAGTATATCTTGCAGTGCTGGTTTGGTGTTAATATAGTCCCAAAGCCTTTTTTTGTATGGAAAGCTCTTTATTTGACCGTCTATTTTGAATGATAGCCTTGCTGGATAGAGTAGTCTTGGATTCAGATCCTTATTTTTTATGACCTTGATTACTTCATGAGACTCCCTTCTAGCCTGTAGTGTTTCTATTGAGAAGTCAGCTGAGAGCCTTATGGGGTTTCCTTTGTAGGTAACCTGTTGCTTATCTCTGGCTGCCTTTAGGATTCTCTTTTTGTCTTTAATTTTTGGCATTTTAATTACTATGTGTCTTGGTGTGAGCCTGTTTGGGTTCTTCTTACTGAGGGCTCTCTGTGCTTCTTGAACTTGAATACCTTCTTCCTTCACCAAGTTAGGAAAGTTCTCTGTCACTATTTCTTCAAATATATTCTCTAATTCTTGCCCATTTTCTTCCACTTCGAAGACTCCTCAGATGCAAATGTTATTATGTCCACAGTTCTCTTAAGCTGTCTTCCTGTTTTTTGTTTTTTCCTTTTGGTTTTCTGATTAGTTGAATTTTTCTACCCTGTCTTCTAATTCACTGATCCGGTCCTCAGCTTCCTCTACTCTGCTGGTTAGTCCTTCCAATGTGTTCTTAATTTCTGCTACGTCATTCTTCATTTCCACTTGGTTGGTTTTAAATGTTTCCATATCTTTACTCATGGTGCTGATGTCCTTACTCATGCTGTTGAGCTTCCTCATGATCATTGCTCTAAACTCTACCTCTGATAATTTGCTTAGCTGCATTTCATTGATCTCATCTTCAATAGAGTTCTTTTGTTCTTTCATTTGGGATTTGTTTCTTTGTTTCACCATTTTGGCTATCTCAGTGGGTTTTGGAGCCTGCCAAATTTTCCCTGTGGGTGTTTGTGTTCTGCTGTTTGTGGCTCCCTCTACTGGGTTTGGATGAGCCTGGGTGGGCCCACATTAAACACCACTGTCAAGTCTTACTTTTCTGGGTAGATTTGCAAACCCAGGAAAGGTTCAATTATCCTCTAGCTTCTTCCTGGTGGCTAGTAGTCTCAGTTACTCAGTGCCTTGGAATGTAGCCCTGGTGTTCTACCTAAGAGGATTTCCAGAGGGTGGGATATTTGCTGGTTGTTAATGAACCTCAATATTTATTTCTTTGCCTAACCTGGGAAAGGCTGAATCTTTGAGGTGGGGGGGCTGGTGCTTTTCCCCACAACTCTGGGAAGGAGCACACTGGTCAATGTCCTTTGTGGCCGCAAGTCAGCAAAAACTCTGAGTGCCCTCCAAATCCCGGTTGTCCCCACAGAGTTCCAGACCAGTCAGCCCTCCCTCTGCCAGAGCCCCCAGGTGAGTGGCTGTGGCTATTTTAGCGCTCTATTCTGGCTCTCTTTGCTGTGCAGTGGGCTTGGTGTTTATTCTTCAAGGGGGTTTGTCACAGCTAAGACTGCTGCTGTTCATGGGCTCCTACCCTACTACCCTCTCGTGGCTTCGCAGATCCTACAAGTGTCCCTGGTTATATGGTCCTGTCCTTCTGTTTTGTGTTGCTTTTATGAGGATTTGTCTTTATTTTAGTTGTAATACCCGTTTGGTCCTGGGAGATCCTCTGTGTAGCTTCTATTCACTCAGCCTTCATTTTCACATCCTCTATGCTTATCTTGTGCACAGCTGGGTCACACAGGCCTTTCTGGTGCCCCCACACCCTGTATGTCCCAAGGGTAACTAGATTGTACAGTCCCTTTGGGGACCCAGCTCCATGTTATGGGCTGCTGGGTCGCACTGATCTCTCTGTTTCAGCACCCTGCAGGTCCCATGGGTAACTGGATTGCACAGTCCCTGCTAGGTCGCGCCAGACTCTCTGGTGTTTCAGAACCCTCAGGTCCCACGGGTAACTAGATAGCACAGTCCCTGCTGGGTGGCACATGCCCCTCTGGTGCCCCCACACCCTGCATTTCCCATGGGGGGGGCAGCTGAATTGCACCTGTCTCTCTGGGGCTCAGGCTTCCCACTGCTCTTGTGGGCTGTTGGACTGCACAGGCCTCTGTGGAGCCCGAGGTCCCACTGCTAGTGGTTGGAGAGTGCTGCTCCATGTGGGGCTCAATGCGCGCTCAGCCTTTGCTCTAGTTTTTGGGGATGAGTCTCAGCTGCTGGTCTGTGCTTCTGTTGCCTGGGGTTGAATGTCTGCTCCCCAGCCTCTGTTGCTAGGGGTATATCTGGACTCTGATCCTGTTGCTACTGTGGGTGATGGTGCTGGGCTCTGGGCTGTCTGCAGCTTTAGTGACTGGCACCTTGGGAGCTCCACTACAGTGCACTGGTCTGTGTTGACACAGAGTGTCCACTGGCCCAGTGCTTCCAGGTGCGCTGGTGGGCTCAGGTTGCTGGGCCCTAGCCACTCCCATTGCCTCCTCCCAGGGAAGACCCGGGATCTTCCAAAATGGTGGGACCTCCCTGTGGAGCAGGGAGAAGAGCCCAGAAGGGCTGCTTATTGAGGTAGCAGGCTGCTCCTGTCTGCAGCACAGGAACCTTCTGCTTCGAGTCTCTGCACTGCTGGGGTTTGTTCGTCCACTTGCACGTCCACTCATGCTCTCACACACTTGCCCACTCTCTCACACACTCACCCTCCCTCGGGTCCTGCCTGCTGCCATCTTCTCCCCGTTTTCCCATTTGGATATCTTCTTTGAAAAAAATATCCATTCAAGCTCTTTGTTCGTTATTTATTTATTTATTTATTTATTTATTATTTTTTGCTATTGAGTTGAATGAATTCTGTTTATATTTTGGATGTTAACCTCTAATTAAATATATGACTTGCAAATATTTTCTTCCATTCTGCAGTTTGCCTTTTCATGTTTGTTTCTTTTTGTTTTGTTTTTGTTATCAGAAACTTTTTAGTTTAATATAGTCTCAATTGTTTAATTTTGCTTATGTTATCAAATCCATAACATCATTGCCAAAACCAATGTCAAAGAGTTTACCACCTGTATTTTCTTTTAGTAGTTTTACAGTTTTAGGTCTCATGTTCAAGTCTTTAACCCATTTTGAGTTGGGTTTTGTGTATGGCTTATTATAGAGGTCGGGTTTCATTATTTTTCATGTGGCTGTCTAGTTTTCCCAGCACCATTGATTGAATACACTATTTTTTCACCATTTATATTCTTAGTTTCTTTGTCAAAAGTTAGTTAACCATCTATGTATAGGTTTATTTCTGGGATTTCTATTCTGTTCTGTTGATCTATGGGTCTGTTTTTATGCCAATATCATATTTTATTACTGTAGTTTTATAATATAGTCTGAAATCAAGAAGTGTGATCCTTCTAGCTTTGTTTTTGCAATCTGTGAACATGAATACCTTTCCATTTACTTGGGTCTTGTTCAGTTTCTTTCATCAATGACTTACAGTTTTCAGTGTACAGATCTTTTACCTCCTTTGTTAATTTACTTCTAAGTATTTTATTCTTATTTATGAAATTGAAAGTGATATTGTTTCCTTAACTTCTCTTTCTGATATTTGTTGGTGTATAGAAACACACCTGTTACAATGCCTATTATAAAAAAAAGACAAGATGTAACAAATACTGGCAAAGATATGGCAAAGGGACAATTGTACAATGTTGGTGAGGAAAAAGCCTGGTTGAGTCACTGTGGGAAACAATATGGAGGTTTCTCAGGAATTAAAGGTATAGAACTACCATCTTATCTAGCAGTCCCACTTTTGGGCATATATCCATGATCTCAAAGAGGTATCTGTACTGCCATGTTCACTGCAGCATTATTCACAATAGCCAAGATATGGAAACAACCTAAGTGTTTGTTGATGGATGAGTGGATCAATAAAAGTGACAACACTGATGAAACTGGAGGGTGTTATGGTAATTGAAATAAGCTAGACAGAGAAAGATAAATGCCTCATGGTATCACATACATAGAATCTAAAAAGAAAGTGAATTCATAGAAACGGAGCAGAAAAGTAGATCCATGGAGTTAGGGGGTGAGGAAAGTAGGGAGACCTTGGTAAAGGGACAAGGTTTCTGCTGTAAGATGAATAAATTCTGAAGATGTAATGTATAACATGGTGACTATAGTTGGTAACACTGCATTGTATAATTGAAATTTGCTAAAAGAACAGGACATAAACACAAGAAAGATAAATATGTGAGGTGTTGATTTGTTACTTAACTCCATGGGGGGAAGCCTTTTACAATGTATATGCATATCAAATCATCACATTGTACACTTTAAATATCTTATGATTTGTCAAATAAACCTCAGTAAATCTGGGAGAAAAAAAAATAAAGATAGATTCTCCAAGCCAGTAGAGAAGTTTATTAGTAGATTCATTTTGCCCAAGAGAAAACCAAATAAAATATATTCAATAATTTGCCTGAAATCACATCGCTGAGGAGTTCTACTCCATACTGCATGGAGTGCGCGCCCTCTGCTATTCTTCCCCAGAGCACACTGGTGCCTTTCCCCTCCCCTCCCCTCCCCTCCCCTTCCCTCCCCTCCCTCCCCTCCCCTCCCCTCCCCTCCCCTCCCCTCCCCATGTTCCTACCCCCAGGCCCGTTACCTTCACCTCCCTCACTTCTAAACTTTGAGGGCCCTTCTTTTGCCTCTGTCACTTGTTTTTTAAGCCCATTTCTTCTACCACTCACTTCTTCCACCTCTGTTGTTTTCTAAATAAATCTTCTCTTATAATTTGGGAGAAAAAATAGTGCATTGAGAGAGTAAAACGTGGATCAAAGAGGGTGTGGGGAGAAGGAAATCTGCAGAAATATGTAGGATATGGTTTTAGCCAAAGGCGTGGAGACAGAAAGGATCTGAACAACCTCAAGGATTTGGACGTCATCTTGACACTTGGGCCAAGTTTATAACCAGGCACATGTGCTATATGAGAATACTTCACAATCTCCAATAAGGATCATTATAGAGTTATGTAAGCATGGATTTATTCAAATATCGTATCACTTATTTTATCAACAGCAGTCTCTAGCCTAGATCTTATTTTCTCGAACAGTTTTGCCTGTGTTTTCTCTTGATCAATCTACACATTGGCTGTTTTTCAGCCTGTTTCCTTCAGCAGTCAGGAGTGAGGACCTCCCACGTCTGTGATGGACAGACCTTTAGCTCATCTGTCAAAACAACCTGCTTGTTCACTGAATGTCTAGTCACTGAAGGAAGATGCCCTTCTGTTATTTTCCATTTATTCTCCTTTCAAAATTAGGAAGATAGCTTTTCCTTTTTCACCCAAAAACGAACTTATGAGCATCAGGGTGAATTTTCAAAGCTAAAGAAGAGAAAATATATAACCACAGAAGTCTGTCTGACATGCATTTCAGGGTGACATATACTGTTTTAGAAAGCAAAAAACTATCTGCCCTCTCCATTTTGTTGTGGAATATTTTGTCATTTGTCATCAGACATTTCCTTTCTCTCCCCATTTTTAGCATAAGCATATGCAATAAGAGTACATACAGATAGGTGAGGTTGAGAAACATATCATAATTTAAGCCACAAAAATTTATTACAAGTGTAAAAGAAATTATATACAATGATACAAATGCAAATCCTGTTGCCTAATATTGTTAACCATCACAATGCATTTTATGAAGCTCAATGCTTAAAATAACAATTATTTGATGTTATTTTAAGAAATTATTTTACTCCCCAAGTTTATTAATTTTATGTATTTATTAATTTCTTCAGCACTCGTATATCTATAGCATATAGGTTGTGTAAATATTTTGTAAAGTATTAATTACTTTCTAGTGACCGAATAACTATTGCACTAAGCACTACCATGAAGAGAAAGTATACTGTTTGTGTATTTTGAAAGCTGACAGTAAATAAAATGATTCACTGTTTATTATGATATATTTTTCTTTCTGATTTGCCTAAGTATTAGACATAGATTTACCACTCTGTGGCTTTCTGAGGAAGTCACAACTTTCTAGACATCAGTTTCCACATTTATAAATAGATCAAATTGAATTAAGTAAATAAAGTTATGCTCGTTGTCTGATTCATATTGCTGTGTTTTATAATTCTTATTTTCATTCAGAGATTTAAGATTCTTCAAAGACTGGGCTATCTTTGATTTTGCTATATCCTCAAAACAATAGCAAGAGAGTCAATAAGTGCATGTTGAGGTGAACTGAATTGGATTATCTTAAACTAGTTGCAATCCTGAAAAGGGAATTGGAGTTTAAAGGTGTCAGGTGAATACAGTGTTTTCTCTCTTCTTGTGGAAGGTTATTCAAACTGAGTTCAGTTCTACTGCCAGGCTACAGTGAAGGTTAAGGCAGCAAGAATAGTTAACTTTTAAAACAAGTATAAAGCACCATGTATAACATGCCATGCCCATTAAGGCAAATCCACAAGCTGACTTGCCCTGTCCCCTATTACAATATTTTCCTAGGAAATACTGATATATCTCTCACAGAGTAAGATGGTTTTAGGTCAACATATTCTCCCCGTTGCTTTTGTTTTTTAAGCCTCACCTCTAGTGGCTAAAAGTGCTGCCTTATTAAGCAGCTTTAGCTGGAGGAGAAAGAATATTTGGGAAGTTTCCCTGACTCCCTGAAAGCATATCAAGTTCAATATGAATGCTGTAGGCAGCTTAAACATCCAAATTCAAGAGATTTGATAAAAAAATAAATGCCTTTCTACATCAATTCCAACCTCTCGTAAGCAGGGATTCTGGCTCTGTTAGTGTAGATCTGACTGGAAAAGAGGTTCTGCTTTATTCCATCTGTGGCAGTATGTCAGAGGTTCCAGTGTGTTCTCAGTCAGACCCTGGTCATCTTCATGTCCTAGAAGAAGTGTATTTTATGTGGGTATCCTGGAATCAATGAGCTCTCAAGCACAATCTGCAAGGATGTGTGTGGCACACTATATAAGTTGTAGGCAGATTATAAACTAGAAGATATAGCCCTTGCTCTTAGAAAGCTGACAGTTTAATTGTTTCAAAGGCCTGGTTATGACCTGGGAAAAGGTCAGATTTCCCAGGGCTTTGGGTGTCTCAATGAGTACATTTTTTTAAAACTAGATTCCCACTTGATTTTAAAAGGAGATGTCTGAGAGAAAGATACAGCTGTAGGAAAGACTGTAAAAATGGACCTACATTACAGAAGAAAGGGCCTTAAAATGTTGTAAAGAGAACAGCTGGCTTTATACCTTTCAGAAGGAACTGGACATCTGTCAAGGACCCTGACACTGTGGGTCAGTTTGATGAGAAGCAGCATGTTCCAAATGAACACTTTGGACTAACATCTGCTTATTTTACATATGGCCCAAACATAGGTGCTTATAAGCATATAACATTAAAATTTTCTCACCTCTTCCAGATTCCTTGGCACAATAGATATTTACTTTTTCTGTTGCTTGATTTTGCTAAATATCTCAAAGATGAAGTTGTTTTATTCTTTTTTGAGATTGGAAAGAGGAGAGGTCCTTTCTACTTGAGCCAGTGTGTACACCTTGAGATAATTCATTTCAGAAATTACAAAGGCAAGCTGATCATTGGACCCTCAGTGGTCTTAACCTTTTGCTTTATTGGTCTAGATGTATTTCTCTCTCATCATGTCAATAGATCTCTTTGCTCCTTTTCTCATCTTTCCCCACATACCCTCATGGGCGCCCTACTTCTAGGAATACTGATTATGATGAGGCTCTCCATATTTTAGTGTAAAATAACCTTTCAGCCAAATTTTAGATCTCCTACAATTAGTTTCATTACATGAAATTGAGCATTCTTTTTTTACCTATAGATGTATAAGCTCAAGATATTTCATAAAGCATTAAAAGCCATTGAAGAAAAACATTTATTGAAATATCTGAACTTTGCATCCAGGGTAAACTAAACTTTGAGATTATCTATCTATGTATCTATCATCTGATTGTTAGTTGCACTGGAGAGAAAACTTCTGGGAGCATGTTATAATCCCACATCAATAGCATACTGGGCTCCATCCATAAGTGGAAGTTGTGGGGTTGCACTTAACAATTGTTTTCTTGTTACATTTGTTGTACTAGCTGTGAGTGTTACAAAAACTAATGAGTGGAATGAGAAAAACCTGAAGGGTATTTAAAAGTAAACCAAAGGCAAAGAAATTTATAAAAATGCATACAATTTACAAAAATGAACCAAATAATACAATTGGAACCACATTTTCATAGTTCTCTGCAGGTTGAATTCTGTGGAAAAGAACCTTATTTGAGAAGAAAAACAAAGGTTTTCACCTTGAAGTTCCTCATATACAATTCTTTGGTCTCTTTAATTTTTTTTGTGTGACACATGGAATTACTGGTCCACAGTCATTACCTTTTGACGGGAAACATAAAAGGCTTCCTCCTCAGTGCAATTTTTGTTCCCCTGGTATTAAAAAAAAGATCTCCTCACCAAAACATGCAAATAGGCAGTTTAAAAGACACTGTTTTCCATGAGTTTGTTTTTTTTTAACTTTAAAAGTTTTTTTTTTTAACTTTTTTTAACCATCTTCAAACTAAAAAATTTAGAAAAACACAGGTAATAGTTTTATTTGTTGTTATGAGTAATTATTGGCTGGTATTTGAAGGTTACATTATGTATGTTTTTGATTTTTTAAATTGATTTTTAAAAGAGAGGGAAAGAGAGAGAAACACTGATGAGCGAGAACATTGATCGGCCTCCTCCTGCATGCCCCCCAGTGGGAATTTGGCTCACAACCTGGGCATATGCTCTGACCAGGAATCGAACCAGCAACCTCTTGGTGCATGGGTTGATGCTCAACCACTAAGCCACATCAGCTGGGCACTTTATGTAAGTTTTAAATAAGAAATCATTTAAAATATCTTTGTCTTTGTAAGTTGTTCTAAATGATCAGCATCTTAAAACATTCTTATGTTGATAAAAAGAAAAATATAACCTATCAGACTATAGAAACTAAAGCAGTATTGAAGCTGTGATAGACACTATAAGGAGGAAAAACATATTTAGTCAGCACATATTTCTTTCATTGTCCTCTTTTGATTATATAATAGATACAGATTCTATTTTTGTATGTCGTGAACCTGAGTCCTGGTCAACAAATGAAAGAGAAAGTTAGACTATAAGCTTTAAGAAACATTTGAACTGAAATAATTTTTGATGTCTTTTCATCATTTATGGACAAACATCAAATGTGCATAATTTAGAGGAGTGTTCAGTTGTATTTGCTAAGGTAATATTATAATATTATTTACATAGTTTCTTTGGCTTATTCATCTATTCTCATTAAATAAAAAATATATTTACTGAGTTTCTACTATATGCCAAGCACTATTTTAGCTGCTGGGAATATAACAATGAACAAAACAGACACAGTCACTGCCATCATGAAATTCACATTTTAAATGTTTACATAGGAAATAAACAATAACAATCATAAATATATATATTTTGATTGGTTGGTTGGGTTTTAATAAATGAAATGGAGAAAGATAAACCAGAATAAGAATAGAGAGTGCTAGGTTCAGGATGGAGTGGTCATTGGTCATGTTATTACGTCTGGGAGGACCTCACTGAGAACATGACATTTAAGTAGGAAAGTTAGAAAGTGAAGAAGGGAAACAGGTCAATATTTAGATATTTAAGGAGAAGGAATAAAATGTAAAAAGTTCTTGAAATGGGTTTTTTGGACTTTCAAGGACCAGGAAACAAGAAAGAGGCCAACGTCCCCGGAGAAGCATAAGAGTCATCATAGCAGGTGAAGTCAGAAATATAACAGGATAAAGCCATATAGAATTAGTTATAAGGACTTTGACTTTTCCTGGGAGTGAGAGAAGAGTTTTGAAACACTGAGTAACACTGTCTGATTCATTTTCATCCGGTTGCTCTGACAGCCACGCTGAGACAAGGCTAAAGTGGGCAATGTTTGCATTAGGGAAACAAATTAAAACAACTTTGCAAATTTGTAGGTAAATGATACTGATGGCTTATCCCAGGTAGTAGCAATAGGCATAGTATAAAATGGTTGGGTTTATTTCAAGTTAAAGCCAATAAGATTTGCTGGTGGGTGGAAGTTAGTGTGAGAGAATGAAAGGACTGAGGATGAGTATGTATATTTAGACTTGAGCAACTGAGAAATTTGAATTACCATTTACTGAAATGAGAACCACTGTGGAAAAATCAGGTTTGAGATAGGTGAATAAGAATCAGGAGTGTGATTTTACATATGTTAGACTTGAGATGTCTCATCAATACCCAAGTAGACACGTTAGGTAGAGAATTGCGTATATAAGACTGGAGTTCATGGTAATATAACTTGTGGAGTTGTTAGCATGTAGAATACTTAAAGCCTTACATATAGATGAAACCAGCTGAAAAAAAGTGTGAAGATGAAGCAAAAATAGAAAGTCTTAGGCTTGATTATTGTAGGCCATAATATTTAATTTTGGGGCTCAGGGAGATAAGAACTAGCAAAGAGAAGTCGTAAACATTGAGGCAGGATGACTCCAAGGAAAAGCGGTGTCCTGGAAATCTCATGCAGAAGATGTTTCAAGATGGAAATAGTGACCAATGATGTTTCAGAATATTTTTGACAGTTCAAATAAAATGAGGACAGAGAATTAATCACTGTGTTAAATAATATGAGAGGTTAAAGTGACCTAGACAATAGTTTGTTATATGAAGATCATCTAAAATATTTATTATTTATTTATTTATTTTTTATTAATCCTTACCCAAGGGTATTTTTCCATTGATTTTTTTTTTTTTTTTTGATAGAGTGGAAGGGAGGGAAGGAGAGAGAGAGAAAGAGAGAAACATCGATGTGAGAGAACACATCAATTGGTTGCCTCCCTTATAGCCCCAAGCAGGGCTGGAAATCAAATCCAAGACCCTTTGGTCCTCAGGCTGATGCTCTTAACTGCTGAGCCAAATCGGCCAAGGATATAATAATCTTTTATATACCTCATTCAAACAAACAAACAAACAAACAAACAAACAAACAAACAAACACAGTGTCTGTTCCATAGCAGATGCTCAACAAACCATTTATGAAAAATAAAACACAAAACTTTTTTTAAATATACAGGATGTGGGAGTAACCGTGTCACTAACCAAGGTACTCACTCTAGACTATCTCTCCCTGGAGTTCTGTTTCCTGAGAAAATAATCCCTTTACTTTTATCAGCTATTATTAATTGGATTTATGGCTTAAACATGCCCTATTGTCAATAATGTCACAGTGTAGTGGAGGAAAAATGCTAGTGAATACAGTAATCCCCCTTCCCCACAAGGAATACATTCAAAGACCCCCAGTAGTTACCTGAAATTGCAGATAGTATGGGACCCTATATACAGTCATACACAGCAAAACGTTTTGGTTAAGATAGGCTGCATATACAACAGTGGTCCCATAAGATTAAATGTACCTCAAAATTTCCTATTGCCTCGTGACATTGTAGCCCTCATAATGTCGCAATGCATTGCTTGAGTGCTTGTGGTGAGGCTGGTATAAACAAACTCCCTGGGCTGCCAGACCTAAACAAGTACCATGTAAGTTTGTGGAAGTGCCCTGTCAGATATTTGCACCATGATAAAACCATCAATCGATGCATTTCTCAGAATGTATCACCATTGTTGAGCAGGGCTAATCTGTACTATGTTTTTTCCTACATATACATACCTATGATAAAGTTTAATTTCTAAATTAGGCACAGTAAGAGATTAACAAAAACTAATAATAAAATAGAACAATTAGAACAATATACAAGCATGCCTCGTTTTATTGTGCTTTGCTTTACTGTTTCACAAATACTGTACTTTCTTTTAATGTAAATTGAAGGTATGTGGCAAGCCTCAGTCAATCAAGTCTATGAGTACCATTTTTCCTATGGGCTCAGAAAATGGTTAGCATTTTCTAGCAATAAAGGACTTTTAAATTAAGGTACGTACACTGCTTTATAGACATAATGCTATTACACATTTAATACACTGCAGTATAAAAACATAAGTTTTATATGCACTGAGAAACCAAAATAATTGTGTACTTTGCTTTATTGCACTATTCACTTTATTGTGGTAGTCTAGATCTGAACCTGAAATATCTTTGAAGTATGCCTGTATTGTAATAAAAGTTATGTAAATTGCTTTGGGGCCGTTGCTAAGTAAAATCAGGGGTACTTGAACACAAGCCCTGCGATACCTCAATATTTGATATGATAACTGAGATGTCTACTAAGTGACTAATAGGTGGAAAGCCTATACAGAGTGGATATACTAGACAAAGGTATGGTTTACATCTCAGATGGCATCGAACAGGATGATATGAGATTTCATAATGCTATTCAGAATGGCAAGTAATTTAAAACTTATGAATTGTTTATTTCTGGAACTTTCCATTTACTATTTTCAGATTTGAGTTGACCACAGGTAACTGAAACCATGGAAAGCAAATCCTAGGATAAGAGGGAACTACTGTGCATAATTATACTTCAAGGTTATAGATCAACAAAAGAAATGAGCACAAACATGGGGTAGCAAGGAGGTGTGAACGACTCTGTCTGGTGGGCACAAGAAACTTTTAATTTAACTGTAACATAAGTCAAGTCTTGTAGCATGAGTAGTCATTAACTTAAAGAAGGCAGAAAAGGACATTCTAGGCAGAAAAAACAACATACCACCAAAGGCTAGAGTTGTAAACAGCATGACATAGTACACAAATTATTTTGGTATGGCTGGGATTGGAGTGGAAGTAGATTATTATTAGAAAAACCAACTAATAGATACAGACAACAGATGGGTGTTACCAGAAGGGAAGGGGGTGAGGGAGGGCAAAATGTGTAAAGAGCTCAAATGTATGGTGACAAATGGAAACTAAACTTTTGTTGATGAGCACTCTATAATGGATGTAGATATCGCAATATTGTGCACCTGAAATTTCCATAATGCTATTAACCAAAATTACTGCAATTGGGAAGAGGTAAGACATGAAATTTTTATATACCATGTAAAAACCAACCAAAAGAAATATTATGTATCTGTAAGAATAATAGACAATATAGATTTTAAGGCAGAATGCATTATTAGCAATACAGAAGGGCACTTTGTATTCATCTAACAACATGACTTAAACTATATAAAACAAAATTTTAAATGGGTGACAAGAAAACTCAATCAGAGGGTAAGGATAGAAGCATGAAGATGAAGGGTCTCTTGGACTATGTTATGGAGGTTCGATTTAATATCAAAGGGAGTAGGAAATCACTAAATGATTTAATCAGGGACTGACATTATCTTTTTTTTTTTTTTTTTTTAAGATAGAGCTGGCAGCATTGTGGAGTCTGAAACATACGTGCCATCTCCCTTTCCTCCACATCAACCAAAAAAATATTGAATAAAATCCAAACATGCGGAAACTAAGGGATAAATACTGTCGTCAAGTATATGAAACATTTATGAGAAGGATGCTCAGCAGTTGTTCTGAGTGTCTGTGACAGACTAAACACAAAGGAATGTGCTAGGATCAAAGCAGTAGAGTTGAGTTGGACCTTTAGCCAAATCATCTCAACCAGGGCTGCCCTGGAAAGGAGTACTACCAGAACAGGCTGGAAAGGGCAACTGATTTTTTTTTTTTTCTTTGAAGCTGGAAAAAATGAAAACAGCTATCAGTTTTGGAGGATTTTAAATACTCCCTTTTCCAACAGCAAATGATATGATAAACTATACTTTGAATGCCCTACAGCTTCACTGGGTTATGATCCTTAAAGTCTAGAGGTGAATTATCCCATCTAACACCCCCCCCCCCAAAACACTCAACTACTCAGAATATAGACAAATAAAACACTACTCATTTATATTTGTGACTACTTATAATATCTTCAATGAAGTGGTCATTTGTATAAATAAAAAACAACATTGGAATTATTTGGGGTACTTTTTTTTCTATATGACATCTTTCTGATTTAGTTATAAAAGAGTCCCATGCAGTAATAGACTTAGTAAATGGGGTTAAACATGTTTAGATAAATTTGTTTATTTCCGAATACCTCAAAGCCTTTTTAGGGAAATATTCATATTAATCTCTAATAAGTTTAAACAAGGTTTTATCAAAGGGTATCTTAGCTCTGGCTACAACTAACAAAATACCATAGATTGTACTGGATGAATTAAACAACAGACATATTTTTTCCAGTTCAGGACATTTGAAAGTCCAGGATCAAGGTGTGGGTAGCTTTCAGGTTTATAGACAGCTGCCTTTTCACTATATGCTTACATGCCTTTCCTCAGAGGTCTCTCTCTTTCCTTGCTTATAAGAGCACGAATTCCATAGGAAAATCCCACCCCATGACATCATCTATACCTAAATAATCTCTGAAGGGCCCTACCTCCAAAACGATCACAATAGGGAGTTAGGGTTTTGACATATGAATTGGAGGTGAGGACATAGACATTAAGCCCATAACAAAAAGGATGATACTACATTTTTAACCAAAGTTATTTGACCATGAAATTTTATTTTTATAAATACAAGCAACGAATTATTTAGAAAACTATACTATATATTGAGTGATTTTATTTGTGAATTTGGAAAAAAAAAAAAGAAAACAGGAATCTAGGTTTCTTCAATAATGAAAATAAGGCAGACATCTAACCTATGTTGGGTATAACTATGTTCCATACTTTTTATATTTCAGTTCCAAGCTATAGGGTAGGATATTATCCCGTGAGGAAACTGGGGCTTGGAAAGGTTATTTTCTTTTTTTCTCAAATCTAATAAACCACTATAGAAACACCTTTGCTACTAAAGTCAATTTATGTTCCTAGCAGGAACCCATTTGTGAGCAAAATAAGGTACTAAAGGTATACAAGTACACATGTTTTGAAGTATTAACTTACTAATAAATTGATTCTAGGCTTGTGAAGCAGTTCTGTTTATAATTATTTAGGAAATAATATTTTCAAATACCAAGCCAGATAAGATGCTGGGACAAGAGGTATACAACTGGAAAATTATAGGCAAGATAGAATGTCTAGTCAACATAACTCAAGACCTTTGAGCTTAACCTCCCTCTCCAGCTTGACCTCTTATTGCTCTATACTGGATTCTTACACATCAGTTAAATTGGAACTATTTGTGTTCCCCGTTGATGCTGCTGGCCTCCTTACTTTTATTGTCATTCTCCTTTTTTAATCAAGTGAATCTCTCCAGTTCTTCAATGCACAATGCAAATGCTACCTTTTTAACATCTTCTCTTTACCCATAGCACCAACTAGCAATGATCTCTTCTTTTGATGCTTAGTTTAAGCAACAAGCATGACTCCTACCACATTGGCCTTTGAAATGAAGGGAAAGGGAAAGGTGTGTAGGGGCCTAAGAAAGGTCTTTAGCACCATATTCATTCTTTGGGCCTCAAGAAACAGAGGGAAGTCAGTCACATCTACAGTGGTATTTACAAAATATTACAGCCTCTAAAGCATGAAGGTATATTCATCTTCCAGTCTAATATGGTAACTTACACATAATAAGAACTATTTTTGCATGCATAAAAATGAAGAAATAAAATTATAAGCTTTGCTGCTGAAAATATACAAGTGAATGACTTTTTATTCCTAAGGCAAGCCCAATGCCTTTCAGCAGTATGAAAGAAACATCTGCCATTTGTAAAGTTTCTTAACACTTGAAATGTTGTATATTAGGAAATATATAATCATTATTTTTGCTTTTGACATCTATTGGATGGATAATGTTTTCCTGACTAACCCTCAACATTCTCAATAAGTTGTTCACATTCGCTCACTCCCATTCACATTGTTCACTTATGAAGACCTCAATGGGGTGATAACAAACATCCATCAATTCACTTTCCTGAAAGAAGCTTTCCCATTGAGTATTGAAGGGATGCCTTAACTCGATTGTCTCTCCCATAGGCTAGGTACTATGCCACATTCCAAGAATATAAAAAAATACATGACAATTTCCCTGCTTTTGTGGAGATCCCTTTAAAGTTGGAGGAGACAGACATTAAACAAGTAAATAATAAAGAGGATAATTTCTGACAGAGAAAGATGCTAAGAAAAATTTTAAAAATATGATAAAAATGGGGGACTTCTGCTTTAGAAAATGGCTTCCTTAATTATAATAGTCAGGGTCAAAAAACAAAGGCAGTTTGAAAGCATCTTCTTCAAATGCCTCTTTTGAATAAGCACAGCCATAGACATACATTTTTATAGTAAATGTGGGTTTTTAATTCTTTTTATTTGGTTTGGGTGTTCATGCTATCCAAGCAGAATATATAAGAAGCATTCCATTCTTTAAAACATAACCAAATAATATTAAAACTCCCTAGTAAAAATCTGATATGTTTTCCAGATGAGGAGCACGTATTTTTAAAATGTTGCATTTAAGTTAGGTTGTCATTTGGCTCATCTGCGCCTGACCGTGCAGCTATCAGGATCTCTCGGTTCTCTCATCATCCTGCAATCTTTCTACGGAGTTATTCTACTACTGCATGCACTTCACAGTCAGGATGGGCTAGCCAGATCAGAGCAAGTGAGATTTATTCTCAATGCTAACAGAAACTGAAATCTTTCTCACAGAGGAAGAGAGAAAGAGGAAAGGAGAGGGACAAAAAAGAAAGAAAAGGTGGATTGAGAAGAGAGGGGAAATGAGGAAAGATAAATGACAGAACAAAATAGAGGAGAAAGAAAGCAAGTAAGAGGGTCTGAGAAGCCCAGAAGGTAGACAGACACCTGCTGTGCCAGCCTACTGCCCAGGGTGGGCCAGCAGGTGCTTCCTCTCCACATGGTTGCCCAAAGGTTTCAGGACCTTACTCTCTCTACTTCAATCTTCATACTCCATGGAAAGTGAAAAAAATTATTTTATGTTTATTTAGAACTCATTCTGGGGACTTTTACTAACAAAGCCATACTTGAAGGCAGGTTAAAGTCACAATATTCTTCGTAGAATGTGTGTCCAATCCACATTTTTGAGTTACTGACGAAACTGAAGACAGGAGCCACAATTGCCAACTCTATTCACCTCTATATTTACTGCATTCCTGGATACAGAACATCAATTAAAGAACAAAGGTGGGGATGGTTAAGACTCTACCTAAAATATCATTTTGATTCCTCTTCTCCTCCCCTTCAAACAAACAATCAAACAAACAAAAACAAACAAGTCCCTGCTTTATTATATAGTTTGACAAACAACAAATTATCTCTTCTCTCTTTGGGAACATTATTTATTTCCCCTTTACATAATCATTCCTTAACTATTTGATCTTAATCAAGTTAGTTAGTGCTACTGGATCTCAATTTCTTCATAAGCTTGCTAAAAATATTAAACGAGATTATTTGTATAAAAAGGATTATATCACAAGAGTATTCAATGGATCTTAGTCCCCAGGCAGTTCTGGTTCAGGCATGCAACGGGAGCGCAAGAAGACATCACAGTGTGAAGTTAAATAGTCAACTGAGTTGGGTAGGAGAGTCTAAAGCAGAAAGCTTAGATGTGTATTTTTTGTACACCACATTTGGGAAATATGTTATATCATATGTGGAAGACTAAGAGAGAATCCGGAAAATGAAAATATTTAAAGGATAGGTAGAAGAAGCAACATCCTTAGTGGAAGCTGAAAGAAAGAAATATCAAATAAGTCAAGAGAAGAGGGCATTTTAAACAAGACAGATGAATAATAATTGTATATGAACTAAAAGATGCCCTTTTCATCAACAACAAGAGCTTGGTAACACTGAAAAAACTATTGCAGTGGAGAGTGGAGGAGATAGTCTGAATTGCTTTGGTTTTAGAAGTAAATAGGAGAGTATGAATTGAAGATGATGAATATAACTTTTTTTCAGAAGTATGGCTATAAAGGAAATGAAAAGATAGGAAAAGTGTGGAGAAAAATTTGAAGCAAATTGTGACAATAGCAATGTATTGTGTTCTCTAAATTTGTAGTAGTCAACACAGTGACCCTCCAAAGAAGTCCAAGCCATAATCCTCAGTCATTCTCAATACATTGCCTTACTTGACAAAAGTAATAAAGCAGACACAATTAAGATTTATAAATTGTGAAATTAACATAATCCTGGATTCTCCCAATGGGCCTGATCTAATTCCATGAGTCCTTAAAAGTAAGCAACCCTTGCCCTGGCTGGTTTTGCTCAGTGGTTAGAGCGTTGGCCTGCAGACCAAAGAGTCATGGGTTTGATTCTGGTCAGGGACATGTATCTCGGTTGCATTTCGGTCCAGGGCCCTGGTCCGGGTCATGCAGGAGGCAACCAATCAAAGTGTCTCTCTCATATTTCCCTCTCTCTCTCCTTCCCTCTCACTCTATCTGAAGATAAATGGAAAAATAGCTTCAGATGAGAATTTATAAATGAATAAATAAATAAAAAATAAATAAAATCAAACAACCTTTTCTGACTGTGGTCAGTGAGAGGAGGCATGGGTCATAGAAGTACAAAGTTTCTTGCTTTGAAGATGCAGAAAAGGGGCCTTCAAGTCTAGAAATGATAATGGCTTATTATTGCTTTTCCCTGGATGCTTTACCTCAATCTTTGGATTCCTTAACTCTAGTCACACCTCTAAAAATGGTCCCATTATTATGCTTTTGTCTGTGAAACCCTGTGTGTACTATCGATTTCTGCCTGGACCTTGACTAGCATTGCTTTGGAGGCCAATGTAAGACCTTTGGTTTCACCTGGAGTAGATGGGACATTTTTGGAATATTATGAGCTTTGCAACTAATTAAGTTAGCCTCTCCCAACTTCATTGTATCGGTCTGTAAAATAAGATAATCGCTCTATTGATTTATATCCAAAGGCCCTTTATATTTTGAAAAATATTTAATGCATTAGTCAACTTTACACTGGTCACTCTGATTCTTTATTAACTGGGCGAATTAAGAATGTGGGTCCAGGGGAGCTCCCTTTCCTCACATCACAAAAAATCCTTCATCCAGAGCAATATTTCAAAATTTATTTTCTGGAGATTATGTTTCTTCTCCATTCCAAATGTATTTCATGTATACATATGTATCTTACTTTAGGTAAACTTCATTTGTCTTAATGGTTTTATTTCTTATATTTTAGAAATTTTGGATACTTGCAATAATTTTTGTAATAAGTTGCTGAACTTATGAAGATAAAGATACCAAGATTATTCCATAAGTGCAAATTTGATATAGGATGAGCAATAAATAATCACTATAGGCTTTGAAAAGATCATATTTCTTTTTCCACTTTTATTTATATTTGCAATAATTAATACAAGATAAAAAGACCAAAAGAGAGTCTTAATATACTCTTGCAAATTCATTTTGTGTATTACTCATGCGTAAAGTATTTATTAGCCACCAGTCATATTCAGCAACCGAATATAATTTTTATTTATTTATTTTTCTTTATTGATTTTTTGTTGTTGTTGTTGTTTTAGAGAGAGAGAGGAAGGGAGAGGGAGAGAGAAACAGAAACATCAGTGAGAGAAAACATCTGCATGCCCCTCACTGGGGATCAGGCCTACAACCTGGGCATGTGCCCTGATGGGGAACTGAACCAGCAACCTCTTGGTGCATGGGTTGACGCTCAACCACTGAGCCACACCAGCTGGACTGTTGTTTAATTTAATTTAATTTTTTTTTTTTTTTTGCTTTAGTTGTTTAATTTTAAATGTCCTTTTTCTATAATTTTGAGTGATTAAAAATAGCTAATTAGATTCTCTCATCTATTGCTCAGTACTTTTGCTCTTGATTTAGCTTGTGAAATTATGAATTTACAAAGTTAAGTTACTTGTCAAAGAATATGTGTTATTCCTCTAAAAATTCACTTCACATTTCCATAATTTATTATGCTACAACTTATTTTTGTTTTTTAGTCTTTAATATTTCTATAATTTACCTAGAAAGGGCAGGTTTTTAAAATGATATAGGGCCCACTGTTATGCCCTATAATCTCAACATTTTAATGAATGTTTATTTCAACATCAGTAATAGTATTTAAAAGGGGAAACATCATAACAGCTCACATTCTGCTTAGAAAATCTTCATGAAAAAGGAATAGAATAGTAACAGCTACATTTTTCTATAATGTTAAGCAGGTTTTGTGGGGTGACTTTAGAGGCTTCTCATGTGAATCATGTCATTGGTAGCATCAATATGTAGAACCTTCCATTACCTCATTGTTGAATCTTGAACTATTTCTCTGACTTAAGAGTTTAAGTGTCCACAATCATAAGATTTATTAGAATTATATTGATACTCTATATCTTATATATAAATGTAGATCTTTCCACAGAGGTAGAGGCAAAGAAGAAGAATGATAAGCTGTAAGAAGGTCTATGCTTAGATGCTCCTTATATTACTACCTAAACTAACCTAAGCAGTTGCTTATTTACTTATGTCCCACAAGGTTGTATGTATTTTGAAGGTAGAGATAACTTTATATTCACTACTATATACTTAAAAATTCTGTCACTTAATATTAATGAAATTAATAATTATAAATATATCTCTTCCTTCAAAGGATAAGAAAATGAGTGCCAAGAAATTCAATAATTTTTCCAAAACTTGTAGCTAGTCAGTAGCAGAATAGGACATAAAATCTATGTCTCTTGACTTTCAGACCATTTAGTTCTTACCTCTCTGCCACTTACTTGAAACTTCTCTATGAACTTCCTACCGCCTCACTTTGCCTGGAACTCACTTCAACTACTGAATATCTTCTTTTTTTCTTTTTAAACTGCAATAGCAATATTGGAAATCGCAAGGAAGTTTTTCTGGTTCTGTTGTCAGGAGACTGCATTCACGTTATGCCTTCACATGCTCTTGTTTAATCCTTGTCTGAAGGATAAAATATATTGGACTTGTAATTCTGCACATGTTATGTAAATTATAGTAGCATATTGTATTGCTTTGACCTTTACGACACTCTATAATTTGATTGGCTGACTAGTCAAGTTCATAGTGTTTACGGTCTTGCCCTTACTTGGACAGACGTGATGAGATATTCCCATCCAGCCAATCAAAATATAGAATATCAAAAAGGTCAAAGTAATATAATGTTTTCTTAAACTACATACAATCTTCTCTTTACTGGTCAAATAATGTATTCTCATAAAAATAGAGAAATCTTGTGCAATAAAGCATATCTGAGAATAGTATGTATAATGAGTATTTGGATTTGATTAAGTTGATATCAACTTCTTTGTTTTCAAACTAGATTTTCTTAAGAGAACTGCTTATATTTTTAATAAAACAGTATTGTCACAGACTGTGTTTCATTTTCCTTTGATTTTCTAGCACCTCCAGTGATATCATATTATAGTGCAGTGCTTAATATACATATTTACTGAATAGATGAATAAAATATGTAAACTATACCAAAACCAGATCATTCTTTCCCCTTAGCTTTATGACACCACACTTTCCGTGGACTCCTTTACCGGCTTATCTCATTCTTTTTGGGGTCTCTCATGGTTCAGTCCTAATTCTCACTCTATTCTTTCTTTCTGGGAAATACAATTAGTATAACATACTTCAACTACCATCCACAAGCAAATAACTTTCAAATGTGTATCTCTAGAATTTTCTTCTGCATTCTAGACACATATTTAAGTGTCTATTTGAATTTCTCAATTGAGTTTCCTCTGGAACTTATTTTGCCATGTCAAAAATCAAATTATGACGCTCCTCATCAAATTTGTTTGTCTCCCAGTGTCCTTATAATAGTGAATAGCATCACCATCCAATTTGATTCAGAAGAAATCTAGCAGTCATTCTTATCACTTCCCTCATTTCCACCCACCATATTACTAAGGTCAATAGCCTTTATCTTCTGAATTTTACTTTAGTAAAATTTCATTACGGCCTTTTTTTATAGCCCAAGGTACCACTATCTCTGACCTAGGCCACTTGATAACTATTTATTGTTGTACCTGCATCATTCTCATAACGAATACAGAGTTTTATTTTCAAAATAAAACTTGACAATGCCATTACCTCTTTCATTTTCTTCTTTTGCAATATTCCATTGTTCCTAGAATACAGACCAAATCTCTTTAATTATCTACAATACCCTGCCTGTTCTAATATCTGTCTCATCTCAAACCACCATCTATTTTCCCTTTGATGTTTCAGCCTTGCATTCTGATTCTTACAATATTTCCTATTGCTCTAGGGCCATTTGCTTCTGTGTCTTACTCTGGCTAAAGTCTTTATTCATTTATGTTCCTTTTACTTGTAAGTGTGGAACTGAGAACAAATTCTTTGGCCACTAAATAAATGCAAAATAACCTCCCAGAGATTACAGACTCAACAATTATGAAAAAAAGCAAAAGCAAGTGTAATATGTTGTTCCATTTCCCCTGGATTTACTATCATCAAATATCAGAAGATCTGTAATGGAAACAAAGAATAGAATGACTCCAGACAGACATATGGACACACTGAGTTTGTAGTTAAATGCAGATTCTATGAAAATAACCACCTGATAGATCTAGTCATCAAACAAAGAATGAAAAAAAAAATTAGAATATCAATGCCATCTATACTTGTATCCGTGGTTCCAGACAAGGGCTGATTTGTTTTTCACTCTGAAATAATCCTTCCTTATGACAACTCAGATGGATTAGAAAGAAGGAGTGGATTTACCTAAATTTCTTTGTCTTGTTCAATGTCTATGAAGTAGCCAATATATTTAATATCTAGAATTCTAAATTCTTCACTTATTTTATGTAAACTTTCATTCATTTATTAATGTATAGTTCGTGTATTCATGTATACATTCAACAGATTCTTTTTGAGAGAGTTGTGCTGGGATATACAAGATGAACAAGAGCAACTTTTCTAGCTTCAGAATCGAACAAAGTGCCCTAGCTGACCAAGGAAGCTCTCTAAAGAAAGTGATACTGGGGACTGAGATCTGTCTGAGGAGTGGGAGTCACTCCTGATCATGTATGTCACTGCTCTGCCTAAACCCCTCCAGCAGCTTCCCACCTTTCACAGAGAAATCCAAACTCCTGCCCATGGCATGTACAGTCCTTTTCTGGGATTTCTCCCACTCACATTTTCACATGCTCTGTTTCCCTGTGGCATTCCACTATCAGCTTAAACATCATCATCTCAAGCTTCCAATCTAAAGAAATAGACCTTTGCCCAATTTTTTTAACTTATTTTAATGAATATTATTGTTTTTAAAATTATTTGTTTGTTTATCTTTTGAATCTCTCAGAAGAACACAAATCCAATGAGAGAATAATCCTTGTCTCCCTTGTTCCTCACTGGGTCTATACCACCAAGAATAATACAAGAGAGAGAGAGAGAGAGAGAGCGAGCGAGCTTACTAAATATTCCTACAATGAATAAATACTATTTAGATTGACAGTATCAGTATTGAATTCTAGCACCTTTTAGATTTACTATGGTCCTTTGCTTTGGAAAATTTTAATTTTTAAAAATTTGAATTTATCTTAATTTAAAGACTCTAAATAGGTAAATAAATAAGAACATTTAATATAGGCCAGGTGCTACTGTTCCTTATTCTTGTCTTTCCTAACTGTGAAAGATTTAGACGAAAACGAATTAAAATTTTGTTCATATTTTAACGTTGATTCTCACAGTGCCAGAATTAAGGTTAAGCTTGATTTTCTGAAAATAGTGCCTTTTTTAGGTCTCTTGATCAAGCAGGCAAGCATCATTTGGCATCCTTACAAAAACCTTTTCTGCCTCTGTGGGTTCTAAACTATGTGGTGGGAGAGACCAGGAGTTCCTCATTCAGGCATTAGCATATCGTTTGATGAAATTGTTAGCAGAATGGTCAAAGGAGAACCAACTTATGAATTAAATGAAAGATTAATTTCTCTCTCTCTCTCTCTCTGTCTCTCTCTTTCTTTTAATCCCTCTTTTTTTTTCTGTAGGCTTAATGCAAAAACTATGGTGTTGACTGCTTTAGGAAAAAATAATAAATTAGTACATGTTTTTGTTTGTTTTCAGCAGCATTAAATAGCTGTCTATAAACATAGACACTCTTTTTTTGACTGATGGTTGCCAGAGGAGATGGATGTCAAGGGACTGGGTCAAAAAAGTGAAGGATTGAGATGTACAGATTGGTAGTTACAAAATAGTCATGGGATATAAAGTATAGCGTAGGGAATAGAGTCAGTAATATTGTTGTAACTACATATTGTGCCAGGTGGGTACTGGAAATATTGAGGGTAACACTGTAAAGTATATGATTGTCTAACAACTATGCTGTATGCCTGAAACTGATACAAAATTATATTGAATGCAAAAAGAAATGTAAATGAGAGAAAATTAAAGAAACACAGGCATTCTGTTTTAATGAAAGATACTAGCTTTGATGGGAAAGATGAATAAGTTCGCTTGAATAAAGTTAAAATATTTACCAACTGCAATTTTATAGAATATAACTGGCAACCATAGACTGTCAAATGTGTTTTAAGTGTTTTATTTTTCAAAGCCAAATCTCAGTACCAAAAAGTTTTATTATTTGCTGTCTAAGTTACCTTAATGACAAGGGGATTGGACATTCAGAGATTTGGGGTTAAAACCCCAAACCACTTACCACAATCAAACAAGTTTTATGAAATCTTATAGTTCTTAAAATTCATGAAGATTCTGCTTTGTCAGCCAGAAAACTCCCTTCTGGATTCTCAATATCTAATTCCCCAAATCTATGAGTAAGATTATGGTTCAGGAAAATGCGATACTTCACCATTGCCAGTCTAAATCATCAGCAATTTGAGAGATAGGATTTAGATGTTGGTGTAAAATCAAACTGTCACAAAATGTTGGATGTGAAAGAAAACTTAGAATAAATTGACCCACTTTTTATTTTTTTATTTTTTAGAGAGGGTATATATAGTAGTTTAGCCAAGTGCCTTAGAGTTACACCAGAGATTACCCTTAAATTCTGACCTCCTGTCAGACCATCTGATCAACTTTTCACTAAGTTCTACACTGATCTGCCACTATGTGTTACTGCTCAATATTTCTGTGCACTATGTTTAATAACAAAACAATATAAAATAATAAAAAGATCATGATAGATTAAAAAAAATGGGACTCATATTAAATACTTTTCTGAACCGTTTTCAACTTTTTATCCTATGTTGGGACTACACTAACATGGTATATGATAAAAGTTGCAAAAGTGAGTGGGCTGTGGAAAATAAAAAATAGTCAAGTCTCCCCAGTCCTGAACATTTTATTGTTTTATTTATTTTTATATTTTTATTGATTGATTGATGTTAGAGAGAGAGAGAGAGACAGCACATTTTGCTGTCCTACTAATTTATGCATTCATTGGCTAATTCTTTCATGTGCCCTGACCCAGGATCTCACTCACAATCTTGGTGTATTCAGACAATGCTCTAACCAACCGAGCTACCTGGCTAGGGCTCAGCTCTGCACATTTAAAAAAAATAATAATTTATTTATTTATTTATTTATTTTAATTTTTTAAATCTTCAAATGGGGACATTTTTGCAGTTATCTTCAGATAGAGGGGGAGGAAGAGAGAGAAACATCAATGTGAGAGAGACACACCAAGTGGTTGCCACCCACACGACCCCAAACAGGGCTGGGGACAAACTGCAACCAAGGTACGTGCCCTTAGCGGGAAACGAACCCGGGTCTCTCTGGTCTGTGGGTTGATGCTCTAACCACTGAGCCAAACCAGCCAGGGCTCAGCACTGCACATTTTAAGTGCTGAATTTATATCGTTGCTGGAAAGCCATGGTAACCTTCTGCATCATTGCCATCGATTCTAAGTACTCTGGTAGCCAACATTGTTAATGATGTGCTCTTAGAAGCACTGTTATGGAAGAAGAAAAATAAATTGTTTTTGACTTATTTAGTTTTAACATGCTTGCTGGGTGATGTGTTAAATAAACCCATTATCACAATTAAATTTAAACAAAGGTTTTGACCGTTTAAAAGTATTTTATTTTTCTCTTTAAAAAACAACAACAAAGACATATGGCTCAAAATGAGAGAATCAACTATATAAAAACAGATGGAGGGTTATTATATTGGAAGATGGATTGAAACTTAGAAAATTTCTTCATATATATATGAAGAGGATTTATTTTCTTCTCCCACACACTCAAATGTACAGATACTAGTTCCTTGCATTATAACTCATGGAAATCTGCCCAAAGACCACAGGTGCAGAGGTGTATAAGATTAAGATTTAACCTATAGCTTCTAAACAGTATAAATTGGGTCTTTTTAGAGATTTACTGGTCAAAACTTTCCTTGTGAAATGAAAAGAGGATTTTGATAGAAGAGAAGCATTTCTATCTAGAGACCCTGAACAGAATTTCTTCAAATTTTTAAACCACTCCCCCAAACATGTAATTATTCTCTAATTTCTTGGCTGAGCAAGTCACATTTTTTTTTAATCATCACCCAAGGATATTTTTTCATTTATTTCCAGACAGTGTGGGGGAGAGAGAGAGAGAAAGAGAGAGAAACATTGATGTGAGAGAGACACATCAATGGGTTGCCTCCCGCACAACCCTCACCAGGGCCGGACACCAAACCACAACCAAGGTACATGCCCTCGACCAGAATGGAACCCATGACTCTTCGTTCCAAATGCAGACGCTCTAACCACTGAGCCAAATCGGCCAGGGCAGCAAGTAACCATTTTAGTTAGACTCAGAGGCAAGCAACATGGTGTCCATGGTAACAGGTATAAAAAGAACTTTTTTGAAAAAGAAAAAAATGTGATAACTGAAAATGTGTTTAAATCATGATAAAAGGATTTAAACAGATGTTATTTTTTTCAAAGTGTTATTTTAAAAAAAGAATTTTAAAGGGCTCTTGATATGAGCAAAAATCATTTTTGGACTCATCTTTAGGGAAGGTTTCTCACTCCTAAATGCTCTAGTTCATGGTTACCATGGGCAAGTTGGGCTCCTGGTAAAGAAAGGGGATGTCGGGAGGGAGAAATCAGTAAGAAAAACCAAGGTGCCTTCAGTTACATGCATAAATTCAAGTGAGTTAAAGTACCTTCAATGCTATTTGATAGATTTTGTGTGTACCAGTAGTTTTTATTAAAGTCTGTGCTCAGAAAAGAGAGCGCAGGACTTGCGTTTGGGAGATGAATCGGAGTGTGGGTAAATCTAGACATGTGGCTTAGAGAACAGAATGGAAGGCAAGAGCAGGTGCACTTCGCAACTTTAGGCAGTGACCACCATGTCAAAGGGAATGCTGTTTTTGTTGTTGTTTTTACTGTGAACTTGACCTTCTCTCTATTATATGCATTCATACTTTTAAAAGTACACACACGTATACACACACACACTATTTATTTATTTGAATAGAAATGAGCAAGGGAGTGTGTCTTTTTTAATAACCCAGGTTTTCGGCATCAGATAAAGCCATTAGCAACAAGGACAGAGTAAGAAAAGGCTTGTTCTTCTTGTGTGCACTTTTTTTGCTTTGCGGCCATCAATTGCCTTCTTTAGGAACAGTGATCCTACCCTTTGTTTAGAAAGAGTTACAACTCCCGAAAGTTAGATGTCCCTCAGAGGGCCCAGGCGGGTTCCTTGGAACTAAGTGAAGGGTGAAGTTATAAGAGGAAACCCAGAGAGAGTAGGAGGAAGGGGACTTTGGACCTGGCAGAAGCCTGGCTTATTTTGGCTGGACTCCTCCTGTAGTTTAAATACCTACTGATTGAAAGCAAATTGGATGTTAAGGAAGGCTGGAGTGCCCATGTAAAGAAAAATAAACAAGCGGTGACCCTAAGTTGGTCTTGGAGGAAATCAAACCCCTTGTTGTTTTGCCTCAAATGTTGAAAGAACCTAAATATTGCTTTGTGCGCAACATAATTTTTAGTTCTTCAGTTCTTGCTAAATAAACTGGTTATCTGAAAAAATACCAGTCAATGGAGGTGAACTCTGAGAAGCAAGAGGATGTGGGAAAAGACAATTTAAAAAAGTATAATTTAAAAGACTTTATTTTATTTTTATTAAAAGAACATCAATATGTACTATTATATCAGTATTAGGAACACAATATAGTTATTCAACATTAATTAATGAAGTGATCACCACATTAAGTCAAGTAACCATCTGTCATTTAAATTTGCACTCAGCTCTGATGTTTAAACTAGTAGGCTTTCTAAGACTTAGTAAATCTGTGTTTATCATATGCAATAAGGATTAAAATAGCATGGCAGTAATTATCATACCTTTTATATTGAACAGAAAATCGCATTTCATGAGTCATTTGCATCTTGATATAGATGTCATGTAAAGACATTTCTATTTCTACACACACGCATACAAGCTCACACCACACATATAAACCCATATCTTATACACAATACACACACACATTCCATCTATATGGAATCAGGACAAAAGTTGTCTGCAGCTTAGTTGTACATGTGATCTGTATTGTAAAGGAGTTTATTCAGCCACTCCATCACAACGTGAGTATAAATACTACCTCCAGGTAATTAAATTCTACACCCTGAAGTTTCATTTTACCCTGTGTCAATTTGCCTAAAAGCAAAACTGTATCTGTTGTTAAGACATTAATAATAAAAGGAGGATCTTTTCTCAAAGGAATATTATTTCCAGAATATTCATAGGTGTCCCACGAGGATAACGGCTCCATAGCTCCATATGTTTACGGAAATTGTGGGTTAAAAGAACTTAGATTTTTTTTCATGACAGACTTCTTCTCAAGATTTTGAATCTGTTTATTATTAATTTCTCAATGAAAATGAATTCTTCGTAATTTGCCAAACAAACTTGTTCATAGAGCCTTATTTTTCATAGCATCGTTGAAGAATACTATAACCCAAGATGGGAAACACTGATAAAGGGAAGCTGCTCAGTAGTTGAGTGTCAGCCCATGCACCAAGAGGTAACTGGTTTGATTCCTGGTCAGGGCACATGTCCAGGTTGTGGGGCAAATCCCCAGTGGGGGGCATGCAGAAGGCGGCCAGTTGATGTTCTTTCTTATCGATGTTTCTATTTCTCCCTCTCTCTTCCTCTCTCTAAAATCAATAAAGAAGAACTAATTTTTAAAGTTTGCTGCTCAGATGACATCCTTTTGAAATGAACCTAGTTACATTTTGTGCACACCTACTAGCCAAACACTGTACAACAGCTAGCTTTATTCATGGGACAACTTTCTGAGATATGTGTGCATATCTGCAATTAATGGCTTAAACTAAAATCCAGAGAAGCTGAGCATTTTCCCAAGTTCATGCAGCTAACAGAGGAGATGGAGCTCACATTTGAAACAGCTTTGTTTTCTTGTAGGCCGTGTTCTCCCAGGGATCATAAGCAGCCTACTGACTTATTTTTTCTAATTTAAGGTTTAATCAGGGTCCGGGCATGCAATGTGAGACAAAAATACATTTTTTTTAGAAAGCAGGCTAGGTACCTCCTTTCATAATTTCAGAAGTTCCAGGAAGTTCCCCCTCCTCAAAATACCTCCTCTACATAATACAAACATTCTGAATAGAAATGCTTTCCTTTAAAAACGTATTTCACCTTTGAAAAAATGTAAATATTCTTGCATATACTTTAAAGATGTCTCAGTACTTTAAAGACATTCTCAAGTGTGGCTGAATAGCAGCATCACTTAGAGAAAACATAAAATAGAAATTGAAAGAAACTAACCCGACACCTCACAAACCCCTAGACTTTCTTAAACATATAAAGCTGGAGTTTAAGAGTTTTGTCAAGTTCCCCAGGTAATTTTAGTAATCGCTACTAAAATCTTTATCAATCTTTTTTTTTTTTTTTTATTTCAGAGAGAAGAAAGGAGAGGGAGAGAGAGATAAAAATGTGGATGAGAGAGAAACATGAATCAGCCGCCTCCTGCATGCATCCTACTGGGGATAGAGCTCACAACCCAGGCATGTGCCCTGACAGGGAATCGAATCTGACCTTTCAGTGCACTGGATGATGCTCAACTCAATGAGACATACCAATCAGGCTATCAGTCTTTTTATTTCTTAGTGTAAATGGATTAACTAGAGAGACATATATAGCACAGAGGGGATAAAAACAATAAATTTCAGCTGGAATCCTAGTCTCCCCACAATATCCCTGTGATAACTTGGATGATGTAAATCACCACCCTGGGCTTCAAATCCTCATTTGATACTGGGGATAGATTGGTGGTGTTATTATTATTAAAAGATACAATGGATACAGAGAGCAATTTGCATGCTATCTACTTGTCATTTATCTTCTTTTTTGAGGCTACAACTTTATTCTCAGTAACCCATGGAAATATGAAGATGCTAGTCGTTTCTATTGGGGGCAGACAGGTGATATAAAGGGGAAAAGAGCAAAGCCTGGAATAGGAGCCTTCTGGAATGCATCCTTTGGCCTTTCCACATTTGTAATTCTTCCCTGAGTTTTCCTCATCAGAACAGGAGCAGAGGAATGCTTCTGCTCCAGGTGATTTTCTATCTCTTCATGACAGATTCTGGATCAGGTTCAGCTTGTCTGAGCATTTCCTAGTGGCAGTTAGTGCTACTCAAGACAAGGTTGAGACAGCAGACCAGGCCATGCTCAAAAGTGCATCTACACTCGTGATTATAGCTGATATTTAGTATCCTCTACAGAATATGAGTTTGATAAAGAAAGCATCAAAGTGCTGTTAAAGGAAAGCAATGTGTTTTCACATAAAATGAAAGGATCTAAATCGCTGTAATATTTCAAAACCACAATTAATTTCTCATGCTTTTCTAATGGCAGGAACATTTTAAAATTGTACCGTGACAAACGCATTGATATCACAACTGTGTCAGAAAAAGAGCCAATGATAATACTTATCATAATTTTTTATGTTTCTCTTTTGTATGGGTTTCTACTATAAGTTTTATAATATACATGAGATAAAGACAATAAAAGAATCATCTTTAACCAAACTGAAAAAACTTGGGCAACCATAATAAAAGAAGGTATTCTACCAACTCAAAAAGAAAATTATCAGTCAGATTCAATTTTGCTCATTATACAAACCCTTCTTTTTAAAAGAAAACTATACCATCCAAAAGTAAATTGCTCTACATGAAATTGCCAATATTGAACCATTTTTAATCTGTAAAATTAATAATTTCTAATGGTTCCATTAAATATTTCAGCTATGTAATAGCAGATAATCAAGTTAATATTACCAAGTCTAGAAAAAAGCACATTCCTTCCACAATAAAATAAAAAAAGAAAAGAAAAAAAAAATCCCAAGACATAGGCAAATTCAAATATATAAGTAAACTCTGTAGTTCAAATAATTTTCTCCTTTCAATAAAAACTATAGACTATCTTTTATTTTATAGGATGCTAATGAGAATGAGCTTTACTACAATGACTTCTTCCAGTTTCCAATTTACTATACAATAGCTTCTCATAATTGCCCCATTAAAATAGTGTGGGCACCATTTTTTAAGATATGGGGTCTTCTGAAGACTGATTACTGTGCATAGTGCTGATACTTACAAAACAATACAGCTCTTATAGATCCCAAGTTTTTCTATTCACTAAGAAGTAGTTTTGAAAAAGAAGAAGAAGAAAAAAGACTTGTATAAATCTTACACAAGTTGCTATAAAAACAGATGTTCCTTAATGATCCTTAACATCAGTATGACCCTTTGATCATAACAATTGCTGTCAAAAAGTTTTGAGGTATGGGATATTGAGATAATTCCAGGAGAATTATTGCTAAGTCTGGAAATTTCAAAATTAAAACCAATGTTGAGCATTGGAGAAAACTATCATTGTCTCACAGTGGAAGTGAATTACAGTGTTAAAAACACAACAAAACACCAAATTCAATAAGTTGGTACTATGTATTACAATTATGCATATTATAATTGTTTGCTGAAGCAGCCCATTCTATCTGTTAATAATTTAAAAATGGGGTGAAGGGAAGAGGTAGTCCTGGAGATCTTAGAGAAAGCCTAGATCTCCTCACCACTCCCTTTGGAAGCTCCCCCTAAAGGGGCAAAGGGCTTCACTATGTGAGTCATTCGAAAGCAGAATACCTGTACTACTGTGTAAAGGTAGATTTTATTCCACAGATTAAGCTCTGCAGAATCAATAAATAACAAAAAATAAATAAGAATTAGAAGAATTATAGGCCCTTTCCATTGTCTCACTTTCATTCTTCTTCCCTTTGTTTTCCTCCATCCTTTGTAACATTGACGCCCATGTGACACACTCTGTTACTGACTGTTGGCATTTGATTGTGGTGGCGGGGAGGATGGGGGGTGGGATAGCTCAGTGAAATAAGCTTTACATTTTTTAAATTTATCAGTCAAAAAGGAGCACTACTGCAGTGAGTAAATCCACTGGCAGCCCGTCTGAATTTACAGTGGTGACACGGCCACATGGCCTTATAAAATAGTGCCCCCATCCCCCAAACTGCAGAAAACAACAAAAATAACAGCAAAACATTTCTTGTTCTCAACTGATGAGACCAAGCACATGTGTCCCACTTTAGTATGTAGCTGCACCCAGAAACTATGTCCACGGCCTGCCTGGGATGGGAGGGGATGCTTTGGAGGGAGCCCACTCCATATCTCAGAGATGCTGCCTCTCATTCTCTCTGTGTTCATCTCTGTGCTTCACACTCTAGCCAGGGCTGCTGGATCAGATAATACCATAAGTAACCCCAGGCAGTAAATTTTTCAAATGATGTCTTCAATTACTAAAGATATATCCCCCTGTCTTAGGAAGATTTCTGATTATCTAGTTATCTGATAATGAATTGTGCAGAGTTACTTAAGAGGTGCTTACCAGAAACTGTGCCTCAATGTGCTTATTAAGCCTAAATGACATTTTGTACATCACGAAATTTAGCAAGTTATGTTCTTGTTCTGTTTTCAGGAAGATATTTCCACTGTCATCTTTTATTTCTGCATATCTGGATTTTAAATAAAGTATAATATGAGTCCATTGCAAAAGAGATCATGTTAATTGCAGTCTTAAAATATTTAGTCCCTTCCTAGTTATAATACACACCATGGTGATGTTTTAAAACTGCAAAGTTTGTATTTAATGCCACTCAATGTTGCTTTTCTAAATGCAGAAAATTGTTACCCTTATTATTTTTTGGTTTATCTGCACACCAATCACAGAGAACTTAAGATACCAAGTCAAAGTTGCTCTTTCATGGTGATTTCAGTTAAAGTCTTGTTATATTTCTTGCTCATGTCAAAAATCTTGTATCTAAACTTAAATGGAAGTCACATAAGCAGGCTTGTGAGCTCCCGAGTACCCTTTCAATGTTCCATGAGCCTCAGCCAAATGAATAATTGTCCATCAGCTTATGGTTCATTAGGGACCACAAATCAGTTGAGTGGGAGGTGTTTCATAGGAAACTATTCAAACCTAAGTTTTGCTAGATTCCTGATGAATAGGACAGCCTAGGATAAGGAACTTTCATCTAGGAGCTCCAAGGTAGTTAGGCTGGTGATAGCCAAGGCCTATAAAGCTAATTGGGCACATAAGAAAAAGGGATAGAATATGGTCTGGACATAGAAAGGAGTCGGTGCTTACTGGCAAATAGAAGCTTAGTTGGAAGGGTGATCTATAAATGAATTCACTAAAGAATTAAACTTCAAAAAGCCTTCTCCACAGTGAAAAATATAGCAATAAACTTTGCAATTTTTATTTTGTTTCTGTTTTAAGGGGAAGACTATTTTTGGTATATATTAATTTTAAATTGATTTTATTGATATTAACTTACGTTATCATTGATGTTTCATTTAATAGATAATCTTTTAAGATCGTTTTCACTAAAGGTATTTTCAATTACTGTATTATGTTCAATGAGGCTGCTGTTTTAAAGGGATGGAAACTGTAACATAGCTTTAAATAGATGACCCCCATTGTCTAACTCTCCAGCAATTTTTTTTTTTTTTTTTTTTTTGCCCTTGCATAGATGCCGAGAATCATTTTAAGATGGGTTTTCTCTTTAGTCCCAAGGAAAAGTAAATATATATTCCAGATTTTAGAAATTCCTAAGAAAATACTACCTGTGTAAAGTTATATGATATTAAGAAAAGCTTTCAAATCTTACTAAAACCTAAGCAAACCAAGAACAACTTCATGTAACAGTCCAAGCAAGAATGGGGAGATGCAGAAATAGTCTGCCAAGGTTTTCAGTTTCTAGTGACTTTGTTACTTGAAAAGTGAAAGGCAATCTATGCATCCATTCAGATGTAAGCTGGCCTTTTAGAATCTTTTCTACATGCTATATTTTCATTAAAACATACTTTGATTGAGTAGATTAACCAGGTAACTATAAAACAAACCATCTAGCCTTGCTTTCTGCCTATTAGAGAATTCCATTAACCTGGAGAAATATAATGCACTTCACTTCTTTTGGAAGAATTCTATAAGGCACGTGTTACCTAGGGAGAAAAGGAGAGCCCTGGAAAATTGGTTAAAACACAAGCTACTTAATAAAAGAAGCAAATTATGATTTTAGAAATCAAAAGGAAGGTGACCCTGATGGCATGAGAAATGGGACAGGAAATTTAGTTTCCTCTCAGTGGCTAATTTGGGCAGGCGCCACCTAGGGAGTGGCTGCAGCAGACAACCCCATGCAGCCTTTCACAGTTTTTCTTAGGAAAAGTCAGAGGAACATGGAAGTCATAGTATCACAATGCCCAGAAGGAAATATAGTATTCCTTTATTTTTTCTCAAGAATATATATATATCTATATCTATATATATATCTTCAATTTTAAGTGAAATGTACGTTATGCATAACTAGAAGTGTTTACTATTACATAATTTTGGAATTATTAAATATTTGTGTTTAGTAAATTAATTCAATTTGACACAATACTTGAACCTCATTTAGTATATGTAAGATTGACATGAGAATTTCAGGTTCTATATTTATGTCATCAAAGTTTGAATGATTTTCTTATCCACCTGCTCTCACTCTTTAATTTTAGATGTCAGTATACTCCAATGTAAATGTATTGTAGTACAGGAGTATAGGATTTTTGTACTAGAGGGAAGTTCAATACACAATTAGGACTGTTCTTTCTTCTAACAAGTGCTACAATTCAACTTTGATTTTAAAAAAAGTATCTTGTTGAGTTACATAGCAGAATTTTTAGTTCTTGTTGAGAGTAATTGTTCACCTTGCCATCTTTGGCATCAAAATGCATTGATCTCAGAATTTCTCCAAGAATCACACATCTAGGGAGAAAAAGCAAACTACACAGAACGTTCTTCCACAGTGAAAAATAGCAAAATTCCACACCTACAACAAATTGCAAATTTTCACATATTTGCTTCAGGCAAACATTTGCAATTTTCACAGCAAAGAAGGCTTTTGGCTCCAATATACTTTTTTTTTTTTTTGGTCTTCTCCCCCCTTGGAAAAAAATCACTCTACTTATTTTCAGAAAACCAAAAAAAAACACATGAGACAAAATTACTGATAATATCATGCTTATTCTAGGTATTTTAATTTTGTTAACTACCAGCTCAGACCAAAGAATATTAGTTCAACATGACAGAACTTGGTTGAAGAATGCATAAGTTTGTACAAGGACCATGAAAATGAAAGGTATGTGTTATTGTGACCTGAGTACCGAGTGCTATTCTGATCAGAGGGATTGCTCTTGAACTGTAGCCTAGTGTTTTCAGGACATAGGATTTCTTCCAGTAATCAAATAAAAAGAGAAGTTGGGTTTCCCCTAAAGACTTTTTTTTTTTTTTTTTTCATTTTAGTACTGTAAGGCAATGGTTCTCAGACAAGGGGCAATGAATGGTGCTTCCCAATCAGCTATGACATGCAGAGAACATTTTCCCCCTACTAATGTGTATACAGGCAATACAAGCATTTTTTTTTTTTTTTTTTTTTTTTTACAATAAAAACAAAAATCTAGAGACAATACAAGGTAATCTTTTTAATTTACTTCTCTATAATTTACTTGCCTTTCTATATATTTTATGAAATGGTAATGACAACTATGACATTACTATAAAGAGTCATTGAAGATTGTGTATAATCTACCCATAGGAGAATGTTTTTTGGAAGCGTATCATCCACAGCCTTTGTGCTGTGGTAAAAAGAGAAAAAAAGTTGAAAGGTTGAGCATTGCTTTTATGTTACAGGATGAAAGTATGGCATATAACCAATGTCGGCTTAGGTTTTCAAATGTATAAATTTTATTCTATGTCATTCAGTTTGTTTACTTTGGAATCACTTTAGCTACTAATGTTGGTGTGTGTTAGTGTGTGTGTTAGTGTGTGTGTGTGTGTGATGTGAGTGTGTGTATTTTTATGTGATTGTGTGTTGTGTAACAGTGAATTTTCCATTCCCAAACTGTGCTTTACTCCTGTGTAGAGGATCAGTAAATTCTTCTGAGGGAAGCCACCTTAAAGCACAGAACAGATGAGGTCCTGCTCCTCTCCACACCATGGCCTTTTTTTAGACAACAGAAGCATGTCCAGTCCCTTTAGCCTTTTTTTTTTTTAAAGACTAAGCACAACTTGATCTCTTTCTATATCACCAGGTTCTTCTTCCATTTATCCTTTGTGCTACCAATCCCTGAATGTTATGACATATTTAATCCTGCTGCTTGGATGTTTTTGCTCATGCTAGTTTGACATGGTCTCTCTCTGTGCAGTATCCCTGCTGAATTCCTCTTCCATCAGGGCTCAGCTAATATGCCATTTCTTTAGTAAAACTTTTACAGTCTCCCTACTTGGAACTCTTTCTTACCTTCTGTACCTTTACCTCTGTAAATATCACTCTCCCCATGAATTCACAATCATTCATTTGTTGATTCTTGACTGAGTACCTAATATTGCCAGCATCTGATAGAGACAAATACAAAGATTATTAAACTTAGTTTTTGACTTTTAAGAATTCACTATGAGGGGCATTATATCAATCCAATTTTATAGGAAGCTCAAAGAACAGACTACCTTGTTATTAGATACTAATGCTTTAACATGGCAAATCCTTACATTAAAGAATAAATTACAGTGCTTCACTATATGAGGAATATAAAAAGACAATTTGTTCAAAATTTGATTTATGGAAACAGTGAGAACCCAGACTATGGAAATTATTTATATCAATGTAATTTTAAAAGTGCAATCATGTACCTCACAACTGAAAATACAGTAAATTTACTGAGGGAAATACCCTGCTGGTGTATTGGGGGAACTTCTCCCTTACATCAGCATTACTGCCAATACTTCCTAAGGCAGCTTCCTATTGTGAGTCACTGTGTCATTCAGAATTAAGAAGAAAAGATTAAAGAAGAAAAAGAAGAAGAAGAAAAGATTTGACAAAATAATCATGATTTCCTCTAATCCTGTTAATTCAGTGCATATCTTAAATGTATCATATAAAGTTTAGTTTTATTTTTAACCTCTGTCATTTGAACCTCTGTCATCTGAACTTTCTTATTTATTTTTTTGTTAATCCTCACTCAAGGATATTTTTCCAGAGGAAGGAAGAGCAGAGGAAGGTAGAGAAAGAGAGAGAGAGAGAGAGAGAGAGAGAGAGAGAGAGAGAGAGAGATCAGTTGGTTGCCTCCCACAGAGATCCCTGTTGTGGGATCAAACCTATAACACAGGCACATGTCCTTGACAGGAAATCAAACCTTCAACCCTTTGGTCCATGGGCTGACACTCTAACCACTAAGCCAAACCAGCCAGGACTATCTTCTGAATCTTTTAAATCTTAGGCTAATTGCAATAAACACAGTGGAGCCAAAGCTTTCAAATGCCAACACAACCAGTCAATTCATTTGAGAAAACAAAAATTAAATCTGATCATTATTTTTTGTTTTGCTTAGTTATGGGACAAATGTGTGGTTATTTTTAATTTAAAAGGTGCTTTAATTATGTTTATAATTATATTATATGATTACCTCATACCTAATATTATATCTATTACTTAGTATTCAACAATCATCAAATTTCTACTATTTGCCAGACCCCAAGTACGAAAGATTTTCCTCCATTTTCTCACTAGTTTAGGCCTTTATCTTTCTCTCTCTCTTTTTTTTTTAAAATCCCTTTATTTATTTTAGAGAGAGAGGAAGGAGAGAAACACTGATGAGAAAGAACATCGATTGGCCACCTCCTGCATGCCCCCCACTGGGAACAGGCCCACACCTGGGCTTGTGCCCTGACTGAGAATCGAATCAGCCACCTCGTGGTTCATGGGTCGATGCTCAACCACTGAGCCACACTGGATGGGCTAGGACTTTATCTCTTCACTGAACTGCTGTGATTATCAAAATGAGTAAACTCCCTCTTTTCTAGTTTAAAGACAATATCAATAACAGTAGCATTTATTGAGTGTTATTATGGAATGCTTTAATATGTTAGCTTATTTATTCTCCATGGAACCCAATCAGTGATAGGCAATATTACCTATCATATGTAGTTTTCAGATAAATGAAACTAATGCTCCTAGGGGTTAACTAAATTGCCTCCCAAATTTCCTAACCGGAAAGTGTTGGAGTTAGGATTTGAACCCACATGATCAACACAGAGACCACAGTTTTAGTCATGATAGTACCATCTTTTATTTGCTCTGGCCAAGCTCTGTCAATTTTTACGTATTTCACAGCAGTGAACTCGGGGATCTAGCCAACACTCTAATCCCAGTAGATTATGCTTTCACTTGCACAGGCCACAATGTAAACTCAAAAGGGCCCTCATGACTTAGTACCCCTCTTGTTTTCCAGCCTTATTTTTGACTAGTTTCTGTTACTCCTCTGTTGTCACATAATAAAGAACTGTTCATAGCCTCATTTCCACTATATAGTTGGCCAAACTTCTAAGTCTGTGTTCTTACAATACCTGCTTCCCAGAAAAACCTTCCTATCAGTCTTGACTATAACTCTAATTATTAGTGATTCAACACAGTTGTCATTTTTAAGGAGCTTCTCTAATCATAAGATAAGTGAAATGCCATCCTACTGCACACAAAATGTCTAACACATTGTGTATAAAAATATTTTAGCATGTATTTACATTAATTTTTTATGTGTCCTCTTCTACTAGACTACATATACTAAGAGAAAATCACTGCTTATTTTCATCTCCACTTTGCTTGACTATGCAATGCATTCAATAACTGAATATCGCTGAACTGAGATGAACTTTTGGTTAGAGGAGAAGGCAGAGATGGGCAAGAGGCCATCCAGCCCAGTGTCATTCAGTTTTACTCATGTACTTTATTATATCAAATTAGCATGAGAACTTTTTAAATTCTAACAATTTGGAACTTAACTTGTAAGGCCACACCTTTATCAGCACTTGGGTGACTCTTTCTGGTTTTCTTCCTGCATTCATGATTTAATTGGATCCTCACAATGAAAGTGTGAGGTAGGCATTATTATTACCCTGGATCGGAGAAGAGGAAACTCAGATTTAGAGAACCTGAACGACTTCCCTAAACTCATACTGCTTGAGGCAGCCGGAGAACTGAAACCATGCCATCACCCTCTGAAACCCTTTCTTGCATACTAAACATCAAGGTTATTAAAATAGTAAAATTTAAAAACACACATGCATGTATGGAACCCTCCAAATTCATCAGTAACACTCCACTAGTACCTGGCACTTGGCGGGGTAGGGGGCAGTTATGTGTTTGTTCCCTCTATGAAAGAGAAACATCTTAATCTTAGATTAATGTATCTGTGAAATTATTTTATAATAAGAAATATATGTTCAATGAAAGACAAGATTATTTACTAATTTTATTTTCATCATTTAATCTATGGAACATATATGAGTATATAACATGTGGAATATTTCCTAGACATCTTCAATATAATCATCAAATGAACTCTTCTGTATACTTTCCAGTATTATATTTTTTAAGTAAAAATACATCATTTAAAGCTCAGAAATATATAATATTTTCATTTTTGTATGATCTCTTTCTTATATTTTTGTATGAAATAGGCTTTCAACTACAGTGTCTGTAAACTGTAATAGAATAGAGGTATTAACTTGTTTACTAAAAAAAGTTCTAGTTCATTTATTGTAGGTTTCTTATGTTTGGCCTGGCGCTGGCCCAGAACTGTGTTCTGTGACATGGTGGGGTAGCAAAAATGGAGAGACCATGATCCTTTATGTTTGTATTCTGATGGTTCTGCGATTGAATAGTGCTGGAGGTCATATTTGTAGAGACTAAATTTTGGAAAATAAATTCAGAAATTATTTCTTAGAATAAAGCAGGAACATGAAATTCTTACTCCTTTGTTACTAAAATATTTTTGACATTAGTATAAACTGGAGAAAGTTTAATGGTATTAAATCCCCAGAAGGTCATCATTAAGTAAATATATAAATGTAGGCAAAAAAGAAGAAAAGCCCTTTCAAGAGCATCCTCAATGGGAACTGAAAAGAAATGACTAATGACAGAGATATGCCACAGTGAGACTGATACAGCCTGCTACTTGTTAGATGAATGTGATGAGGATAAACGGGAAGGTATGGATGAAGCAGAGGTTTACATTCTGCTGAGTAAACAGATTGTAACACCAAAGTCTTAGAGAAAAGGTCCAAGATATAGTTTTTTGAGAGGTTATTAACTGACTTTCACACAAGAATTTAAAGGTATTTTATGGCTTAACAGAAATATTTAAAAGTAATCAACAGACAATATGTTATCTTACCAGCACACACATACTTATGCCCTAACACCCATACATGCAAATTCCCCTCCCCTGCTCAAGGGCTAATATGTTCTCATAATGAATACTTTTTATTTCACGAGAAATAACCCGCTAGACTGGTATTAAAAAGCCCTAATTTCTGTCCCATTATAATTAATGTTTCTAATAAATGAACTGCTGAAAACATACGACTTGTATGGGATATGCATGCCTTTGTAAGACAAAAAGGGTGGCAACACTTTGTATCAGTTCAATTGTTGTAATTACAATGCTACATTAAAAAAAATTAATTCAGAGTTTAAAATAACACTGAAAAATATTCACACCCAAATGCCCAAATTTGGATATGTCTATGAATAATGATCCATTATACTTGTTTACCACTTTTATTTCCAAAACACTTTCAAGTCTAATGTTTTTGTCACCTTTAAATGAGGGCTGGTATTCTTAAATATCTACAACAAGTAGATTATAATGCAGGAAGATCATAGGAAATGAACTTCACTTCTCAGCATCACAAACATTAGAAATACAGAAAGTCCAGGGATGGATATCACAAGTAAGAAAAGTACAAAAGAAGTTGGTTTAAAAAATAACAAAAAATTTTAAAAATAGATTTTTCTCCAAAGTCCAAATAGTTGTAGTCTAACCATCAGAAGTAAAGGCTTCATTGGATCATTCATTTTTTTAAAAAAATATGTTTTTATTGATTTTAGAGAGAGAGGAAGAGGGAGAGGAAGAGGAAGAGAATGACAAAGAAACATCTATTGTCGGCCTCCTGCATCCCCCAGCAACCAGGGCATGTGCCCTCACTGGGAATCCAACCAGCGAACTTCTTGGTGCATGGGACATGGGATGGTACTCAATCCACTGAGCCACAGCAGCCAGGTTCGTTCCTTTGATAAGAATGAGTTCATGCCAAACCGTATATCCAAGTGTGTGTGCAAGAGACAAGAACATGCATTGCATATACAAGTATATACACCCACAAAGAGAGACACATATCTGAGTTATTGTTATTCTAGTTACTTCATATCCTCATTGTAAGTCCGCCACCTGTACACTACATTTGACAAGTTAGTTCTTTGGAGGCAGGACATTTTCTTCAAAGAAGCCCTGGTTGAGGACATTCCCTGCTGGGAAGTATCTAGCCACCACGAAGGAGGACCCATCCCTTGTAGATACTTTTTCCCCACTACTATCTTCTTTGTGTTCTTCCACACCATGGTCGTGAAGTATCCTGTCCCAGAATTGAAGCCAAGCTGCTGAACGTTGTGGTTTTTAGTTTTACTGTACCATCTATCAGCCACTTTCTTTCCTGTCTGATCACAGGTTGCCCAGCCCAGGGTCTCTCAACACTGGCTGTGACTGGACTCCGGGCTGTGCTTGGGGCTCCTCATGTTGGCCAGGGCCCATGACCACTGCTGAGCTCCTGGTTGAGCGTCTTGCAGAGCTTCAGTGGGGGTACCCCATGCTGCTACCCATAGGCTTGTGGGCCTTCAGGAGCACGTTATTAAACTGTTTGGAAGATGACTTGCCCATGGCTGGATTGGCACATTCCTGGGCTTCCCTGCCTCTGAGCTCCCTCAAATCTTAAGTGTTTGAAGGGCATGATTTTAATATATGTGAAAAGGGTGCTTAAGTGTTACTTAAGCAAAAATCCTACATGTCATGGGGAATTTAAATGACAACATACAATTTTGGTGACATTCTATTTGCATGTTCCCAGATGGTAATTGAAAAATCAATGCAACATTCTGTTTTAATTCTTTTTCTCTGCATACTGATTGCCACGCTACTTTATCACCTCTTGGAGAAATGTTTGCTGAGCATTTCCTATGGGCAAAGCACTCAGGTGTTGAAGGTTATATAAAACAATTATTCTGAGTCAAAATTTTCTCAAATAAAGCCCTTTCAACTTGTCTTCTGTGTTATTGCAATTTCCAGCTTCTTATCTATTTTGGATTATGTCCCACTTTGCTACCAGTTTTTATTAATTATTTTGTAAATCTTGATGAAACCACTATATATGAGTGTGCTGAGGAACAAATGCTTTTATGATTGACTGCTTTGTAAAGTTTACAATTCAATTATCCTGAGATGGACAGAGACCATATTAGTTATATAGCCATCAACAGGTAAAGACTCAAAATCCTTTAGAATAATTCTTCATAGCTAAGCTTTTGAAGCCATTGAAATAAAGATTTTACATAGTTAATCTTTAAGTTGTATTCCTTAAATATTTTCTCATCAAACAATTTGGAAGCCTTGCCTTTTAGAATGTCTGGAATTCAAGTTTCCTCCATTGTTACAAAAGGCAAAGATCTCTGATTGAGAAGTCAGATAGCTATAAATTGGCCATTCTTTTGTACATTCTGAGAAAGTTGGGTCTTGTGAACTTGGCCCTTCACCTTTACTCTTCTCAGAGATCCATGGGAATGGCTAGCAGAACATAAATTGGAGAGAATATTTTATTGGTGACAAAAGGAGGAAGGATGAAAGCTTCATGTGCTCAACTTCAAAAGATTTTAATTAAATAATAAACAGGAAAATGGTGAATTGAATAAGAATGCTGGTTCAGTCAGACTCTTTATTCAATAGTTGCATGGTCTTAGGAGAAAGTATTAAAAATCCCTATCTCTTCGTTTTGTCACATGCAAAATGGGAAGGGGTTGTGATTTAAATAATAGGGCAAGTGCTCAGCCTAGTGCCTAGTCCACAGTGAGCACTCAACAAATGTTATTTAGCAAGATTCATCTTCCTCACCAACATTACACAAGAGGGCATTGGGGTCAGGTTTCTGACCCTCTCCCACCACCAGTTTCCCCGAAGGAGCAATGCGGCCAGCATCTGAGTGGAGAAAATGCTGAGAGAAATTCGTTCACAGTCTGTGTGAGGAAAAGAAACAGGATGTGGTCTCAATGAACATTTTAGAAACCCAATATGGCAGAGATTCTTCCTTCTCTAGCAGCCAGAACAAACAGAAAGTTTCTAACTGAGTACAGGAGAAAAAAATACCACCAGTTCTATATAAAGATGCATTATGTCAACACAAGGAGACATTCTTGAATATTTAAGAGGAATTGATTCAACAAAGTAGATATACTGTAAAAACAAAACAAAACTATATAAAAACCACACAACAGAATAAAACAGCAACACACAATTAGAAACTTTCTGATTTATTATCTCATTTAGATGTGATAGAATATGTTATCTATTTATGTGAAAGAAGGAAATGTGAAACAGGAACAATCTGAAATCAGAAAACATTGCATGAGAGAAAAAATATGATTGCTTAATTGAAACTAGATTGGTTTCAAAAACAACAAATAAGATGCATTAAAAAACTGACTTGCAGAAGTCAAATCTGAGGAATTCAAGCAAGACTCAGATGATACTAAAAGATAAAAATAAAAAATGAGAAAGATTAAATACAGATAGAGGAAATATATGATAAAAGCCCAAATAAGAACAAAAATAAGGAACAAGAACCAAATAAATTATGTTTTCAGGAAAAGCATTATTGAGATGGCAAAAAATCCAGAGTCATAGATTGATACATCTCAACAAGTATCAAGAACAAGAAAATTGAAGAAGACATTACCTAAATATATTTTAACAAAAATGTTTACACTAAATAATAATTAAAAAATTGTACTAGCAGCCAGAAAGATAAGTAAACCAAAAGGCAATAATTAAATTAAAGCAAATTAATAAAATATTATTAATAATTATTTAGCAATTATCCTGAATCAAAAACAGATTTTATTATCAAATATTGGAATTATTTTAGCCAAGAGTAAGGGGAGAAAAATTAAAGTGAATGTCTCATGTTACTCAAGATGATTTCAATATTATTTCATCCAACAATTATTTTTTAAAATGTTGAATGTAACATTATCACATTCACTACAAATGTTGAAGCATTGTGTAGTGAAATGGATTTGTTAGTAATTTGATTCTTTCAAATTTTGCAATGTCTCCTAAACCTTCATATTGAAAATGTTATAAAAAGAAAATAAAAGCAAAAAGAAAATGTATAAGGAAAGAGAGAGAAGGAAAGATAAGAGAGGTCAGGGACTTGAAGAACTTAACTAATATTTCTGCTCAGAAGGAAGGTCATCTTCTATTTTCACGGGGCTACCTCATCCTGATTTCCAAAGACACGGCTTTCTCATCTTCACCCAGCAGTCCCACAGGGGAATGGAGTCCAAGGCCAGAGGTAAGGTCTCACAAAGATGATGCCCCTCAAAACCTTGGAAACACCTTCACATGTTCTCTCCCTTCTCTATGACTTTTCTCACACCACTGCTGTTCTGAGGAGAACACTTCTGTTCCTGTTTCTTCTCAGGCTAGGCTGCTGTAGCTGTTGACTGTGTTCTTGGGCAAGCCATTTCCCTTCTCTGGGCTTTAATTTTTTTTCCCCTAAGAAATAAATGGAACTGATAAAGCTGGGTAACTATATTTTGTGCTTCTAATTTGCATGTAGTTTATGGATTATGGCAGTGATTTCCAGCCTTGACTAACATTAGTATGCAATGGTGAGTTTTTTGGTTTTGTTTGTTATAACAATGATACCTGTTTCTTATCCCCAGATTCTAATCTAAATGGCCTAGGGTACGGCTTGTCCTTCAGGATTTTCAAAGTAATCAGATAGAGATCCATGGAACTAATTGATTAGACACCAAGAAAGGATGTCCATGTAAAACATTATATATAGTAGGGAGAAGTTGGATTACAGTAGCAAAAAAAAAAAAAAAAAGAGTTTATTTGGTTTTAGGGGACAACATCTGCCAAGAAAAAACATACCTAAAACATTAAGATCTTTTACAAAATACTCAGGTTCCCTAAAAGAAGCCTTTTGTGCCAAGGAAGATAGTTTTCTTAAAAGGATCCCCTCTGGGCATTTCAAGTACAGGGTCAAGCCAGGGGAGCCGACCCAGCAGAGCCTTCCAATGCCTGGACTCCTAAACAGACATCCGACTGCAATTACACAAGCGACCCAAGCAAGGAGAGCTTAGTAAGCACCTGCCAAATTCCTGACCCTTATCTACACCATTATGACTGAAGTGAAAGGTGTTGTTTTAAGCAATGTTTTGCAGTCCTTCATTTCACTGGTATATTGACTAGTACAGATTAGAAAGCCATATTTCTACAACCTTTCTGATTAAAAAAATATGCCATAAAAATTAATTTCTTAAATCATCTGTTTATCTCAGACAGCAAGCATCTCAGAGAAATATTTTAGACTGACACTTATTTTAAGTTTTGAGTGGCTTATAACTGACTTAAGTTAGAATAAATTCACATTTGCATATGAGCCCTTTGCTATTCCACTTAATAGGCCAGACATCTATCAGTTGTGCCTTTTCCTCTCCTTTCTTTCTGACAATCTTTGCCATTTGGGGTACTCCCAAAGAAAACATCCTTCAGATTTATTTCGACTAATATTAGTTAACTTTTATAGAACTAATCAAGTTTTCCTATGGATTTGACCCTTAAGCCATCATTTGTAGGGGTTAAATAAATGTTATTAAGTTTGGCCAACTTATTTTTTTTTTCTTGGATTTAGACAAATATACTTAGAGGAGTAGAAAATCTCTTGTCTATAGTTAAATACATAATTATTTATATAGTCACAAACATATAGTTATCCAGGTGCAGATAAAATTTTAGCAATGACATTACCAATCCTTTCCATTAGATATTCAGCACAAAGTATAACATGCATTTGCTGTGTAAACATGTCAAGAACAAAAGGCTATCAAATTAATTTCAAACACTAAAAAATATATACCATCTACATGTTTTTAGCAGAAAACATGTAACATTACATAAGACATAATGAATACATCTAATTAGGACATGATTAAATAGGCATGGCACATTTCTGTTAGAGAAGGTTTAGGAGTTAAGGCTGTCTGGGTTCAAACCTAGCCTCAGCCCCGATGGTAGACTGCAAACCATTCACCAAAAATATCTATTTTTTTTCCTCTGAGCTTATTTCTCAGCATTTCTTGCTGCTAGGATTACTATATATCCAAATTCTTGACAATAAAATATTAGTAGAAGTGATATGCAACATCGTGGTCAGTCCCATATAGTCTTCTTCTTGCATTGTCCATATGTCATCTTTCAAGATCATCTTGGAAAACATGTGTTTAATTTTGACATAACTTTTATCAGCATGGTTTCATGAACTACTGTGTGGAAGAGAGTTCCCCCCAACTCACCACTGACCTGAGACTGCAGTGGGATATTACTGTAGATATATTCTATAGATATATATCAATAGAAATTCTTTCAAAATGTTGGGTTTATATACTACTGTAGCCACAGAACCCTAATATAAACCCTTACTAGCAGTGTGACCTTGAGAAAATGTAAAATTTCAGTGCCTCAGTAGCCTCATGTATAAAATGACCATAACAACATTTCCTTATGGGGCTGTTAAAAGGATTAAATGAAGTAATAATGTTGAGTATTTAGAACAAAACACAATTCACTGTAAATATCATGAAATTGTAGCCACCACCCCCATCATCATCACCATTATGAGGATTCAGTATGTAGAATGCCTAATTGTAACAATAGTCTTAACATTAAGGATTACTTTTTATGTTTTACTCATTAAATTAAAAATACTAATACTTCTTTCATTTATTTATACATTAAAATATTAAATACCTACTCTGTATGTAGTGTAGCTAAGAACTGCAGATGTAACACTGAATGGAACACATACCTTTGCCCTCAGAGAGCATGTTGTTTAATGAAGAAAACAAGCAATTATCTCACAATTGCAATACAATGGGATATGTCTCATATTTAAGGTAAGGAAGGATGAAATGGAAGCACAAAAGTAGAGATCCGATTGAAATCTAAAGGACAAGCCCTTAGTGACAAGTGGGAATTACCCAGGGTTTACCAGTTGAAGAAGGCATGTGGGAGCTAGACAGGAAAGAGAAGAGAACACATGCAGAAGGAAAAGCATGTGCCCAAACCAGGAAGTAAGAGGAAGCTTGGTAGAACCTTAACAGTAACAAAAGCAATATGAGCATACGAGGGCATAGAGGGATATCGAGAAAGATGAGCTCAAAGAGGGGAGCAGGGGAAAGATCATGAAGTGACCTCAATGCTGTGCCAAGGTCTTTGGGTTTAAATGAAAAAGGACTGACAAATAAGATTAGGGTTCTAGAAATGAAACTGTCTGCAGTGTGAGAATGGATTGGCAAAAACAAGTGTGTTCCCCCATATATTGGCAACACTATTAGGAGGCCAGGTGATGGATGATGGTAGCTCAGAGTAAGGCAACAGTAGAAATGATCAAGGATAATGAATGGAAAAAAGACCTATTAGGTGGTAAATCTACAGGTCTGGGAGATTGTTATTTGTGAGGGTAGGTAAGAGAAGTCACAAATAGTATCCAGGTCATAATTAGGCTACTCAGTGGCCAGCAGCATTTGAGGGGACTCCCCAAGAAGGTTATGTTGCTTTTAAGTGTGCAGCATGTAGTGGATTTCAAAATGGTGATAATGAGCAAACACCGTGTACTAATGTTCAGAAGGCAATCTGCATGTATTGTCTATCTGTTCGCCCAAATGAGTGGTGTAAAAGGCAAACAAACAAATAAAACAAAAAGAGACTGTTCTTGGTCTTAGTTGACCTGACACAATTTAAGTTCAAGAAATGTAACTCATGCAATGTTTATATGTTTATTTAGCTGACAGAGCCACTTTGAGTAATGGGAATTTGAATGAATATTTATTAGGATGATTTAATAAAGGAGAGGATTCCTGCATTTTAAAAGGTATTTTAGTGATAATCCCATATTGGAAAAATCTCTCCTTAGTTCTCATCATCACTACATAGAAATTAGAAACTCTAAGAGAACTACTTAATAAAACCCTGCTTTAAAAGAGAGAAAATCAATGTAATTGATCTGAAGAGTGATAGAAAATAGATCCTAGTCACATTGAAAGGGCTTTTTATCTATACTTTATGGGATAAGGTCTTCAATTATTTTCTTATTTAGAAAATATTTATGATAAATTTATTTTTTCTCATTATGCAAATAATACTTACTAAAAAATTAGAAAATGTTGAAAAGCTAATAGAAAAAAATTCCGAATACTTAAATGAATGCAATTGTTAATATTTTTGTGTATTTCCTTCCAATATTTTTAATATAGATAAAAATTTCTCTATAAATTTGTCAATACAGTTTTATATCTTGTTCTTATTCATTTTCTATTTTAAAGTATATCTTCAAGTCATTAAATATTATTTAAAAATTCAAATATTAGAGCTGAAAATACTTTAAATATGGATTCATAGGGATTCTAGCTATTCTTCATTACAAATAACTCAGACGGCCTTTATACATGATCGTAAGAATCGTGAGTTTTTAGAAGTGGAATTACTTGGTTGGGAAGTATGCATAGGTGATGTTCAAGATCACTTGGTTATTTATTAGTGTTATTGCAGGGAAATTACATTCCAGAACCTAAGCTAAATGGACATTTCAACTACCTTCTTCTCCTGTATTATTGTTTTCTGTTTATTAATATAACCAATGATTATTTAAAATAGATACCATGGAGGTTTTGTGCTGATAGAATGCTACATTTTCTCCTAAAGTTTGCTTTGAGTAAAGGTCTAAAAAATGTGTGCAATGCTCTAAAATGATACTATTTATTCCCACCCAATGCTCAGATCTGTGTGGAAACCTTGAAGCATAGCTTTAATGTACTTTATTCTAAATGACATTGAAAGGCAGTGTCAATTATGATGAATCATGAAGCTCACAACTAATGATACATTTAAAGCCAATTCATTTGTCTCTTTGATCATGTAAATGTATTGGCATTCACCAAGCCTGCCATGATAGGACATTATAGCTACTTTGGAGTCATTTCATTGTACACTTATATATCAGTGCAGCTGCCACTAATGTTTACACATCCATGTGCTACATATCCTCATGATATTTTTGCAGAGGTTAATGCTCATGCACAGTAGATATATTTATTACGAAGGCAATAACAGACCCACAGGAGACATTATAGCTCTTAAGAGATTAGTGTCTATGATTACTTCCATTTTATTCTATCTCCTTCTTACTCTATTTAGCTGGTGAGCCCATTTTAAAAAATTCTTTGCTCACTTGAAACTATGTTGGTACATTTGAGTGGTAAAATTATTCTTAAATCCATAGGTTGTATATTTTAGAAAATATTTTGTTTGCCTGTAAATCAAATTTATTTCTCTAGTACTTGCTCCTTGACTTTGAAGTTGTGTCCCTGTTCTTGCTAGTCCACCTTTAATAGTAGTCTAGACAATAACCTACTGTTACATAGGAAATATTTCACATCTTGCAAATGTTTTAGCTATTGTGCAATAGTAAGTGATAGCAAAGCATACAATGTTATTCCCTAGATCAACACCTTGCCACATAATTTACAGAGAGTCTTTCTCTTCAAGAAAAATTCTCACTTGCAATTCATGTTTAGTCTGTTTTTCCTATCTTATCCTTAACAGCTGGGTTATATCTGCTTCCAGGGAAATGTGTTATGTATGTTTAATACCAATAGCAAAAAAGAACTTTGAAAACTGAAAATAGCTTTACATTTAAGTTTAAAGCAATCTGCCAAATATTTTTAAAATTTAATTTAATTTTTCCATCACCATTTATCCCTCCATACCCTTTTCTACCTCCTCCTCTCCCTCCCCCCAACAGTCACAACACTGTTGTCAGTGTCCACGAGTTCTTTCTCTTTCTTTTCCCTGCATTGCTTAATAATTTTTAAGTTGATCACCAATTGGCAATCACAACATTAATAAATAACAAAGATTATAATTAGTTAAGGTCCAGTCTACAGAAATATAGGAAAGATAATCATTTTTTGTTTGTTTGTTTACATCACAACTTAATCCCTAGCAGTATGTTCTTTGTCCAGGCTAAATTTGCTTTAAGTGGAGGTTGTATTTTATCCATGGTTGCTAAGGCCAGTGTGTAAAGACGGGAGTTCCATTTTTTCTATAATCTTATCAGTTTCATTCTGAGGGAAGGTCTTAACCTTGCCAAATCATATCCTCCGAATTCACATGCTTAGTCAGAAAGATTGTTGTGATATTAAACCAGTCTCATTCCTCAGAAGCCACCCCGTTTTTACTCAGATCGGAAGGACTATTGGCCAATGGGGCATTACTCACAGAATATTTGTCAGGCCAGCTGTACTGATGTTCACCCGCTACCTATGAGGCAACGTCTCTGGATACTGAGTCACAGGGGAGGGGTGAAAACTTAAGCAATTACAAACCTGCAGATGTTAGCAAGGGAGGTCTCTCTTGTTTGAATAATCATAGAGGATTTTTTTTATTTTTTATTTTTTTAGCGAGGCTTAATACCAGTAAGAATAAAGGTATGGGTGAATCCTGAGTTGTGTAATTGTATTGAAAGATGATGTGGATAAATATTACTCTACCCAATGACCTCAATATTGAGCAGCAGTGTTAATGTGAAAATGGTTTTCTCACCTGCTTTAGCGTTGGTTAGCTATCAATGATGGGTAAACAAGGTTTTCTGACTCACCCTATTTAAAGAACAGCGAGAGCCCCAGTGGACTGTTTGGTTCCTCATGCCAACAGGGAATATTTAGTAAAGGCACATCCTACTAAAACTCCAGAACTAACTTTATGTTACTTGTTTATGTAAAAGGCCACTGTATTTAAATGTTCGTTTGTACTCTTTCAGTGAAAAGTACCTAGACTGGAATCAATTATAAAAATAGTAATGGATTTTTGTAGCCAGAATAGCATCTCCATATAATCTACATCAATATTTGTTAGTATCCTGATTTATCTCATACAAATTTTATACTGAAATATGACAGGGCTATACTTTTGATATAATCACCCCCCTCTGTTATTTTAAAACCATCTTGAAAAAACAAAACACCCTGTGAACTAGATTATATTTTGCACCAATAACACACTGATAATAGAGAAATTAGTTATCCATAACAACAACAGTTTCATTTTTTAAGACCAGCCATTCCTTTCTCGTAGCTCAGAGGAATAGTATACAGGTAGCAGTGCCCCGAAAGATAAATGGCCTTTCACATCCTGAGGATTCGGCGCTATGTGCCTTCTGTCCTGTGAGGGGAACTTTCCATAATGCATGATTCTAATAAAAAGCGCTGATTTTAGTTCAGCGTGTACAACCCAACACGCTAGAGCAAGGGGATTTTTAAATAACGAAATGATCATAAGCCTGAATTCACTGAGTGACAAAGGTAGGTCTTCTTCTGGGGAAGCTGTGGGAGAGTTCTCTGATATCACTAATCCAATTCCTGATAAGAGAAGTAAATTAGTCCTTCAAAAAAAATGGTGTCATTACTGTTTTCTGAGACGCGGTGACATGCTCGGTGTCAGAAAAGGTATTTGTTTTCATGTGGAGCCTACAGGGCAGGTGACTGAGCTAATTCCATGTGGACATTGCTTTTGTTTGTCTCCCCTTGGGAAATGTGAAAAGGATGAGAGGCCAACACATGCTATTTATCCTATGAGGAGGAACTATTTTTAATCTCATTAAAAAAATACCCAACTTTCAAACGGCTTCCAAATTGGGATGCTGCATCATTAAGCATCTGACGTTTGTCCAGTTAAAACTATTGACTCATGCTTTCTTTGCTCCCCCCTCAAATTACTACAGTGCCACAGCTGATCTGACTATATTTTCCATTTCTTATAAATAGCCACAAGAAAAGTATTAATTATCCTTGTACGATTTAATGCACCAACTGCCTTAACCTTTCAGGTTTTCTTAAACGCCAGCATAACAAGGCATATCCATGGCAGCAAATGTGATTTATGACAGGAATCTTTAATTTCTGTTTTTAAATATGTTACCCACCGATCTGCATACATTTAAATTCGCCTGCAACACTTTTCTCTGTCTTGAGGCTGTTGTTTAATATTCAAGGATGATTTTTGTCCACATACATTTTGGTCTATGTCACCTCAGATTAAATTATTACTGTTTGCAGCCTTTTCAGAGCAGGCCTCAGGCCCTTATTTACAAGAATCAATGAAACAGTAATGAAAATCCATTTTTCATACTATCAGCTCTGGCCTGCTTTTATTTAGTTAGCTGTGTCTAAGCAAGCAATTCATTTTGTGCAAATGTCATGTGGAGAAAAAAGGATGAGCGGTGAAAGGGTTAATTGTGAAATAAGACCTAAGCTTTCTCCCCATATAAAAAGCATCCGTAATGTTAAAATTAAAAAAAAAAAAAAAGCTCTTCTTAATATATGCAAAGTAATGTATATTGACACATAAGCAAGGCTTTTCATGATGAATATTGAAATATATATGCAAAGCACAGGAAATGTGTAACATGTTATAGATCTTTCAGTGTACATTTAGAGGAAATGAACCATTTATATTCTACAATTTAGTGAATACCTACTGTTTATTGGTACAGAGCACATAGGAGTATATTTGTCTTAGTAATTTATTTAGGTAAATATATTTATTCTTCTAGGGGTTCTTGTGCTTTTCTTGGTTCTATAGTAGTAGACATAAATATTTAACAATGCATTGTCTCAAATGTTATTCATGTAATTTATCAGCGAAAACAGTGGAGTTGTAATAACTTTTAAGCCTGCACCTTCTCTTAAACCTGAGATTGATTTAGAATGCAGAAAACTGAGCTGGAATTTCTTCATACTGCTGAAGAGAATTATTTACTAGTAATAAGCGAGACAAGCTGAACTAGTCCAGCTACCAAAAGAACAAGGTTCAATTACCCCTTTTATAATCAGCTTTCTTAAGCAAATACTTTGGCTATACAGGAAAAGAGGTTAGTGAGAAAAGAAATCATTTAATTATTATGAATATATTTCCCTGTATTTGCTGACCTACCCACTTTTCTTTATACAGAGATGTATACACAGAAATATACATATATATTACCCCTTGTGAGTATTTCTCTTGGGAATTTCTTCTAAATTTTAATGCACTTGACTGTAAGATGTCAGTTCAAATTATGGCTAAGATCTTGTAAAAGTGACTGTCCACTTTTTAATATCACAAAAGAAATGAATAGAGATGGAAAGCATTAGCAATCTTCTTGGTCTTTGCTGTGGACTTTCTTAGCAACACATTTTAAAGGCTCAGAATCTGGATTTTTCTATTTGTACATTTTTTTTCTATTACATTTTATTTTTTAAAATCTGTTTCCTATATTTGGTGATAGAATTTCTAACACTGGTATAATGTGCAGATTCAAAAACTCACTAATTTGATAGTTTTAATTATATATTTTTAAAATCTGACAGTCATTTTCTATTGAGCCAAAGCCGAAAATGTCTGCATTATTATTCTGAAGCTGCATCTGAACAGTGGATTCCACACTGCTAGTGCTCATGGAGATCAAGGCAGAGGCTGGTAATGGAACAGGTCACTGTAAACTAATCAGACACGAAACCAATACATCTATTCAAGCCTGAGCCCAGTTACCAAAGTTGCATTTACCTCCTCAGGTGCTATTATCTATCACAGTGAGCACACAAAGAAGTTTTCATTCCAGCATTAAAGCTCTATATGTTGACAGTTTAAAGTATAGAAAGAGCACATCCATCTGAATTATCAAAGTCAGAATTATTCTGGAAGATTGATCATTAAAATCTTTTATTGTTGAGTGAATGTCATTAGCTCAAGTCTGATAAAAAATGAAAATTAATTGACTGGTTAATGGGTGGTAGTGAATAAGTTGCTATTTTTAATATATTTTGTTATAGTATTTTAATTATATATCACCCCACCATTGACTTGTCTTCACATACTGGCATTTCTAAAAGGTGCCGATGACTAGAAGTTTTTCTACCAGACATATAAATAGAAAATATAAAGGCAGTGTGATTTTGAAAATTGCTTTTAATTCCTCAAAATACTTAAGATAAGGGGTGTGGGTGGGTGGGTGGGGGGACACACAGTTTTACTTTTAAAGTTTGAAAGCAACCCATTTGGGTTTCATTTATTCCAACAATCCACATGAACTTTTTCACTTACATATTTTTCATATAATTGCATTAGAAATGCCAATGTTATATATTAAGTTTAAAAAAGAGAGAAATCTGCTATCAGTCTCTCAGCTGTATATCTGTTTACAAAATATAGGAGCTGGGGTATTGGAAAGAAGAATACAAAAATTATAACATATGATTTCTCTGTTGGATGGGATTTAAGATTACTTATTTTTTTAAATCTTTGAATATTTTTATAATCTGAATTTCATAGCATGACTAGAAACTAGATGGTATTTTTATCATGGAAGGAATTTTTTTTTTTTACCAGAAATGAGGCCAGGAAGGAAAACCTCTGTGAGGAGAAGCAAGGCACCCAAAGGTGGCTCAGAACCAATAGCACCTCTTTCACCCAAGCAGGCTGTTATTTTTTTCCCTTTGCTTTTCTTTGCAATGGAATTTATCCCCATAAGATATTTATCTAATTCAGAAATATTATGTTTTTTAATTCCTTGGGGGAGATTTGGAAGAGAAAGTGATCACTAGATAAAAATGATTGCTTCCTTCCTAAGAGCCAGCTCCGTCAGCTGCATGAAGGGGTAGAGAGCTGGGTGGCAGGGTGCAGCCAGGGAGAAGGGAGTGAGTGGTATGAGGAGCGGCCCCTGCTGCTTGGCCACCCGGGGATGTGATGGAATGAATGTGCTGGAACCCAGCACTGCCACTTTTTATTGTGTAAAAAAAGATAACTGAATCCCACTCCTCTTCTCTTTCCTCATCAGTAAAATGGTGATACTTTTAGGACCCATGTCACAGACTTGTGATCACAACAAAATAATACCTTTAAAGCATTTATAATTGTTCTTTGCACATAGTGAGACCTTAAAATTGTTAGCGATGAAAAGTATATCTAAGTGTTTAGAAATCATTAGGGAGGATTATTTTTCAGTGGAGATAAATGCAGAATGAGAGGTATAAAGGTGTAATTCTTAAAAATTAAATATTCTAAAAAGGTTTTGAACCCAGGAAAGGAGGAGGAGGGAATAATTATCTTCATTATCCTCCTCATTCTCCTTTCCCTGAAGTAGCAGGGGTCCTGCTGTCAAGAACTAAGGCTAGTATGATTAGCATTGATTAGATAATATAATGTATCTGTGGGCTAGCCTGGGAACCTAACAACTATATTCTATAGAAAAACATGTTCCTAGTGACAACCAGCCAATCTACAAATGAACATTTGGAGTATACTCTTTTACAAATTAACCTTTATATTTTACTATATCTTGTCTTTCATTTTCTTAACAAATGCATTTTAAAGTGGCATTGATATATATTCAATTGTAAGCTATCGTAAGAATCAATAAGGAATAAGAAAACAAAATCAGAGAATATACTGTAAGAAGAATTTCTCAGATAGATTAAATATAGGTTAACAAGTGTTCTCAATGAGCAAAAACCAGATAATATTTATTTGTAGTGTTCATTTTTGTCAGTCCTAGCTTAACATTAAGAAAACTAAGTATATAAAGATATTCTATTGCATTGTCCATGTCTCATATAAACTTGAAATTGAGAAAATAAGTAAAATTTCGTAACAAACAGCCATCTACTAGATACTTGGGAATGAATCAGCATCTGATTGAAGGTCATACATTAAAAACTGGACAAAACATTTTAGTCTACATATTAAGTAACTAGAGAAAAGGGGCAAAATAAAAGAAAAATATTTACATCCTTATTTTTCATGAATACCCTGTCATAGCGCAGAATGTTACAAATATGGACAAAAGTAGCTATGTTTCTAAGAGAACAAGAAGAGGAATTAATTCATTTCAAGCATATTCAAATTCCATCAATGATTTATGACCATTTATGAGAAAAAGGAAATATCAATTTCTAAATTTATATTTAATATTTACAAATATGTAAATTAGGCTGTCTCAGAAAAGTATAGCAGATGTCTCTATCGTCTTGACGCTGATGGACTGCCTAGGTATTACTTTAACATGATAGATTGGCAATGAGAACATTATTTTCTACTCTATTCCATCGTATTCATTTGGAAGCATTAATTCTTTTAAAGAAGATTATATATGCAATCCAATCTTGACAGCCTGGCTCTATTTAATGGGATGTTCTATTTAAATGTGAGGACATATTGATCTCATTCTGAAGTTTCTATCTAGTATCTATCAAGAGGATACAGTTTGAACATTTTCCATGGTGGGTCCTGTTCCAAAAGTTTTTAAATGAAATATGCTGTAAAGAGGAAAAAAATAAAACCCACTAACTTTTCACTTATTGATTTAGAGTCATTTTAAGGAAAGAAAAAAGGAACGTTGAAGGAAGTTGTGATATTTCTTTACATAGGGTCTTTTAGCAGGAGGATAAAATACTTACCTCAAGGAAAAAGTAAGTTAGAGGACCCATTTCTCCTATAGTTTGAAAAGCAAATCATTTTGTTCAGGGGCTCTGAGCTGTAAACTGTCACAACTTCTACAATGTTCAATTTATGATAGTAATGTTTCTTTACTTAGACCCTTCTGAGCTCTTATGAAAATGATTTCAACTAAGCAAATCAATTTACTTTAAGATCTTGAATTGGTCCTGACTATTTCAAATTAGGTTGTGGACATGTTCTCACTAAATTATTTTTAATTTTTCATATCTCTGTGTAAAAAAGTTGACAAACATTATTTTATTTTATTTTAGAGAGAAGAGAGAGAAACATCAATGTGAGAGAGAAACATTGATGACCAGTCTGGGATGGAACCTGCGATCTAACTATATGTGCTGACCGGGAATCAAACCCACCATCTATTGGAGTATGTGAGGACACTCCAACCAACTGAGCCACATCAGCCTGGGCACAAACATTTCTTTAGTATCCATTCAATGGAGAGTACATTTAATATGAAAAGAGAGTAAAATATTGTATTTTATTTATTTATTTTTTACCTTCAAATCACATTTTAATTTTTAGTTTATTTTATCTTATTTTTGCCATCACCACATATCCCCTCTAAGCCCTCTTCCACCTCCACCCACTCCCTCCCTCTGCAATCACCACGCGGATGCCCATGTCCATGATTTCTCTCTCTTTTGCTCAATCCCTTCACCCATTGCAATGTGTCCCAATTCCACATAATGAGTTAAATCAAATGGTGCTTGTCTTTCTCTGACTGGTTTATTTCACTCATAGTATACTGTTCTCCAGATTCATCCATGCTGTCGCAAAGGGTAACATTTTCTTCCTCTTTAAGGCAGAATAGTATTCCATTGTGTAAATGTACTACAACTATTTTTATCTGAGAGTGGAATATTTTAATAAAATAAAAATGGACTATAACTAATAGCTGAAATCAAGAATGATCTTTTTGATGTATGTGTGCATGTGTATGTACAATATATTAAAAATTCCAAACCAAAAAGTAGAAAAATTTTAGAGTGCTGCAAAATGCACAAATAATATTGAATAAAAAATGTTCATTTAAATGTTCCACACTAAAATTCTCCCAGTGATGTTTGGATTACATTTTGCATATAAATATCAAGTGTAATAGTTTGTAATCATAAAGCATTATATTTGGCTAATTGAAAATATTTGTATTGTAAAACAAAAACAGAAATGACTAATATATACAGATTTCTTTGTATTTTTGATAGAGATGTATTCAAATAAAATTCTGAGCTTTGATGGTATATGGTGAACAACTATCAAAAACACAATTTAAGAATACTTATTAGGTCCGGTTGGTATGGCTCAGTGGTTGAGGGTCGACCCATGCACCAAGAGGTTGCTGGTTCAATTCCCAGTCAGGGCACGTGTCCAGGTTGTGGGCCCGATCCCCAATGCAGGGCATGCAGGAGGGGGCCAATCAATGTTCTCTCTCATCAATGTTTCTATCTCTCTCTCCCTCTCATTTTCTCTCTCTACAATCAATAAAGAAAAAAAAAAAAGAATACTTATTAGCAATTTTTGTTTGGATTATACTAATGATTATATTAACGTATAATGCTTACTCTTAAAAGCTTAGTGTGATTAAATAAGCATCCAGATACTATGTTGTGAAGATGTCATCAAATCTGAGACAAAATTTTATACTTTACAGGGTTTATAATATGAATCTGGAAGTTCTAATTACCAATACAATGGATTTGAAAATATAAGTATAAATTGTGTGTGTGTGTTTGCATGAGATGTTTTCTTAGTGTTTCGATTCAAATCCCTAATATAAGCAGAGTTATGATTATAGCATAAAAACTAGAAATTATACTATATATGATATAGAGAGATTATACAGCTAATATTGAGCATTATTAGTAAAAAAAAAAAAAAATTTGAATTTGAATGCTCTTCTTCAAACCATGGGGACAATAACAGATTTAGTGCCAGCACACAAAAGGGTGAAAACAAAACTCTGTCTCAGAAATTAATGTGAATCCATTTACTATTCACAGGAAGTGAAATCATTTTCCTAAAAGATGCTTCCACTCATTTTTATATTATTTTTATTACATATGAAATAAATGACCTCTTCCTGATAAACTGATGATTTTCTACACATGCTATAATTTTTTCAAGAGGTATTCACTAAACTTTTCTTACAAGAAAAAGTGTTAGACTTTTTATTAATTACTATCTAACTGGAACCAAAATGTCAAAGGGATCTAATTACTAAATAACAGAAATTAGAAATAAGATAAATTTTCACTTATCTGGCTTAACAATGAAACAGATAGTTCAAAACATATACCCACACAATAGGCATTTCTATTTGTATTTGGAATGCATTATTAAAATCAATTTGTATCACATAGCTAATGACTGAAGGAGTTGGCACAAATCCACTCTGAAAGATGGTGGGAAACCAGCCTGGGAGTCAATTTGCAGAATATTCCCTCTTATTCAACTGACTGTTTCTGCGGAAAGGTTGAAAGCTGCAAAATGTACTTGGTAGATGGCTCTAAATAATCAAAAGTTCAAAATAAAATTGGAACCTCTTTCATATAAGGCAACCTGGAAATAAATTTTAAAGAGACTACTTTTTTACCATTTTCTTTTAAATACAAATTAGTTTAAATATTATATTAGTTTCCAGTTTACAGCATAGTGGTTTGACAATTATGTAAATGTATGAAGTGATCCCCCTAATAATTCCAGTACCCACCTGGAGCCATACATAGTTATTACAACATTACCAACTGTATTTCCTATACTGTACTTTACATCCCATGGCTATTTTGTAACTACCGATTTGTACTTTTTAATCCCTTCACCTTTTTCAATTGGTTTCTCAACCCCTTCGCCTCTGATAATCCTCGTTTTTTTCTGTATCTATGAGTTTCTTTAAAGAAGACTTTTTAACTAGTGGGTGATTAGGGGTATTTTTTTTTTTTAATCCTCACCTGACGACATTTTTGCATATATCTTCAGATAGAGCTGGAGGGAGAGAGGGAGGAAGAGAGAGAGAGAAACATCGACATGAGAGAGACACATTGAGTGGTTGGCACCTGCATGACTCCAACCAGGGCCAGGGACAATCTGCAACCGAGGTATGATTAGGAGTATTTTAAAAATAATATCTAATAATAAACTATTTGTAAATTGTGACCTATTTATCATCTTTTGTGTATTTCCAAATACACACACAGGTGGTCTCACACATAGGTCCAAGTCCAGTCTGCCTAGACTGTTCTGCCTTCAAACCTTGGCTCCTCCTCCCTATTTCAGTCTGTGTCACTTTAGCTTCATGACTGATGACCCTCTGGAGTTCCAGGATTCAAAGTATTCTTTGGTTCATGGTGGTCCCTGCTATACTTGCCTCAATAGAACCGAACTGTAGGTAAGTCTACTCTTTCATACTGAATCTTTTCATTTTGGCCAATTGTCCAAGACTGGGAAACTATTTTATTGAGCAACTAGGAGAAAGTAGGGGAAAATACAGTGTTGAAAACTTTCTGTTAAAAACTCAGAAAACACATCTCTCTATTTCTCTTCTCTCAGTCTGTCTGCTTTTCTCTCTCATACACACACACTCAAACACAGGTGGTCACTGTGTTGCATATTTCTTGCTCTTCTAGGTCCATTTTCTGTCTTTCTACATCCTGTTCTGCTTTGTGCTCTGGGAAGCTGGATTGTGAAAACTCCTCTGTAAGATCCTTTTCCTTTTGTCTTTGGCTTTAGTTTAGCCAATGGGAGATAATGGGATATATTTGGAAAGCAGAAGGAAAATGAGATGAGAATATAGATTTCAGTAGCTCCTACTGCAAGTCATCACTGCCCCAAATGACACAGATGTAAAGTGGCCTGCTGTACTGAGTTCAGGGAACCCCTGATTATCTTCACCACTTTCCCCTTCAAACTGTAGATGGTATTTGCTAATTTCTAAACTCTCATAGGTACTTTCTGTTTTGTTTTGTTTTGTTTTTAACAGAACATATACAACTCCCATGGGAAAATCATGATTCCCTTGGGTAGTAACATCAAAACCTTGATATCAAATCAATAATGTTCTAAAGGCAAAGTATAGTCAAGTCTACATAAATATGGCTTTATACACCATTTTCCAGAATATTGCTACTTCTTCTTTTCCCATCTTTCAGTTTCAAGACTGGATCCAACAGCATACTGTACATAAGAAATGTGGTTCATTATAAGTTTTTTCTAAACAATATAATGTCCACCCCTGATTAAATTTTTTGAGAAAAAGTGAATTCAATACTTAGACAGTCACGTGTTAAAAAAAGTGAATCTCAATACACATCTTACCCTCTTCACAAAAATTAACTCGGGATGGACCACAGACCTAAATATAAAACATAAAACTGTAAAACTCCTGGAAAATAACATAGGAGAAAATCTAGATGACCCTTGTATGGCAATGACTTTTAGATACAACATCAAAGGCACTACCCATAAAAAAAATAATTGATAAACTGAACTTCATTAAAAAAGCAAAACAAACAAACAGAAAAACACCCCCTCCCCATATAAAAACTGATGCTCTTCAAATGACAAAAGACATATCTGATAAAGGACTGTTATCCAAATATACAAAGAACTCTTAAAACTCAACAATAAGGATGCCCAGATGATGTGGCTCAGTGGCTGAGCGTTGACCCATGCACCAAGAGGTCACCTGTTTGATTCTTGGTCAGGGCACATGCTCAGGTTGTAGGCCAAATCTCTGGTGGGAGGCTTGCAGGAGGTGGCCAGTTGATATTCTCTCTCATTCATGTTTCTATCTCTCTCTCCCTCTTTCTTTGTCTGTCTCTAAAATCAATAAAGTAGCACACACACACACACACACACACACACACACACACACTATTCAACAATAAGTAAATAAATGATTGACTTCAAAATGGTCAAAAGACCTGGACTGACACCACACCAAAGAAGATAAACAGATGGCAAATAAGCATATAAAAAGGTTCTCCACATCAAATGTCATCAGGGAAATGCAAATTAGAACAACAATGAACTGCCACTACACACCCATTAGACAGGCCAAAATTAAAAACACTGGTATCACCAAATTCTGACAAGAATGTAGTACAAAAAGAAATTGTACTCATTGGTGGTGGGAACACACAATGATGTAGCCACTTCAGAAGGTGATTTATCAGTGTTTTTACAAAACGACATACTCTTACTATATGATCCAGCAATCTTGCTCCTTTGTCCTTATTGAGATGGCGTAAAAACTTGAAACCACACAAATACCTCCACATGGATGATTATAGCAGCTTTATTTATAATTGCCAAAATTTGGAAGTAAACAAAACATTCTTTAGTATGTAAGTGCATAAATAAACGGTGGTACTTCCAGACAAAGAAATATTATTCAACACTAAAAACAAGTAATCTACTAATCCATGAAAAGACATGGAAGAAACTTAAAAGCATACTTAAATGAAAGAAGCCCATCTGACAAGGGGATATACTCTATGATTCCAACTATATTACATACTTGAAAAAGCTAAACTATGGAGACAGTGAAAATATCAGTGGTTGTCAGGAATTGAGGGTTTGAAGGAATAGACAGGCAAAGCACCGAGGATTTTAAAGGCAGTAAATCTATTTTTAGGATACTACAATGTTAGATACACATCATTACACATTTGTCAAAACCAATAGAATGTACAACACTGAGAGTGAATCCCAGTGTAAGCTATGGATATGGATGATAATGGGGTGTCTGTGTAAGGTCCTTGATTGTAACAATGTACCACTCCAGTGCAGAATGTTGATATTAGGGGAGGCTGAGCATTTGTGGGGGCAGGACGTATATGAGAAATCTCTGTACCTTCTGCTCCATTGTTCTGTGAACCTAAAACCAATCTAAAAAATAATCTGTGTATACAACAACAACAAAAGTAAATCTGTAATGAGGATTTTCAGTTTTATTTCCATCCTTTTCCATATAAATTAGAGTAAGCAGACAGACCCACTATAGAGAAGTTATTTTTCGTGTTGCACAGTGACTGTTCAACCACCACCACATCACTACCTAACTCAAGAGTTAAGCATATGGATTTGTTATTTCTAGTAATCAAATGCATAAGCATGTAGAATAATGTCCAAATATTTCACGTTTGATAGAGTAATTTATTGGTCACAGTCTATAGAAAGTTAATAAATAATTTTGGTATTGTTTTACTATTGAAGAAGCTATGGTAACTTTTTTTTTTAAGCCTGTATAGACTTACATGAAAAATTAGAGCTGGAAAAAGTCTAGGTCTTTAGAATTCCAGAATTTTCAAAAGATGTGGGAAAAATCATACTATTTCAGAGAACAAAGTCAGTTTTTAAATTATATTAAATAATATATATGGAAGTTGTCTACACTGCAATGATATAATCTTTCAAGCTAGTAACTTGAAGATAACTGGATCAATGTTTGTTTCTTTAGAGATTTCTACTGACTTTCCTCACTATAATTTTTTTTAGAATTTACAAAACATTTTTATGTGTGTAATTTCATTCTATCTTCAAACCAGTTAAATAAAAATGACCATTGATGTTTTCTAATCACCTAGACTTAGTCACCTATTGATTGTACCTAAGGAATGAATCTCAAATCTTTCCCTTCTCATTTCCCTTTTCTAACCAGTTTTTCTGTCATAGTCATTTCCTTCACCGGAATACTAAATTTACCTTTGGAATTATACATCTGTGGGATGTGTGTGTGTGTGTGTGTGTGTGTACCATTCCCATTTAAAAACAAAGAGAATCGCTTCTCGGCCTTTTGGCTAAGATCAAGTGTAGTATCTGTTCTTATCAGTTTAAAAACAAAGAGAAAACCAGTAACCCATTTTCCTCAAGAAAAATAACGCAAATTCCACACACAGCCTGTTTCTCTAAAATTTTCAAAATTTAGTCTTAACCTACCTTTCTAGTCACACTTCCTACTACTAACCCATTCCTTAACCTATAAACTTTATTTTCAAGACCACAGCATTTATCAGCCTTAAGACACCACGAGTTCCATATTTCCATTTCTTCAATATACTTCCCCTTCTTGTTAGAACACACTTTCTCTCCTCCTGGTAAAAATATCTTTACCATCGAAAACCCAGTTAATATCCTTTGATCTGTGAAGTCTTACCAACTTTGACATCCCTAGAGAGAAAGGTAGCACCAATGGTCCCAGGTCTTTCTACACACCTATATAATGGAAATCAGTCTTCCCCAGTACATTAAAATTTCCTAGAGGACGTGTTCATTTCTGCAAAGCACATAGTAGACACATGAGACATACTTTCTGGAAGAATGAGGGGTTAAATGAATGGATCTCCATCTTTCAAACTGAGGCTTAGAGAGGGTAAGTGACTGGATAAGATAGCTAGAGAATGAATTAATTAGGAAGATGACATGGATATTTCAGGATCCCACTATTCTTTCTACAGAAATCACCTGGGAAACTTTCAAAATACTGATGCCACATCTCAAGCTGGACACAAGTCATCAGAGTCTCTGAGCCAGGATGTACAGACAAGTAGTGTGAAAAGTGAGATGTGAGAACTCCTCTTAACTGTGCTACATCACCCCACCCCCATCACACCCACACCTAATATAGCAGCACAGGGGCTGGTACCACAAACACTGGAAGTCTTGTGCCCATATTCCTGGAATCCTAGATTCTGTCCAGGAAGAGGAGCATTGGGGAAGTGGGACTAGCAGACAAGTGTAGAAGAAAAGGGAGACTCAACCCATGCTTGCCGGGGGAGCAGCGTCTGGTCACTCACACTTTGCAGGGGAGTCAGGGACGTTGTGAGACAAGAGGGCATAAGCCAGGCTAAGACAGAGTTGCTGATATAAGACATAAACACATCAAGACAGATACAATTTTGCCCACGAATTACAGAAAAGAATGGCTGCCATTTATTCCAGCTGAGATAATTCCTGATACTCTTATGACCTATCACCTTTTTGAAAGGGCACATAATTTTAATGGGCCAGGGATAATTCAAAACTCATCTTTACTTTTTAACTCTTGCCACACAGCCCTTGAAAATGATATTCTGTGCTTTTATGATGGTGGGAGAATCATATTTAGAAAGACAGGGGAAAAATCCATCTGTAAGTAGAGATTATATCTCCAAATGTATACTTGATTTTTCACTTTGTGCAATAGGGAATTTTTGGTTTGTTTGTATGTTTTGCCACCAAAGACTTTAATAATAAGACATTCAATAATTCTTTGTGAACCAACCCAAATCCCAAATCACTGTTTACTGAGCCTTGTTCTGCTGTTATTGATTACATATGAATTCCCTAGTATCCCAAGCCATAAATAATTTTATTTTATTTCTCTCATTTTATTCCTACCTACTGTTTCCTTTGCCCTGACCTACTAGGTGCCACATTTATCTGAAGAGGTGGTGCTTTGTTTCTTATTGGTCTGCTAAAACCATCATCTCTCTGATTCTTTTGTTTGTTCTGGTCCCCCAGTCTTCCTCATCCTAAAGCCAATTGCATGTATGCAGAGAAGACCCCAAAATCAATTCAATTGCATTGCTGCATGATATTTTCATTATTTCAGGGTTGTCTTTTCTGATGCTCTGTTTTATTTCTATGTTGTCGAGAAGTTTGAAAGCTCCTAATTCTAATGAGCATTAAAATCCTCAGGAGTAACTCTTCTCTTTCCATCAGCTATTTCTGTGTTCTTGCAGAGTTCACTTCCCCTTTAATCTTGGGGCCTCATTAGTCACTTTTATACTGGGATAAAGGGTTGACTTTTATGGAATGGAAGCTCACACTCTGAAAACACTGACATATCCTCTGTCATCATGACTGCATATGGCAATTGCTGTTACTGAATTTTGTCCAAAAATTTAGTATAAAATAGTTATTTTTCTTAGGTGAACCAAGCTGATATTTTTTGTTCCATAAATATTCATGTAAAAGATTCAAGAGTCAGGAAGAACCATGGATAATTCCATTAGTGCTTGTGAGAAAAATTAAAGGAAAAGAATGAATATTTGTTTGCATATATGTTGCACATATATTAGAAAAGAGAGAGAGAGAGAGAGCCAGAGAGAGCTAGACAGAGAGGGAGAAAGAATGAAGGTCTAGGTTAGGGCAACTCACAAAGTCTATTTCATTTATCCACTAAAGGAACAGTGCATTAGAATTTCAGCAATATATACAGAGCCTAATGTGGGACCTTTGGGATGGATGTGTTAGAGGCACTAAAAGATTATCTCTGACATTGAAAATGCCTGGTCTCTTGTGCTTGCCTTTTAGTCCTTCGTTCTTCAAAGCTTTGCCTCTAGAAGGACTGACTGCAGTGATATGCTTATAGCTCCATTTGCAGACTTTCTTATAGGTTCATAAATGGAGACTAGAAGGAGGAGGGAAAGGAATAAAATTTAATAACTGAATAAAAATGTAAATAAAGATTTGCCTAAAATTACTTGTCCAAGAAATAATTCTCCCTCCCCCTTAAGCTAATACTTTGATAAGCTCAGTACAGTGATCCTGATTTGGAGCGTGACCTTTGAAAATGCTCTCCAGCTTGATTAAAGATGTATTAAATTTGTTTAAATAAACCTCGTTGTAATGGCACATCATTTGTAAGAAGCTATTAGGGGGCTGGAAACTGTGCGGCTGTATTTGCATGAAAATGTGCCCTGCTCGAATAGAGGATCTCTCCTGAATTAACTGCAAAGGGAAAGTGACACTTTCATAATTTTTTCTGACAAAAAATAAAATAAAGAAAGGAAGTAAGAAAAACTTGATGCAAAGCTCTGTAAGAGAGGAGACAACTGCATGAGCTATACACGTAGTCAGTGCTCTCAGCCCAACCAGCGTTCTTGATGTTCTCAATATATTTGGTTAAATGCAATCAATAATATTTATCTGCCAATTACGTTACTCCCAGAATGGCTTCATCTTTGAGTCTGTGTGTGTGTGCACATGAATTGTTTGAGAGTAACCACATCCACAGGGATGTCCGAATGAAAGCTGTATTATCGTATGTCTTCAAATTCCTTGATAGAAATTCCTCCTTGGCTTCAATTTTGGTTTGATCTCCGGAAAGGCGATGCTCTCTGGGTTTTGAGAGACGTTGAAGCACCCAGTGCCGTCACCCAGCACTCCCACCTGAAGTCAAGAGTCATCAGGTGTACTCAATTCCTACCAGTGGTTCCCAAAGGAGCTGCCATTCTGATGAAAAAGGGTCTCCTATTTCAATCAACTATGAAATTAGAACCTTTGCCATCTTCTTGTAGGAGTCAGGGTTTGAAGCCACCTGCCAGTTTGGAGGAACTCCAGCCTCTTTCTGGTCACCATTTTCCTATCTTCTCAGATATAAAGATCTCCGTTTTTAACCTAGCTTCTTCCTGATCAGGCATTCCATTTCACTGATGAAAAGTTTTAATTCTATCTGTTTGCTGCAAATTGTTGCAATCACTCCAATATACAGTCTTCTTGCTGAGGCGCACGATGGCCAGGCCTCTACGACATGAGCAGAAGGAAAATGGCATTCAGCTTCCTGCCACATTCAAGTGGCTACTCTGTTCCAAGCATTGTGCTAAGAATTTTTACTTTTAAAAAAAAATTCTTAAAATAGCATTATAATTAGATAATATTCCCATAATTATAAGTTGACGAACCGAGGCTCAGTAACTGGCCTGAAATCGCATAATTAGCAAGTGGTGAAACTGTGTTTTCAGCTTAAGTGGGTCTGACTTTAATGCCCATGCCATTTTATTATACTAACTTTCACTCGAATTTACCATCTGGAGGTAAATTAGAGGACCCAGCTATGAGGCATGACTGGCAATATTGATTAACCGTCTCAGATTCAGAGACACATAGGACTGTATCCTCACGAAGATAAACTATCCATGTAGCAGGACATTTATGTCCTGGCCAGCAATGTTTAGGGAGGTCAGATTGTTGTCTGTCATTTAGCTCCTCTCTTTCTCTTTCTTGTTTTAAAAGTTTCTATAAGGTTGTGGCACTTTCTGTTAAATATTGATAGCACATTTTCAACATGAAAACTTATTTTTATATTTTTCCAAAGGAACTTAGTATAGTTTAAAATTAAATCTGGTGATTAAATTGAATTCTATATTGAAAATGACTTGTATGAAACTAAGTAATAATGTTTTTCTACTGTCTAAATTTACATGAAGGCCATTCCAAAAATTTAGAGCTACGGAACATGTTTAGAGTCAGTACACAGTTTTCTTAAGTGACTACTTGGAAGGATATAGTGGGAAATGAAAAGAAAGGAAGGGAATTCAAGACATGTTTAACAGAAAACTAGAACATGCATGAGCAAACATTCTTTGGTTGCATCTGAGTGGAGGTCAAAGCATGTTTAAGACAATTCTTCTTTTTTATTTTTTTTCTACTAATATTCATATAAAATTTTAAAATGAGAACATTTGGATATTAGAACATTTTTAGAATATAGTGTCTAACATTCACATTCAATCAATAAAGATAAAATAAACAAATAAACAAAAAACTGTTCTAAGTAGTTTCCCAGCCCAAAGCTTCTTGTTTTCTTTCTGCTGCGTGACTCGGTCTCACCCAGAAACAGGTGTTACATTTGATGTCTTCAAAGCTAAGAAGGCTTTCAGAGAAACAGTCATGTCATCCTCATAGACATTTTTGTGTTTTTTGTCTTTCATCCAAAATCTACTTTTACATTTTTTTCTCCCAATTAAAATAGAAAAAGACACAACATAATGAATGCTTAGAAGAATCAGGAAGCAGTAAAGCTATCACTTCTACATAGGGTTCTAGTTACATTTCTGTTTTCTTTGGTTCAAATGAGCTACCTGCTCCTATTCACCATGTTCATCAATGTGGGGCTTTGAAGCTCCGTCTCCAAACTGTTGTCAAATGTTTTCTATAAACAACATTTAACATTAAGATAGTGAAGAAAGGCGCTTCTTTATTATCTATCTAAGTGGGGTACAAGCATCACCCGTGGTGCTCTCCACGTAGGGTTACATGCTCTTTACCAGATATCTATGCATACAAAGCAAACAAAGCAAAAGGCAACTCTTTCTGAATCTCTTGCATAGGGGCCCAGAATTTAAACTAATGCTCCTGCCTTCTAGTGCTTTTTTCCTCCTCATTTCCTTTTAGTTTTTAATTTACCATTCCCAGCTGAGATACTTGAGCAGATAGAAGCAACCCAGCTCCAGGCTAATTGGTTCATCATGTACTTTATGATAATTTTCATTCTGGATTTTGATTAGGTCAGTGTGGGGACTGCTTTGGTCAAAGATTGTAATGATCTGCCCATTAACTCTGAAATAGGGTCTTTGACTGTACTCATCTTATTAGATATCTCAGCTGCCTTTAACTGTGCTAACCATGAAATATTACTGAACTATCTTAATGTCCTGTGCTGGACTCTAATATTTTCCATATTCGTTTTAGTCCTCTTCAACTCAATTTGTTACTTACATTGGAAGTTCTAAATGTTGCTGATGGGCAGGTGACATACTGTTTCTTCTGAAAAATCAGTAAGAATTTGTAGGATCAGCTCTTCACATATATCTAGGGTAGTGAAGTGTATCATTGTTCCTCTGAGTCAGCCAGACATGGTTGCATTTGCATCTCCACCACTTTCTGAATTCTCTAACTGGTGGCAAAACATTTCTCCACTTTATGCCTACTTCTCCAAGTGCAGTCCTAAAATCTATGACACATCTATAATTCATAGCACCGTTATGCATCTAGGAAAAGTACAATTAATGCTGCTACTATTACTCTTGTTTTAAAGTTATCAAAGTAGATTAAAAACCTTGTAACTCATTGAAATGTAGATTTAGAGTGTAACTTGGTGAATACAGCAATTATTCAGGGTTCAAGCTAGAAGTATTTAGATTCAGCTTTCTTGCTTTTTAGACAGCAGTATTTGGGGAAGTGGAAGTATTTGGACAGTTGATTTTATTCTTACTTTCACTTTGTGTGTCTGAAATTCTCTTAGGTTTTGGTTAATTTCATCTTGAACTTGACTGGTATCTATTTTTACAAAACAACATTACAGAAGGGTAACACTTACTTTGTTTACATTTTATTGACTCAGATTCATTTACAATTTATGTGTTAACAATTTTGAGTTCACTTTCAATTATAAATTTTGTAATTTATGTAGAACTACTGCTTCTACTACAAATTGTTATTTTTCTCCTATTTAAGATTCAATTACTTTAACCATTTGGAAACTTGTTTTTAAGTCCCGGTGTAATTCAATTTATTTCTGATATTGTTTTCCTTTTATTTTCTGTGATTTAACATATAGACATGAGTGCATTTTATTCTCAAAGGCTAAGAACTGCTAACAGAACTGTGTTTAAACAACCAAGGTAAAAATTGGAGATATGGTTTTCTAAAAACAGTTGTTTTCAAGAAAATAATCCACTTATCCTAAATTATCTGAATAATCAATATATTTAGAAGAAAAACTCAGTTTTTCATATATATTATATATATAATATTGATCTTAACTGACTTTTCTATTCTATCCTATTATGTTTTATAAAGTTGTATTTTTTCAAATGACAAAATAAATAAAATATCAAAGTAAGAATTTAATTATTTTTAAAGTTTTGGTTATTGTGTAATGGACTGGTAAAAGTTTTATGGTTAATAAGGCAAAGACATAAAATAATAAAATAAATTATTATTTATTCAATATAATTTATTTTTTTATATTTTAATGTTAACTAAATCACTAGGCTATTATAGTCATGATTTGTATGTAGTTTTAATTCTAATGGCAATAATGATGTAAAGTATAAAAAATAAAATGCACCACATTCACTTTATACTAAACTTGTATATAATTTTATATAATTAAAAAAAGAAAAGAGCCCTGGCTGGTTTGGCTCAGCAGTTAGAGCATCAGCCTGCAGACCAATGAGCCGTTTAGGTTCAATTCCGGTCAAGGGCACAAACCTCGGTTGCGGTTCGTCCCTGGCCCTGGTGGGGGTCGCGTGGGAGGCAACCAGTCGATGTGTCTCTCTCACATCCATATTTCTCTTTCCCTCCCACTCTATCTGAAGATAAGCAGAAAAATGCTCTCTGGTGAGGATACAAAAAGAAATTAAAAATGAAGTTAGATTTTCTGTTTTCAAATACATTTTTTTACTTTTAAATGATCAAAATGATCTATTAAAATTAAAGTCAAATATAAATGTAATTATCAAATGCAGGTTAAATTATTTAAATACATAAAAAAATTTAATTTAAATTTTAAAAGTTATATTAAATCTTATTAAGCATTTCTATAAAAATAAAACTATGACAGTTCTTCTGTGTGCTCACCTAATCCAGATGAAAGGTGGTGGTGCCATGTATCACAATGTTACATCTGGAGCTACACAGTAAAATGGTTACCCATGAATTGTTTAACACTGAAAACAGTTCTCAGTCATCAAGAGCAACTTTTACAAATATTGTGCTAATTCATGAATATATCCAGAACTTCAAATTAGAACATGAAAAAGATATAAAAATGGACGCTTAGCCCTGGCCAGTTTGGCTCAGCGGTTAGAGCGTCAGCCTATGGTCCAGAGAGACCTGGGTTCGGTTCCTGCTAAGGGCATGTACCTCAGTTGTAGTTTGTCCCCGGCCTTGGTTGGGTCGTGCGGGTGGCAGCCACTCGATGTGTCCCTTTCACATCGATGTTTCTCTCTCTCTCTCCCTCCCACTCTATCTGAACAAAAAATGGAAAAATGTCCTCGAGTGAGTATAAAAAAAAAAAGGACACAACATTCCTGGGAAATTATACTTGGTGCAAAAATTTATTGCATGTTGCTTTCTGGGAGGAAGAATTTGACAAGTTAATTAATTTGTCTTTTCATTCATTTACCAAGTGCTTCCCCTGCTCATGCCCTCTCCGCTCTGAAGCACAGTCCCTCCCGGTGTCAGCAGGGGCAGCCCTCATCTTTACGGCATTCAGACTCAACTGTCCTGTATTTCAAGGACATAAGGCAGGAGACGGTGAAGAGTATTCCTTGAAGACAGAATGGTGTGAGCCACAAAGTGGACCTTCAGGTTATGGGTCTTACCGCTGAGTGCCAGAGACAGTCAACTGTCATTTATTTTATTTTTATTTAATCCTCTCCTGAGGATATTTTTCCATTGATTTTTAGAGAGAGATAGAGTGGACGGAAGGGAGGAAGGAAAAGAGAGAGAGAGATATCAATGTGTGAGAGACAGACCAGAGCTGGGGATCAAACCTACAACCCAGGTACATGCCCTTGACTGGGAATCGAACCTGAGATCCTTCAGTCTGAGGGCTGACAGATGCTCTAACTGCCAGGCCACACTGGCCAGGGCAGTAATTTAATAAACATATTCTTCTTTATGTTTCTGATATGTGAGGTCATCTAGAGTGTGGAGCTCCTCAAGTACAGGTCTAAGGCTATCACCTGCTTTTGTCTTGATGCTCTTCATTCTTCATAACACAGCTTCTCCCATTAATAGCTACCCACTGTCTACCGGAAAAAACATTTTTAGATGACATTCAAACCTAAGGCCATGACCCAAACACTGCCTACTTCCCTAGGTTCATTTCTTACCGTTCTAAGACTCTGCATTGGTTCTTGCTTATTCTTCTCTTTTCATAATGTCCCCTGTTCTTTTAAGTGGTAGAGTCAGGACCTGTACACATTGTCCAAATTCAGGACCTGTGCTCTTAACCACTGTGTCATACTGTCTACCATTACCCAACTGTTCATTCTGCTATAACGCATGTATTGCTTCACTTTCCTTCACAAGGGCATTTAATGATTCCTAGCAACAAAAGGGAAATGTCTGTATACAATTATATTAAAACACTGTTTGAAACTTTAATTGCTTACTAAAGTAATCATCCCTTCTCTTTTCATGTTAGACGTATTTATTCCTAAATAGATTATACACTCCATGAAGGCAGAAATCATACCTTATACTTTGTGATGTTCCCTTATTGTTAAATACCATGACTGTGACATTGAATAGTTACAATCTTAATAAATCCATTTTTAAATAAAAGTCTACCTATAGTGGAGAGATGCTTTGAGTATAATGAGTCATCTTGTTATTTGCTTTCCCTCTCCAATTAATTTGGTGAAATTTCCAGCTAGAACATCATGTTTGTATAATTTATCATAGGGCCATTCCTCTTCTCCACTGGGGACACCTTCTTGTTTTACATCTGTGTGTGCTTGGGGCGGACACCTGGTGGAAGGTCTGTTCATAGGCATGCAGATGGGTGCTGGGAGCACACCGCCCCCTCATGAAAACTGGCTTGCTACTGAGAGAAATACCTTATGTCCTCTAATCCAAAGCCATTCTGCATGTTTTCCTTACCAGGATTTAAAGAACATACCCTGTTCCCATCCAAATGTGAGAAGTTAATTTCAAAATAAAATGTGTCACAATAGCAAAGAGACAAAAGTATGAAGATTCCTTATATCATTATCAGTCGGCCTATCTTACTCTTTACTGGTTACGTATGTGGTACACACCGTTCTAAAATGTTCTTAATAAAAAGATTAACACATTTTTTTTATTCTTGTGAGTCTGAATCATTTAAGAAGAAATGTCAGAAAATGATTTACCTCACACTGTCCAGTCTAGACATGATTGCTTAAGAACTATTCATCTTTACCTCTCAAACATGTCTAAAATCTCTCTCCTGCCGCCATGAAAATATTCTTTTCTAAACCAGCACTGACGATTCTTTAGAAGGGACAGATACACAACTAGCTGTTATGAATGTAAGGAACTTGTGATTTCAGTTGCAATTGTCTCTTTTTATTGGAGTACCCCATCAATTCATTAAAAAGCTAAGAAGCAAAAGTGAGTAACAGCTTTAAACCAGGTATTTTGCCCAGTGGTTATGCAAACAAACAGTGGATGAACTCCTTATCATCTAGGAAAATTGATTGTCCCTGTTAAAATGCAAATATGAGCCCAGTGGCTGTGGCTCAGTGGGTTGGGCATGGCTTATTGTCCCATGCACTGGAAGTTCAAGGGTTCATTTCCCAGTGGGGCACATACCTGGGTTGGGGTGTGTGAGGGGGACAACTAACTGATTGATGTTTCTCTCTCACTCCAAAGTTTCTCACACCCTCTCTCTCCCTCCCTGTCTTCCTTCCACTATCTCTGTGTAATTAATGAAGAAAAATGCAAATATTTTCTAAATATGCTAATACATCAAACCACTTAACCACAGTTTGTCACCTTTTAATCATTCACTAAGCAGGACACTTATCTGATGGATAGAACTTGATATAGGTAAGTGTGTCTGAAATTCAATAGGAATCAGGATGTCTGTACATGGGATTATGATTAAATAAAAATTTTAGAAGACCATTTGATAGATTCTATGAGGTTTGTCAAAGAAGTCAGGTAAATAGAAAGTAAGCTCAGTTTTAAAAGCACACTAGTCTGGCCGGTGTGGCTCAGTGGTTGAGCGTCGACCCATGCAGCAAGAGGTCGCCGGTTCCATTCCCAGTCAGGACACATGCCCAGGTTATGGGCCCGATCCCCAGTGAGGAGCATGCAGAAGACGTCTGATCAATGTTCTCTCTCACCGATGTTTCTAGCTTTCTCTCCCTCTCACTTCCTCTCTCTCTAAAATAAACAAAGAAAAAAATTAAATTAAATAAAAATAAAAGCACACTTGTTTCAATTTGCATTTTATCCTATAGTTAACACAGAATAATGTCTATATCAAAACAGTGATGGCCCAGCTGGTGTGATTCAATGGCTGAGCGTCCACACATGCACCAAGAGGTCGCCAGTTCAATTCCCTGTCAGGGCTCATGCCCAGCTTGTGGGCCCAGTCCCCAGTGAGGAGCATGCAAAAGGTGGCCAGTCGATGTTCTCTCTCATCGATGTTTCTATGTCCCTCTCCCTAAAAATCAATAAAGGAAAAAACATTTAGAAAAACAAGATGGATTTAATATTTTCGTTGTACTAAGTTTGATCTGGTCAGGATCCATTTTTTGACCACATGCTTTATGTAGACAAACAACTAAATAATTAAAAAAAAATAAAAACAAAATTTTCCTTTCACACATTTTTTTATTTTTAAGAAAATATCTGTTTGACAGATTAGGGGAAAGAGAAAGGCTGCCTGTAGCCCAAGGTACCTGGTCTCAGGGTCTCCCACGGACCACAGTTCCACCCAGCTCCTCTGAGGTATGGGGGTGTGCAGATTTTTATGTCTGCTTCCATTTGTGGCACATGAGTACCTGGGGTACATATATTAAGAAGCTCCCAGTAGAAGCTGGAATAGTTCATATAGAGTAAATATTATTCCCATGAAAGTATCTACAATTACGTATATTTCTGATAAAAAAAATTCATGGTGACAAAATATTACAGTTTGTGAGATCAGTTCAGTAGTTACCTCTACTTTGGCAAATAAAGACCTTGCCTCTTCCAGAGTCTCTGAACACTTGGAAATAATTGTAAAACATAAAATTTATTTAATTTTTGTTTTGCTCTATATTCCAGATAATAGAATATTCAAATTAATATATTTAATATTTTTTACTTAAAAAAACCTTTTCTCTGAATTTATGATAAAAAAGAATCACCTATGTAAGTTTTATAGTATTAGACAACTAATTATTATTGTGTGTATATGTATATGTAAATGTATGTGTATATATATATAGATGCATGTTTACAAAACCAATTCACAGCATTATAATATAGGAAAAGGGAAAATAGGTACACTTAGAGAAGTATATGCCATTTTTTATCCTAGAAATTTTTATTTGGAAGAAAAAAATGCTGATCATTAAAATTTGGAGGTTTTTATTTTTTATTTTTTTATTTTTTTATTTTTTAATCCTCACCTGAGGACATTTTTTGTTCAGATAGAGCGGGAGGGAGAGAGAGGAAGAGAGAGAGAGAGAAACATCGATGTGAAGGGACACATCGAGTGGCTGCCACCCGCACGACCAACCAGGGCCGGGGACAAACTGCAACCGAGGTACGTGCCCTTAGCGGGAACCGAACCCGGGTCTCTCTGTACCGCAGGCCGACGCTCCAACCGCTGAGCCAAACCGGCCAGGGCTGGAGGTTTTTAGATATAAAAATTATGTAATTCTAAAAGGAGAGTAGCTATTGTAATATAGTATTCAAAATGAACAAATATTAATGTATAAAAATAAATGTAACTTTTTTCTTTGTTATGTTTTGACTTTCCATATTAGCTACAATGAGAAAAACTACTGTTATTATTAGAGACGATTATTTTGATTAGAAAATGAGTGCAAAACGTGTCTTTGGGAGGAAGTTGGTCAAGCCTTTCCAGTTCCTCCTGGCAGTATGCAACTGTGTTCAGGGAACCTGGAATGTGCCATCTTACTGCTTCGTGGAATTACCAAGCAGTGAAAGGTCCTTTCAATATAAATTCAATGCATATTTAGGAGCTAAGCACATTTAACTGAAAGTGCTACCAGGTGTCTATTCTAATGAACAGTTAGCTAAATTGGAAAAGAGTGATGGACTGTCTGTCCTTGACTTTGAAACCTTTAAATAATGTGGAGAACGAGAAGTGGAAGTAGGACTTGAGAAACAGTTGAGCAATACGATAGTTGTGAGTTTTACCTCCTGTCTCAGCAAAGTTTTCCTGTTCTTTCAGTAGCACATCTCACATGCTTGATGTCTGTTCTGATGAGAACAGTGCTGGTATCATAGTTGCCCACCCTCCTACATTTATCATGCTATTGTTTGAGAATTTACTTTCCAGCTTATTTTTGTTTTACTTTTAATTTTTTAAAAATTTGTTTCTAAAGATATGTAATATTAACTTTATTGATTTTATGATAAGTTACCTTGAGATAATTATATTATGAGTTGCATGTATAAGTAACAATTTTAAGACTGATATTGGTTAAATGCAGGTTCTATTTTCTGCATTTCAAAGGCTTACAATCTATTTAAACTTCTTTGACCATGAAGAGCTGAGTCTACCTTAAACAGTGAATGGTTGCTACTTAAATACCATAAACTATCCTAAATCCTTAAGTCTATTTTTATTTTGAAAGTTAAAATTAATATTATCTTTTATAGTCTGAAGAGATCTCATGCTTTTTTGAAGTTTTTCATCAATGTCATTTGTTGATGGATTATTTCTCAAATCAATATTAAATAGACAGAAAATCTGAGAAGAGATGATACTCAACCAAAAATCTCAGGAATTATTTTGACATATGAGTTTGATATTAGGTTACAAATCTAGAATAAGGCAAAGAAGTGTAAGAATGTCACTGACTGAATATTGTTTTACATGTGAAAATAGACAAGATGGTAGTGAGGAGAAGAGTAATTGGTAAATAGAGCAAGTAGTAGTGCCTCTTAATTCACTGAAGAACACATCTTTCTCTAGGCAGAAGGAAATGAATTTTTCTCTTTACCAGTCTTCTTTTCTTTACATTAATTATGTAAATAAAATTGTAGCCAGTTTGGTTCAGATAAAATGGTATCTATCTTAGTTTGCTTTGGGCTGTGATAATAAAATATTATACTGGATCGCTCAAACAACAGAAATTTATCGGAAGCTGAGACATCCAAGATCAAAGTGTTAACAAGGTAGTTTTCTTTTCTTTTTTTTTTTTTTTTTTGATACGTGCCCCTAGCGGGCACCGAACCCAGGACTCTGGTCCACAGACCGACGCTCCAACTACTGAGCCAAACCAGCCAGGGCAGCAAGGTAGTTTTCATTCTGAGGCCTCTTCTTCTGGATGTTAGGCAGCTGCTATCCCTGTGTGTGTGCTCACATGATTTCTTGTGGCCACTCGGGGACAGGCAGCAAGTTCTTTGGTATTTCTTTTTATAAAGGCACTAATCCCACTATGAGGGTCCCACCCTGGAGACCTAAACTAACCCTAACTACCTCCCAAAAGGTCTCACCTCCAAATGCCATCATACTAGTGGTTAGAGCTTCAACATATGAATTGGGAGTGGGTGCAATAAGCATTCAGTCCATAACAGATGGTGAGATACCATTAAAAACAAACAACAATAATTATTAAGCCTTGAACTTTATTGGAGCCATGGAAGGCTGTGCCCTAAGATAATGCTTGTGAATTTTATTAATTTTTTTGTTGTATGTTTATTTTAAAGTCACGGGGAGAATGGTGGCCTGAACATCTGCGTCAATGGAGTTTAAATTCTGGCTGTGTAATTTTATTTTATTCATTTTTATCCTCATCTGAGGATATGTTCATTGATGAGAGGGGGGGGGAGAGAGAGAGAGAGAGAGAGAGAAAGAGAGACACATTGATGTGAGAGAGAAACATTACTCAGTTGCCTGAGCAGGGATTGAAACTGCAACCTGAATATGAACTATGGTATTTGTCTTTCTCTGACTGGCTTATTTCATTTAGCATGATATTCTCTAGGTTCATCCATGATACATGTCATTGCAAATGGTAAGAATTCTTTCTTTTTTTTTTATGGCCAAGTAATATTCTATTGCATATATTTCAGCACTTTTTAATCTACTAGTCTATTGATGAGCACTTGGGTTGCTTCTGTGTCTTGGCCATTATAAACAATGCTTCAAGGAACATATAGGTGCATATACCTTGGTATTTTGGGTAACTTTGGATATATACCCAGAAGCAGAATTGCTGGGTCTTATAGTAGCTCCATTTATAATTATTTGAGGAAAATCCATACTGTTTTCCATAGTAGCTACACAAATCTTTATTCCCACCAACAGTGCACAAAGCTTCTCTTTCCTCCACATCTTTGCCAATACTTATCTATTGATTTATTGATGATAGCCAATCTGACAGTGTGAAGTAATATCTCATTGTGGTCTTAATTTGCATTTCTCTGATAGTGATGTTGAGCATCTTTTCATGTCTTTTGGCCATCTGTATACTCTCTTTGGAAAGTGTTTAATTCAGGTCTTTTGCCCACTTTTTAATTTAGCTGGTTGGTCTTTTTGATGTTAAGTTGTATAAGTTCTTTATACATTTTGGATATTAACCTCTTCTCAGACGTATCATGGTAAATATGTTCTCCCATTTAGTGAGTTAGCTTTTCATTTTGTTGATGGCTTCCATTGCCATACAGAAACATTTAGTTTGATGTAGTCCCATTTGTTTATTTTTTCTTTTGTTTCCCAAGGAGACATATCAGAAAAGATTTTATTGCCTATGTTTTCATTTAGGATTTTTGTGGTTTCTAGTCTTACATTTAAGTCTTTAATCTATATTGCGTTTACTTCTGTGTGTGGTGTAAAAAGGTTAACTAGTTTCACTTTTTGCATGTCTGTCCAATTTTCCCAACACTATTTATTGAATAGACTATCTCTAGCTTATGTAAGTTCTTTTGTCCCTTGTCTAATGTTAATTGACCATAAAGGCATGGGTTTATTTCTGGGCTCTCCATCCTGTCCCATTGATCACTATGTCTGGTTTTATGCCAAGACCATGCTGTTTTGATTACTATGGCCTTGTATTATAGTTTGGGATCAGGCCACGTGATTCTTCCAGCTTTGTATTTTTCTCAAGATTTTTGTGACCTTTTGTAGTTCCATATACATTTTTGGAATATTTGTTCCAGTTCTGTGAAATACACCATTGGTATCTTGATAAGAATTGAGATGAATCTATAGATTACTTTGGGTAATATGACATTTTAATTATGTTAATTCCTCCTATCCAAGAGCATGGTATGCCCTGGCCAGTTTGGCTCAGCGGTTAGAGCATCGGCTTGCAGTCCGGAGAGACCTGGGTTTGGTTCCCGCTGAGGGCATGTACCTCAGTTGCGGTTTGTCCCTGGCCCTGGTTGGGTTGTGTGGGTGGCAACTACTCTATGTGACCCTTTCACGTCGATGTTTCTCTCTCTCTCTTTCTCTCTCTCCCTCCCACTCTATATGAACAAAAAATAGAAAAATGTCCTCGGGTGGGACCAAAAAAAAAAGAGCATCGTATATGCTTCCACTTATTTGTATCTTCTTCAATTTCTTTCTTCTGTGTCTTATAATTTTCTGAGTACAGATCTTCTATATCCTTGGCTAAATTTATTCCTGGGTTTGTTTCTTTCTTTCTTTGATACAATTATAAATGGAATTGTTTTCTTAGTTTTCCTTTCCTATAGTTTATTATTTGTGTATATAGATGCAATTGATTTCTGGATTTTTTGTATCCTTCTACTTTACTGAATTCATTTATCAGTTCTAGTAGTTTTGTGGTGGTATCTTTAGGGTTCTAATAAATACAATATCATGCCATCTAAAAATAGTGACTATTTATTGTTGTTGTTGTTGATGATGATGATTTTAGAGAAAGAAAGGAGAGGGGGAGAGACAGAGAGAAACATCCCCAGACCAGGGATTGAACCCACAATTTAGTATGTGCCTTGACGGGGAATTGAATATACCACATTCTGGTGCACTGGATGACTCTCAAATCAGCTGAGCCACACTGGCCAGAGCCTCTGGAGACTTTAAATCATAGATTGATCACATCTATAGAATGACTTATTTAAGGTTGGTTGGACTAAGAGTTATAATGTCTTTATGGAGGAGTAGAATGAATGGAAGTTGTTGATGGAAAGAAAAACAAAAGATCTTTATAAACTATCCTATCAACTATCTCATTTAAAGATTTAACATTACCCATCACTTTCAATTAAACATGGTATTCCTATACTCTTCTATTTGTTTTTTGTTTCCTTCTTTATTCTTAAGAAGCATGGCCAGCTTAGTCTTATGATAAAACTATCACCCCTGAAATATGCTAAGAGGAGGACTTAAGAAGACTGTGATATGAAGGGTGCAAAAACTGTCAACATGTTTTCACCAGTCCCTGCACAAATATTCCTTGGCAGGAGAAAGTCTAGAAGAGGAAAAACAAATCATAAACTACAGATGTTTAGCCTTTCAGATTTTTGTCATAGGTGACTCCAAAACAGACCTATGAAACAACCCTATTCCCCACAACCCTGCAGAGAGCCAGTGAAATTCGGCTGTGTTTTTTGTTAGCATTCCAATAGTACTATCTTGGGAAGAGACTATTTCCAAGAAAGTATGTTCAATTCTGGAAATGCTAATGTGTTGGCAACATTCCCCCAAGTCTTTCTAGCTTGAGGGAAGGAATGAGGGCAGAGAGCAGCAAGTTACTGGGAGTCCTTGCATTTCCTAAATCCTCCAAATTGCTTACCTACTAACCTCTAGTGCTTTGCTTTCTTGTGAAACAAGTCCCATTTCTGGGAATTTAAAATTGCTTTAATGGATAAGGTGGTGCTGGGGACATGCTATTACCTATATATGTGCATAAAACTCACGTACATGCTCGCCCCAAATCAAACATTTGTTTTCCAACCAGAAAAGAGGAAGTAGACTCAGATTCAAGTTTCTTTAGGGACACGCTCATGCTGAGAGGCAAATGAATGGCCACTGTGGGGAATTTATTTCTCCTGCTGAAAAAGCAAAGGCTAATAATAATTGAGGGTGATTTGCAAAATGCACAGCTTTAAAATAATCATATGATACCTAGTAATTTTGAAATTGAGGTAAAAAAAGGAAGCACTTCTGAAGCCGGAATTATGAAAATCAAGAAGTTGCTTAAAATATTTGAGAGTGTGCTTAGAGAATCAATTGCCATATGCTTTATTTGCTTCTGAAGAGAAATCATGTTTTCTCTTGGAATAAATTGCACACACAGGTGTTTGATGCAGGGTTTATAAGCTATCAAGAGGAGCCAGAATGTTTGGGGTTGGGGTAGGAGGTGTTAATTTGGAAAAGATGGTATGGGGGAAGGATGGAGAGAACAGAACAGAACAGAACTAGTAAGAGAACAGAAGTAAGTTTCCTACCCATATTTGCAAACCGGGTGGAGTTGTTAGAACCAGAATTTACCACCTGAATGCTAACCCACCTTGATTTATGCAGTCAAATTAGAACACTATTCTCAACTATTTTGCTTATGAGTCACTGGTATAAAAGAAATGAGACAGATAATATAATTAACATATATTTGCTTGCTCTGTATCTGTTTCTGCCTATTATATGGGAACACTACATAAAGCTACATTAATAATTTATTTTCCCACTAATAGGTCCCAATGGAATTAAGCATCACCCATTCTATTGATGAGAAAACTGAGAGTGATTTTAGCTGACTACAGTAAGTGTACAGTAAGTGTGACTACAGTAACACACATTGTTTCTCATACTGACAGATGGTGATACATAATGCATCAATATAGTAATCTCTCTGGGGGGAATATACAATACTGTTTTGAGATGCAGTTTATAATGAAACATCACCAATGCAAATTGACCCAGGTTCATAAAATAGATAAACAGTTTGAAATTTTACAGTCATGCTTCAGAATATCAAAAAACAAAAACAACAAAATCTATCAACTTGAGAGAATAAGGCCCACTCCACATATTTTTGATACTACATTGACTTTTATTACTAATATGTAAACTTTCATGGTTTGGTCTATGTGACACCAAAACATTGAAAGAAAAGAGTAAATTTAGTCTTATTCAAAAATATACCTTATATAAGTAGGTTGTTTAAAATCATCCGAATGAACGTTTTATGAAGAGACTCTCACAACTAGTTTGTATAAAGTAGCCTGTGTCTTCCTTTAATATTTATTTTGACTCTCTCCCAGTAAGGAAGCCTTCAGAAGCAAAAGTATTTATAACTAAAATGATACCTTTTAAAAGCTCTGACAGCATATTTTTAAAAAACACATTTAAAGCAGTTGAATATGATTGTCAAGGAATTATCTACAAAATAAGAGAAATTAACCATTTTAATTCTCACAAATATTTTAATTGTGACAAATTTTTTTAATTCCAAAAAAGGTGTTCACCCCAGCTGGTGTGGCTCAGTGGTTGATTGTTGACCCAAGAGGTCACCGGTTCAATTCCCAGTCAGGGCATATGCCCAGGTTGTGGGCCAAGTCCCCAGTGTGGGGCATGCAGGAAGCAGCCAATCAATGCTCTTTCTCATTGATGTTTCTATCTATCTCTTTCTCTCCCTTCCTCTTTCTGTTAAATCAATAAAGAAAAATGAGTAAATAAATAAATAACAAGGGATATAAAAAAGGTGTTTATTATCTCTGAATATGGAATATTTGTATATTTGTTTTTCTCTGAATAAATATTAAATTATTAAGTTAATTTCTATTGTGCTTTATTTTCTAAAACTAAGAATAAAATTTATGTTTTGCATCTTATTAAAGATATTTTTTTTAAAATTTAAGCAATTATAATTGAGCATTAGAAAATTTTTTTAGGAGTTTCTTCTAAAATTAACTAATGGCAAAAACAGGATGTTAAAATCTTGTGACAAACAATCACTTTACTAGTTGATAACTTGTACCAAAGCCAATGTCATAGAAGCTCAGTATGAAAATATCTCTTCTTCTTAGTATATTCAATAATAAATCCATTATAAGGTTTTTGAAGGGAATCACTCATAGTTGCTTTGAATATTCTGAAAATGCTGTTAGGTAAACATAATTTGAGATACATTCTATCTATTTTTGATAGAATATAGTGATTCTATTAACCAGATTAACTGAAAGCATTAAAAAAATATTAATATGTTATTTGGGACATGGATTATTAGTGATATTTAAATCTGGAACATACCCCAAACTCTATAACATTTATTTTTGTTCTGATTGCAACTACTTGAAAATATATATGGAGGTAGAACAAGGTGGTTAAACTGTAGTGACTGTTACTCGTAAATTTCCAAACTGAATGACTCAGTAGCATATAACCAGCCCAAACTGTACCAATTTTACCAACATAAGGGCTGCTGATAATTATGGAATTTATAGCTCAATAATAAAAAGAAATATTTTTTAAAAGTAATTTTATTTTTACTGTGTAATTCTTAATTTTGCTTTGTTTCAACCTGTTTTATTAACTCCAGTGCAAATGGATAGTTTCTTTATCTCATAGTTGTGACTTTATAAGATTTTAAAATATAGCTAAAAAGATAAAGGGAAAAATGGTTAACCCAGATAATTTGACAGTGTTATATAGTAACAAAATAAAAATATTTAAAAGATGTGAAAATATTTGTTTTTCTTTTAAGAAGATTCTCTATTTGAGGATAATGACCTAAAGTCATAATGGGTGACTCCTTGTTCATCTTATTTTTTACTAAGGATTAGGTCTGATGGGAGCAAAAGACTTGGAGAAAATTTTTCTCTTTTCAAAATAGTCTACTCAGATAATTAATGATAGAAGGAAATTTCTTCATCATTATTGAATTGCTACTTTAAGTTTAATTATTTGTTATGGAAGTTTTAAATATATACTTTCAATATACTGAAATGATTCATTTAATTTTAATGTGTGTTATTTGTTTTAATTCTAGTACTGAATGAAATTATCTCCTGTTGTTTTGTTATTTATGTTTTAGGAAAATTCTCCAGTAATTTTCAAGGTAGAGTTTGGCAGCCTAGTTTAGATTCATGCAATTTTTATTTGCTAATTTATTTGCTGAATTTCAAAACTAAGATGTACCATTATAGATATACTTCAAAGAGGCAAATATATTTTCATCAAAAATTGAAAACATAGCATTAAAATGTATTTAATATTTTCTTCAACAGCTATGTTCTAGTAAAGATAAATATGGGTATATAATTAAAAATTTATTAACACATTTAATAATTGTACTAATCTTGGTGGTCTCTTTTCTTTAATTATCTTTAGTGAGATTTGTGTAAACCCACTGTACATATTCCCAGAATCTGGAATTAATAATTGTCTTTTCTTTTTCTTTTATTGGTTAAAATAATTTGAAATTTAAAAATAATTAGTGTCTTTCTTTTCTCTCTCTGCCTTTATTGGCAATTATTTTCTGGCAACACATTGGCTACACAAATAAAGTTCACATACAGGTTGCATACCAAAGAAGTTATAAGTGGAATATTAGCTATAATAATTACTTTACAATGATAAAATGTATAATGTTCTATTTGAGATCAAATGACATAATTTTTGTCAATATCCAGGTAGCATTCCCAGAGAGTAATTGATAATTAAGAAAATTATAACTAAAGGCATTAATCATTTAAAAAAGAATACCATTTCCAGACTATGTGGATTTAAGCCAGAAGAATAGAAACCAGACCAATATAGGGCCACATTTGGCTGACTCAATGTAACAACACAGAGATGTGATGGTGATGGCATAATGACATCACCACTCTCTCGGGACCAATCATTTGGAATGCAGGTGGCCAAGCTAGACTGATCTCATCGGAAAATAGCTAACCCATACAAACCAACTTTTTCAGGGCATAAAACTGCATGTTCTGTCCATTTGCATCACGGGGGTAAAGGATCTATACAGGTGGTATTACAATATTAAGTTGAAGATGTTATGGGTAATCTAGGACAAATTCTCCTGCTTAACAATTAAAGCATCTATTATAGATATTATTTAAAACATTAATACTAGTTGGACCAAGGTTTTGTTGAAAAAGCCTAATAGCCAATATGTATACATTATCATTATTTTTCTGGCATCTGTTCAATAGAACAATGTTTTCCTTCCTTCCTTCCTTCCTTCCTTCCTTCCTTCCTTCCTTCCTTCCTTCCTTCCTCCTTCCTTCTTTTTTCCCTAACATTCCTCCTTCTTTTCTTTCTTCCTTTCCTTTTTCCTTCCTTCTTTCCTCTCTCATCTCCCTCCTTCCTTTCTTTTCTTCCTCTTATGGACTATATTGTATCAACATTTAATGATATAAACTCATAAGGTGTTACAAGAGTTGTGTAAATTGATTTAAGTTCATTTTTTTTATTTATGTGACTTCATCCATTTGAGTAGATATAATTCTGATATTAGAATTAAAAAGATATAACTGCATAATTTAATTTTTAAATTCTAATTTTTTTCCTGATACTTTTTTATGCATATACCAAAATGAAGCCACCAAAGCTGAAACTTTTCTTTAAGATCTAGTCTGGCCTTTTGGTTCAAAGCAGTTTGGATTGTCATTAAAAATCCAAAGTTTATGCAAATCTGATTTAAGCCATGCCCAAGTGATAATGTTTTATTTCTCCTAAGTGTTTGATTCCTTGATAATCCTTGCATTTGCATGTGTTCTAAATACCTATGGATGGTCAATGCTTCAATAAAGAAAACCTGAAATCTAAAGAGAAGAATAAATTACATAATAAATACTAATTGTTGTTTCTTTAGTAATTATCCCTAAGCTTTCAAGGAAATATTGCTATTATTCCCATACACTAAAACACACAGGTAGATAATTCTTTGCTGCAACCACATGTGGGTACAGATGAACTTTGGTAAAACAGAGAGCTAAACATTTTATGGAAAGGGCAATAATCTGTTACTGAAATATGTAGGGGATTTTCTTTGGGAAATTTGTTTGTTCTGAGTTGGGTAACTTATCAAAGGCAGAAGAAAGGTGACAATCTATTTGAAGCCATAATTAAAAATTCATTCTATTTCCTTCTCACGGTCACTCATTAACAACAACAAAATCCAAAACAACAACACTCTCTAAGTAAGGTTCTGCAAGTAAAAGTTCTTCCTTTTGGATGGCCTTAGGAGAGGCTTGCAAGGACAGCTGGTTTGGTTAATTACAAATTTAAACTTTATGCCATTGAGACATAATTTCAGTGAATAATATTTTCCAGACAGAGTTTAATAAGTAACTTGCGGTTGAGTAGCCTTTTGCCCAAAAAAGGGAACCAGGTCTCTGTGACTACCTTCTACATTCAGAGAGCATGAGGGTAGAGGATGTTAACTTGAACACCCTAGGAACTAAGTTCCAGTAACCTTATCAGAGTCTAAGAGATGACCCCACCCTAGATGTTGTGAAAGAAGGATTGTTGAAAGAGCACCTGGCATTTCACCCTGAACTCCCGTAACACTTGCTGATTCACTGACCACAGTGAGGGAAAGTACAGTAGATGTTCAGCTGGCCTTCCTGGGTGAGTCCTGCTGGTAAACTTGGACTACAGCTGAGAAATCACAGGTTTTGACATTCACATACTGAAACTTTTGCTCAAAAATGTGGTAAAACAAGTAAATTTGTAAAAGAAATGTCTTTTACAGTGTTGGTCCTCTTACTGTTGTTCTTTACGAATTACTTACTGAGAAGTAGTGGGGATTGTTAGCACCTGGTATAACCAGAAGTCTGATTTTTTTTTAAACAGATTTTCTTTAGGTAATTTAGGAAGGCTATGTTTACACTTGTTTAACATGAATGGGTTAGAGAAAAGATATTTCACGCTGTGGCCACTAGTTCTGACATTTTTACTTTTAGAAATACTATCTGATCCGAGTAGAACCAAACAAGACTTACTTGGATCTGTAAGAATTAAGAAATTGATAATATATGCAATGATCGAAAAAATTTTATTTTTACCCTTTTATGTATGTGATTGGGAAAACAGTCACACACATATATATATATATATGTGTGTGTGTATATATATATATATATATATATATATATATATTAGAATTATAGTGGGACCAAACTACACTCTTATATGTTGCTAGTCCTTTATAAAACTAATAAACAGAAAAAACAAAATTGACCTGATATTTTCCTCCAGTAAAATGATGAGCTTTTGCTAAGTCAAAAGCATAAGAAAGTCAGAAGTAACAGGATGATAAATTAACTACCACTCAGACAATATTCAAATAATTATCCTATCATGAATATTCTCCTGTTAAGTTCCCTAGTCATATCTCCAGTACTTTTTAGAAATGTTAGTTTCATGAGAGTACAATTATGTATTTTTCATTTTTATACCAGTATGGGAAACTTACATTTAATAAAAAAATTTAAAAATCAGTAAATGACTAGACTCGGACTTCTTAGAATATGATTATAGAAATTTAAATCAATCCAACAAATATGTGTTAAATCTATAAAACATTGATAGCTTATAGAATCTATAGATTATATCTATGCTCCCTGAATTAAAAACAAACAAACAAGAAAACCTCTCTTTTTAATGATAACACTGACTGTGGTCTAATGGCCTAGGGGCAGAGTTGTGATAAATGACTTATAAAATATATTAGAAAATCATAACAAAAGTACAGAAGCCAGGATTTCTGTGATTTGAATGTTTCTATAAGTTAGTGGGAAAGTAGATAAGAACAATGAATGAACATTTATTGTGTCCCTTATATGTGTTGTACATCTTTATGTTTCATATTAATGAAATTGGTAAGAATTTAGGAAACTAAGTATCAGTGCAGTTGTTAAACTGTTCAGGACAGACAAAACAATACTATGTTTTACCAATTTGTAAAGACTCTCTTCAATTCAGTAGGTTTGTTTAATTTTTAAAGTCAATTATATTGAGGTATAACATACATACAAAAATGTACCTATTTTAAGCATACTGAAAAGATTTGCACAAATGCAACCACCACACAATGAATATATAATTTTTTATCAACTCAAAGTTCCTTTGCTTCCCAAACTAGTGAACCACCTTGTCCCAGTCTAATCCAGTAAATCACTGAGTTGTTATCTGTCTCCATGTTGCTTGGCTTAATCTAGAATTTTGCATCAATCATATCATACAGAGTGTACTCTTTAGTGTCTGACTAATTTCAGTCAGCATAATGGATTTGAGATTTATCCATGTATTGTATATCAACTTCCCTCTTTCTTTTCCCTGAGTTGCAGTAAATTATGCTATATTTCATTGTCTGAGTTTACCACATTTTTTTATCATTAATCTGTTAATAGATATTTGAGTTTACCCAGTTTTTGACTGTTCTGAATTAAGCTCTTTTGCATATTAATTTACAAGGTTTTATTATTTACATTTTTAAAAGTAGAAAAGGACATATTTTTTATTTATGATCAATAAATACCCAAAAGTAGAATTGCTAGATTTTATGACAAGGACAGGTTTAATTTTATAAGAAATTAGTGAACAGCGCTCTAACATGGGTGAACTTTTGGTATATATTTGCTTCCATCAGAAACGTATGAGACTTCCAAACCCTGGCCAGTTTGGCTCAGAGGTTGGCGTTGGCCTGCAGACTGGAAGGTCACAAGTTCGATTCCTGGTCAAGGGCACATAACTAGGTTGAAGGTTTGATCTCTGGCCCTGGTCAGGGTAATTCAGAAGGCAATCAATCGATTAGATACACATTGATTTCTCTCTCTCTCTCTCTCTCTCTCTTTCTCTCTCTCTCTCTCTTTTCCGCCCTTCCACTCTATGGAAAAATCAATGGAAAAATATCCTCGGGTGAGAATTAACAATAACAACAACTATATATACATATATATGAGACATCCAGTTACTCCACTTCTTCGCTATTACTTGATTCTCAGAATTTTATCTTCTTGTTTTGTTTTATTTGGTTGTTTGTCTTTGGCATTATTTTGGGTGTGTAGTAGTTTCTAATTTTGTTTTAACTAGCAATTTCTAGATGACTAATGATGTTTAGCATATTTCCATGTGCTTATTGTCCATTTATATTTCTTCTTTTGTGAAGTGTTTTTTTTTCATACTTTGAACTTCTAATATGGCCTTTTGTTTTATCTATATCTGTATATGTAGTCTGAATACAAAATTTTGTCAGTTATATGCACTATGAATATTGTTCCCCAGGCAGTGGCTATTTTTTACATCTTCTTAACAATGTTTTTTAGAGCAGAATATTTTAATTTTGCTGAATCCAATTCATTATTTTTTCCTCTAATGATTAATGAATTCTTCCTATCAAATAAATATATACTGCCATGGCCGGTTTGCTCAGTGGTTAGAGTGTCGGCCTGCGGTCCAGAGAGACCCGGGTTCAGTTCCCGCTAAGGGCACGTACCTCGGTTGCAGTTTGTCTCCAGCCCTGGTTGGGTCGTGAGGATGGCAGCCACCTGATGTGTCCCTTTCATATCAATCTCTCTCTCTCTCTCTCTCTCTCTCTCTCTCTCTCTCCCTCCTGCTCTATCTGAACAAAAATGGAAGAATGTCCTCGAGTGAGGATTAAATAAATAAATAAATAAATAAATAAATAAATAAATAAATATTTGCTTACCCAAAGGTTATAAATAATTTTTTCTTTTATTTTTGTGTATGTATGAAGAGAGAAGTTGATAAATATGTTTTCCACTTAGATATGCAGGTTAGCCAGACTATTTTTTGAAAAACAAAACAAAACTATGTTTTCTCTGTTGAATTATTTTGGCACCATTGTCACAAATCAGTTGAACCTACAGCTATTGTTTTAGATTAAAGGCTGTTCATTACCAACATCTCACTATCTTAATTACCTTAGTTTTTTAGAAACTTGTTAAATAAGGTTGTATATATCTTCTAAATTTGTTCTTTTCAAAACAGTTGGGCTACCCTATATTCTTTGCTTTTAGAACCATCTTTGTTAATTCTAGTGATACGCTTATAGATTCCTAGGATTTTGTATGTATAAGTATATGCCCCCTTGCCCTGGCTGGTTTGGCTCAGAGGTTGGAGCATCAGCCCACAGACCAGAGTCTCAGGTTTAATTCCGGTCAAGGGCACATATCTCAGTTGTGGTTCTCTTCCCGGCCCTGGACGGGGTCCTACAGGAGGCAGTCAATTGATGTGTGTCTCTCACATCGATGTCTCTCTGTCTCTCTCCCTCCCACTCTGTCAGAAGATAAATGGAATAGTATCATCAAGTGAAGATTAAAAAAAGAAAAGAAGAATGTACCTTCTTTAAGTAAATGCAGTATTATTTCTTCTTTTCCAATACATAAGTCTTTTATGTCTTTGTTTTATGTTAATGCACAACTAAGGCTATAAGTACAATAGTCAACACAGTAGTTAAAGGAGGCATTCTTGCCTTGTTGCAGTCTTAGAGGAAAGTATACTGTTTCTATACTCATTCTGTATAAGACAAATCCTAGTACACTTATTTCATGGCCTGCCATATAGACTATGTTGGTGAACGTTTTATGTGCACTTGAAAAACTACGCAATCTGGTGTTTATGGTGGAATGGGTAGTGTTTTTAAAATGTCAAGCCAAGCCCTGGATTATTTGGCTCAGCGGTTAGAGCATCGGCTTGGGGTCCAGAGAGACCAGGGTTCGGTTTCCACTAAGGGCACGTACCTTGGTTGCAGTTTGTCCCTGGCCCTGGTTGGGTCGTGCGGGAGGCAGCCACTCAATGTGTCCCTTTCATGTTGATGTTTCTCTCTCTTTCTCTCTTCCTCTCTTTCCCTCCCACTCTATCTGAACAAAAAATGGAAAAATGTCCTCAGGTGAGGATACAAAAAAAAAAAAGGAAAAAAAAAGTCAAACCAAATCATCTTTTAAATTTTTTTTTTTGTACATTCCCCTAGTGGGAACAGAACCCGGGACTCTCTGGTCCACAGGCTGACCCAACGCTCCAACCGCTGAGCCAAACTGGGGCAAGCCAAGTCATCTTTTAATTTTAGTCTCATTTTCTTTATTTTTACTGATTTTTTGTATACTCAAACTATTAATTTATGAGAATTATTTTTTAATTCAAAGAAACCCTTACTTGCTTTATATTATTGTGATCAAATATTTTAACTTTAACTATTTTTTTTTTATCTGTGGATAGTAGACAACATTGATATTGTTTTATACAGTCAATGATTGTTGACAAAATTTACATATTTTTGGTTCATGCTTTGCTACTTCTTTCACATTCTTTAAAAAGCTATTTTATTTCTTATTTTTAGGTGTCTTTGATCATAAAAGCTCTCGTGTCAGTTTGTCCACAAATTCCTGAAATGTGAATTACCTCTGTCTGGAAGCTCCCCAGGGCCACTTTACCTTGTACTGCCAACACACGAACTTGGTGGATTAAGACAAAAGCAATTGATTGCTTCACAGTTTGGGTGACTAAAAGTCTGAAATCAAGGTACCAGCAAGGCCATACTCCCCCTGAAACCTGTAAAGAAGAATGTGTCCTTGCTTCTTCCTAGCTTCTGTTGGTTTACCTGCAATTCTTGACTTCCTCGGCTTGCAGCTACAAGACTTCAATCTCTGCCTCCATGAACACAGGACATTCTCTGTTGTATGTCTTTGTCTCTTCCTTTTCTGTAAGGACACAAATCTTATTTCGGTATGACTTCATCTTAAATAATTACATCTACACCTACTCTATTTTCAAATTGGGTCCTATTCTGAGGTACTGGGTGTTAGGACTTCAACATATAGGGGCACAATTCAAACCATAACTATGAGTATGGAGTTCTGATGAACAGTTGTTTTGTTTTTTTCCATCAATTTAATTTTTTTCAAAGCTAACAATTTTGAAGACATAGTCAGTTGTTTTCTTGCTTTCATTTACAGTTTAAAACCCTCAATTCCTCTTGTCATTTACTCTAGTTTATCTGAATTGTTCTCCCTCTGGCTGCTTTGAAGGTGTTTTTCCCTACCTTGCCATTCTGCAATTTCCCAATGATTTGTACCAACATGCGTTTCTTTGTGTCTTCAACTCAGGATCGAATTGACTTAAGGAGCCCAAGAATGATTAAATTGTATTAAGGCAGAAGAGTTCTCCCCAGGTATTGTCTTAAAAAATGCCTCTCTTCAGTTTTCTCAATTCCTCTGAAACTATAGTTAGGTTAGAATTAGATTTTCGTTGTTTCTTTGCCATTATTATTTAACCTGGAGACACAATATCCTCTTGCTCCAAGTCACCAGGAATTGTCATCTGTTCCCACAGCAAACTGTGACATCAGTGTTTACCTTTGCTAGGAATGTGCACTTTTAACATCATGTTTGACCTTTAACAAATATACACACATACACACACACACACATATGTATATATATATTCAGTTTTCATAAATATATATTTTTTTATATATATCTGTACACAGTAGGTTTTTTTTTTCTTTAATATCTTATTTTGTCCATGCCCCTAGCGGGAACCGAACTCCAGACTCTTTGATCCGCAAACCGATGCTCCAACCACTGAGCCAAACTGGCCATGGCAACACAGTAGGTTTTTTATAAAATCTGTTTCCAATAGAGCTTCATAAAAGAAATTTCTATAGATATCTAGTCTACCATATTGTAGGCTACTACATTGCATTCAGTACCCAAAGATACTCCATTGCATTCAGCACATGAACTAAGATGCTACATTGCATTTTGTTGTCATGTCGACTTAATCTTCTCCAATATGTGAAAATGTGTTCGGTTTTTTTTGTTCTTTAAAACCTTGTCATTTTTATTTTTTTATTTTCTATTTTTAGTTATTATAATATTATTAACTATGTCCTCTATGCTGTACTATACTTTCCAATAACTGTTCTTATAATTGACAATTTATACATCTTAATGCCTTTCCCTTTGTACTCATCTACCAACAACTATCTTATGTTTTCTGTATCCAATAAATTTGTTTGCTTGTATATTTTGCTTTTTAGATTCAAAAAGTGAAATCATGTAGTAATACTACTGGCATTTTTAACAGAATTAGAACAAATAATACTAAAATTTGTATGGAACCACAAAAGACTTTCAATAGCCAAAGCAATCTTGAGAAAAAAAACTAAAATAAAATTGATGTACTACCATACCTGATATCAAACTATACTGCAAGACCATAGTAATCAAAACAGCATTGTACTAGCATAAACACAGGCATATAAATCAATGGAACAGAATAGAGAACCCAGAAATAAACCCACAATAATTTAGTTCCATAAGTACTTTTTAGTTATATAGCCTCAAGGCATACATTAGTGGCATTAGAATATAAATGGAATACAAATGAAATACACATAGTTTACTTGTTACCTTACAAAGTAGTTTGAAGTTTATTGCAACCATAATTTTTGAAGAGATCAGTTATATGACATGATGCAGATTATGCAAAAAGGTAAGCTTTACATGAGTGGAAGTAGAGGAGGAATTCCATAAGTCATGGAAAGTGCAAAGAAATAAGGGCAACAAGGTAACTTAAAAAATAATTCTAACATAGATACTTGACGACAAACTCATTTTGCTAAAATAATTACAGTGCATTCGGGAAAAGGTATATTCTTGATATAATCTTAAAATTGTAATCATATGATCACTACATCTGGAAAATAACAGTCAAAATTAGACTGAACTTTGTCTGGAATTTACATGGCTCTGTCAAATGTCAAGCTTCTCTCTTCCTCACCAATTTCAAAAATGTTTCACCATGATTTCAAACAGTGAATCATCCCATCCTGTGCCAACCATCTGTTTTGTCTGCCCCCTCATTGACTCAAATTAGATGATGGAGGGCAGGGCAGCTTCTCAAGAGCAGCCATTAACACTGGAGGATGGAAGGTGCTGGCAGCAGACTTTCCATTGGAAATTGTGGACCATTAAAACTGGCAAGGAGAGACTCACAGACAGAGCACCGAAGAGTAAAATAAAGCCAAGCGCAAGAAAAGTGTGGGAAATATTAAAAGATACAAAGATCAGCTAATCAATATAAAAATTACACAGCAAAGTTGAGAAGTTGTCAGATAGCAAAAGGAAAATAAAGCGGTGAAAGCATCATCTAAAAAATAATGAGAATATCGGGATCCTACGTATGGCAAAATTACGACTTTATAAAAAATAGTGCTCTCTCTCATATTTAAACACTCTCTATTGAGTAGGATTTATATTTGTAGAAAGATGAGTAATAAAAATAATTTACTATCAATTCCTTTTGTTTTGAACATGTTTGAAAAAAAAAAAAAAAGAAACAATCCAGTGGAGTGTTCTAGTGGATTTATAGACATGGAAAAAATGGATATGTTTTAGGAAAATTCTTTTAGATAATATGAACAAACAAAATTTAGCAGATTGTACTAACACAGTTTATTTTCTGGTAAATAAGTCTCCATCCACTTTTTTTCTGAAGGAATGTATGTTCTTAAATTCAAAGAGTGTGAAGCAACTAGAAAAAGTGCACGTTCTTTGCTTTTTATAATGTGATAATTGTTAATTTATGTGATTTACTAAAGATTTCTCAAAAACAGATAAATGTGGAAAAATTTTAGTAATGTATATTTCAAATAACATAAAATATTTATTTATATTCTTATCACATTATTATAATATAAAATAACACCCCTAACCACAATGTATAAACAATTTTATTATGAAAAATGAAAACAATAGAATTGTACCTTCTTTAAGACGTTTTCTTATGTGATTTGTATGATCACTTTTTATCTATCTAATGTTACTGCTTTACTAGCTTAAAACATCAGATTATACTAGAATTTGACTGTGTTCGATTTTACTACACTTAGAGATAGTGTAATGATAAAAAGAATTGACGGCTATAGTCTCATACTCTATAAACAATCTATTGTCATGTCATGTACTCTTCTTAAAAATGAATCCTTGCCCAGCCAGCCAGGTGGCTCATTTGTTGAGCATCATCTGTACACCAAAAGGTTGCAGGTTCGATGGTGGTCAGGGCACATACCCAGGTTGTGGGTTTGATCCCCGTTGGGGAGAGTAAGGGACTCAACAAATCAATGTTTCTCTTACACATTGATGTTTCTCATTTCTCTCTCTCTCACTCAAAAAAAAAAAAAATCAAGAAACATCCTTGGATGAAGATTTAAAAAAACACAAATAGAATCCCGTCTGACCATTTGTTACCAATGTCAATATCATCCAAGTCCCCACCAACTCCTCTGAACTACTAAAATAACTTATCCTCTTAACTGCTTCTCCCTGCTTTCTCTCTTATTCGTTAATAGTTATTCTTTATAAAGATGTCAGAATTATCTTCCACAACTATAAATTAATGTATGGCTCTCCACTGATCACAACTCTCCAAAGACTTTCCAACAACCAGCAAACTTAGAAGAAAACCCAGAGACTTTCCTATGGCCTATGAGGTCTACAGAACCTGCTCCCTGCCTACCTCTCCAGCCTCCTGCCTACTGCTCCCGATTCTGCACTTTGCTCTAACCACACTGGCCTTTTGGCTCTGCTACCTCAAGACCTTTGGTTTTCTTCGTACTTCTCCTTAGAAATCTCTTCTCTAAGGCCTTTTTGCAGAGTTATCTGTATCACTTTTACCAGACCCTGCTTAGATGTCCATCTCTTTTATTTAAAAAAAAAAGCTTTTCTTGCTTGTCAAAAATAGGCCACTTCTTTTCCCATTAATTTCTTTCATAACATTTATCAATACTGGAAACTACATTATATATTTATTTTTCTCATTTAATTTTAGTTTGCTGGCATGTAAGTTTCTAAAAACAGGAATATTCATAGTCTTATTTATTACTGTATTTCTAACTGTGCCTATCACAGAATAATTAATTATATGATAAATACTTGTGGAATAAATGAATGAACAATGACTGAATAAATGAATTTTGGATATTGCTTGAAATCATTTAAGTTCATTTTCTCTAAACACAAATCCTCAACATGTTAATTTAAACTACTCTCATCTATCATGTGGTCCTCTCATTATTTTCAAATGTTTTAATAATTTGTGCTTATGACTCCCACATTTTGTTCTCTAGAGCTGGCCTCTTCTCTTGAGCTTGCTGACTTATATACTTATTTAGAAAATTGCATGTATCAAGTTCATGGCCCTGCTGTGAGTGCTATGCTCACAGAAAAGGGAATAAATGATGTGATTAAAAGAACCTCCTGTCCTTAAGAAGTTTATAATCTAGAAGACAGATTTGTTATGTTGTAAAATTACAGACACTTCTTAAGCAAGTATTTGATATTAGAGAATTGAAGATCATGTCCAAGTGTAATAATCCTATAAATTTTCATAAAGCAGGTAGCATTTGATAAAGGCCTTGGAAAAATTTTGGTTCAGGGTGAGAGGAGAGAGTAATAGGTATTTCAAAAGGAAACACTGTGAACAAAGGTGTCTAAGCTCGAGATTTTATTAATGAATGCTAAGTACTTTGGTGTGGATCGGGGCAAGAATTCATAAAAAGGAAATATGGAGATAAAACTTGAGAGATAGTTAAGAGCTGTATTTTGAAAGATGCGTTAAACTCTGGTAAGGAATCTGGATTTTTCAATGATGAAAAACTGAAGCGGAAGAACAGTATTAACACAGTGCAGTGAATTTTTAATCCTTAGAGTACGGTGCAAAATAGATTAGAAACAGATGAGGCAAGAATCAAGGAGGCTTTTAGGAGATAATTTTTCAATGTAATACAGTGTAACGATGGCCCAGGTGGTGAGAGCAGGGAAGACATGTCAACTAGAGATGCGATGTTTATGTTTTACGTGTTCTGGGAATACTGTCCCTGAAGTGTGGCATTTCTGCAGCCTCTCTACAGGTCTGGAAAACCATGCAGGCAGCTCACTGTTGAGGGAGCAGCCCTAAGCAGCCATGTGATGTGGGGGTGACTGCTTTCTCTGACTAGAGATGATTGGACCAAATAGGCATCTGACTCTCTCTGGGTGTGGCCGTGATTGTGTGTAAGGTGTGTGGTGCATTAACGTGAATGATTTAGACAAATAAGGGTAATGGTCATTCATTGGACTAGCTAGATTCCCTCTCAGGGGAATTTGAATCCAAGTCACAAATGGAAGGAACCTGAAAATATACACTCAGATGCCATAAGAGATCTTGAGCCTTTAGTGAGCCAAAGCAATGAGCAGATAGATATAATGGGTTATATATATATATATATATAACAGATAGTTGGTGTTGGCAGAAGTAGAAACACATTGATAAGTGTCATATTCTTAATGGAAATGGACTAACCTAGTTTATAGTCAAACCAACTTCCAGAAACTGTAATAAATGGTCTGTAATTTTTATTCTTCTTATCAGGCCTCTTCTGTAATTTTGCAGGTTCTCTTGAGAACTGGTTATGTAAGAAAGATTTCTGTGTCTTTCCCCACCCCCACTTCTATTCCCTTTCTTTCCCTTCCTCTCCCCTCCCCACCCCTCCCCTCTCCTTTCCCTTTACCCTGCCTTCCTTCCTCCCTCTGTCCTTCCTTTCTCTTATTCCTTTACCTCTTTGGGTCACCTCTTTATTTCTTACATAACTGTTTAAAATAAACTTCTTTTTTTTTAACTCTGTAGTAATGTAAACAAAATAACCTAAAGCTACACATTTAAGTTTAAGGTAATATATTTAGAATATACACACAAATATATATAAAACACATAAATAAGAAATAAGTACATAAATATAATAAGCTCTAAATAAATATTGATTGATCATAATTGTGCTATTATTTGGGTGGGGGCTTGAATTTGAACCTTGTACTATATAAAGTAATAGTCCCCTCAATAAATATTTGTTAAACATTTGTTCAGTGATCTTAAAGAGCACTGGTTAACCTGGAAAATACTTTTTCAATGTGACAGAATGGAAAATATTTCTGGTGTTGTTTCTGTTATCTGTGCTATGCAATAAACTTAGGCATTTAAAAGAACAAGTAAGTCATATTTCTCATAGTACTAGAGGTTGACTATGCTCAACTAAGCAGTTCTTGCTGAGGGTTTTGTAATTAGTGTTGTCTGGGTCTGAAGTTGTCTTGGAGGTTTGTATACAAATTTGTCTGAAATGCATGGATTTTGAGATAGAATAGATGTGGCTCTGAAGGCACCTCTGTGTGGCTTCTCCAGCAGGGAAGCTTCAGAAGAGTCAGACTTCTTACATGGTATCAAGACATATGGGCATATGTCTTGAGGCATATGGCTAAAGACAGGCGGCAGAACAGAGCTATATTATCTCCTATTTCCTAACCTCAGAATCTATGCAGGGAAGCACTGTGGTGACCTTTTATTCAAGGAGAGGGGAGTTACATGCTACCTCTTGACTGGAAAAGTATCAGAGAACTTATAGACATGTTAAATCACATTTTCAGTATCAAATTATATAATAGAAATCAACCTGGATAAGAGGGTGACCAACCAGCCCAGTGTGCCTTGACTTACAGATTTCCTGGGATAGAGGATTTCAATGATAAAACTGGGAAAGTCCTGAATGAATTCCAAAGAATTGATCACCTACAATTATTTTGTAACAAAGAAAATTGGAATATAAGGTAGAGAGCTAGTAAATAAAATTTTCACTATGCCAATTTTCACAAGAAATACAAAATTATGTCTCATGAAAAACTACAAAGAATAAATGCTTTCCTGAAAGAGTGATTCTTGGTCAAATAAAATTGACAGTCTTTAATATCTCTTGCTTAGAGACTTAGATAATTTATCCCAGCAGCATACAAATATCTTTGATCACCAAATATTTCTTTTTCACATAAAACTTGTTAAATGAATCACATTTGAAAAATGATGAGCTAGATACATGCAAACAATGCCATAAAAATGTCTATTTGTGGAGACACCTCTAAGGATCAGAAAATATTAGAGATTAAAGAGCACAGTGAGGTTGAAAATGCTTTGCATGTACTCTGGCTTACTAATTTGATGCTAGGTATATGAAAATTACATCCGTTCAGGTAAAGATTGAAGTACATAGTTAAGTCATGAATTTACAGAAATGAGTCAATTTTGTTTTAAATAAAATAAAGTAACAGAAACCCAAGCTGAAATTATCTGGCTAAATGTCTGTGTGGGGAAGTTCACACATCCTCCTCACTTTCTGCTTCACTCTAATCAGAAACATTAGTCTTCTCATTCTCGTGAATATCAAATTCACCTGCAGTGGAAAAATACAGGAGCATTCAAGTTTCTATTACAAAAACACAAAATACAGTTTGAAAAATATGCTATAACTGTCTTGAAAGTCGGGTTTAATAATTTTGTAGACACATTTTTTAAATTAGTTAATAAAATTTAAGAATATTTTTAAAGCCACAATATGATACTAAGTTTAGAGGGAAAGTAGCGTACTCCTGTGGTAATGATCCTTCTCCTTCTCCTTCTCCTTCTCCTTCTCCTTCTCCTTCTCCTTCTCCTTCCCCTTCCCCTTCCCCTTCCCCTTCCCCTTCCCTTCCTCCTCCTCCTCCTCCTTCTTTAATGCAGGGGTGTTGCATCCTTAAAGTTCTTTAATGAACCAAAACCTACAAATTGGCAATTCTGTAATCAAAATGCAATATGATGTCCTAAACAATGTCCAAGAGAGGACAGTGCTGATTTGGGGTCTAGTTTTGTGGCTTACTATGCTGTGTGATATGAGGAAACAAAAATTTCTCAGAACCTGAGATTTCTCATCTATAAAATACAGGATGAGCCCTGGCCAGTTGGCTCAGTGGTTAGAGCGTCAGCCTGCGGTCCGGAGAGACCCTGGTTCAGTTCCCGCTAAGGGCACGTACTTCGGTTGCAGTTTGTCCCTGGCCCTGGTTGGTCGTGCGGGTGGCAGCCACTCGATGTGTCCCTTCACGTCGATGTTTCTCTCTCTCTCACCCTTCCTCTCTCTCCCTCCCACTCTATCTGTACAAAAAATGGAAAAATATCCTCGGGTGAGGATTAAACAAAACAAAACAAAAAAAAATACAGGATGATTCCTCTTATTGCCAAATCTTGAAGTTACTGGATGGATAAATGAGATAGTATGTGTGAAAAAAAATTGGAAAATAAATTGTGATTTTATGTTAACGCTATGATAAGGAATTTATATTAAGAAGGTATAGCATCCCTTCAGATAATAATTACTAGTTATGAAGTACTTTCTCACTGCCCTGATTTATGCTAAGTGCCCATTTAATTTGTTCTAAGAGCAATTTGGTTAGAGCAGCAATTTTCAAACTTTATGTGACAAGAATTTTTAAAACATGCAATATCTGACAACTTAGTCAGGGACACTGACCTTTTTCCTTTAAATTGTCAAATAAAAAATGACAACAGTCAATATACAATATCTGTCCAGTGTGAATGAATCAGAATTACATCTATTTTTTTGTGTGCGATGGGCAAAAAATGTCAAATATATTTTTGGTATGCTGCAGAATTTTAGTAATTAGTTTATGTGTGTCATGAGAAGAAAAAGATTGAAAGTCGCTGGGTTAGAGGAATATTATTCTCATTTTACAGAGGAGGAAACTGGGGATCAGAGTTAGAAAGTCATTTCTCAAGGTCACACATCTAATCAGGAGGAAGCAAATGTGCCCGTTCTCTTTCTTACATAGTGCCCTGGACATCGTGGAGATCAGATTTTGCCCTTGACTTCAAGAAGTTCTTGGAGCCCTGGCCAGTTTGGCTCAGCGGTTGAGTGTCGGCCTACAGACCAGAGAGTCCCAGATTCAGTTCTTGCTGGGGGCACATACCACACACACAAAAAAAGTTCTTGGAGATCTAGTGTTATAGGCCTAAAAAATATCTGTACATAACATTGGTAGCTATTTATATTAGATGACATGACTCTATTAAGAAAGACTTAACTTTTCATTGACCAGAACTATTTGTCAGGCTCCATGTGGACAATGCAAACACTATGGCCCACATTTCACTCAACAATTCAGCCAAGAAGATAATATCGCATTTACACATGAGGAGACGGAGATTCACACTGGTTAAAAAATTGCCTAAAGAGGTGGTAGAAATTAAATTTAGGTCTGTTTATCTTTTAATCTCAATTTTTCTTCTTTTTAACATACACCACCTTCTACACATTGGAGAAACATTTCAAATGAGTTATTAAAATGAAAGCTAAAAATTTTAGGTACACTGAGCTAAAAGACAAAAGCATTGATTGAACAAATATTGTGAGTGTAAAACCTTGGAAAGCTAAACATTACTTAGTGCTTTCTTAGCAATTCACAACAGGCCCATCAGGGGCTGTCAATCAATAAGGACCCAATAAAATCAAGAGAGTTAAAAAGAGTACATCCCCATTCCAAACAGCTGTTTCAAATTTTCTCACCTACACTTAATGCTAAGATTCATTTTGTCTAATGATTAATATTCTAAAACTTCTATTTTGTCTTCTATCAATGCACGTTTTACTGGGAGCAAAGGGACCCCTTAATAAAATGAATGAGGTAGTAACCTTTATACTGCAGTATTTATGATTTTCTATTTTATTGGCCTTCCTAAAAATTTACTTTTCTTTATTCATGTTGCTCTTTGGGTATGAGTTGCCAAAACAATACATTTTACGTAAAATATTAATCAAATGAACTGAAAGGATATTGATTAATTCATTTGCACACATTTTTTTTCCCCTGAAAGCAGAATATAGCTGAAAGGTGAATCAAAATAGAAAAGATGTTTTCCAAAGGAAAAAAAATACAAAAGGTAAGAAAGAAAGAAAAAACTCATCTGTGTTGAACTCGATTTTCATGGCTTGGATGATGCCCATTGCAATCCAAATGTAACACCACTAGCCAGTGTGCCTGCTATGACGTTTTGTGCAGACAGAACCTATGCAGCTTGCTTTGTGGAACCAGAGTGGGGCCATCACAAATATAACATCTGGAAAAGGAGGAAAAAACCTTCATCTAAGGGAAATATTGGGACAGGAGGTGGCAAGGAACTGAAGGACTTCGTTTTCTAGTTCATGCATTTTTGTTCCATTTTTACCTTCTATTCTTAAAAAGGGTAAGAAATAATACTACTCTCCATTAAATGCCTGCAGGGAACACTGTAAATGGGGCATTATTATTTCATTGTGCTAATTTTACTGAAGAAAGTTTAAAGTTCAGAAAAGTTAAGGAATCTTACCAAGGCCACACAGATAATAATAATATTAATTCTGAGACTTCACATTCCATCTGGCATTGATTTTTCTACTAAACATGTCAGAAGGGATTCAGACATTGTAAACTAAATTAACAACTGCTCTTAGAATGCTCTAGCTACGCACATGGTAATAGGAAATGTGTTGTTTTGTGTGTGTGTGTTTCCTATTACTTGTGTACATATTAGTAGGAGCAGCGGCGTCCTGTGTTTCGTCCATGGAATCGCAGTTACACAGAAGTAGGGAATCACGTGCTCCACTTCACACAGAAGTGTTTGCAGGCCTTTGTGGACATGAAAGTGGGCCCTGAGAAAGAATAGTAAGTTCTCTACGAATTGCTTATACTTGATAGAGTTTCCTACAATTTGAATATGCATATCAATAAAATAACTCAAAAGATCAAATGTTTATTACAAACCTATTTACACAGAGATAAGTGTGTCTTGGTTAAAAGAAACGTAGTGAAATAACAAATTTCTGAAACAATTGTCATATAGTGGTAAAATAGAACTCTTTTTTCATCAGTTCAGACTGAGGCACTGTGATGATAGATATCACAGTCCAGGGTTTCTCTGTATGTCAGTTCTTGTTTTATTTTTTCCTTTATTGATTTTATTTTATTTTTAAGAATAGATATTTCTTTATTGATTTTAGAGAGAGAGGAAGGGAGAAGGAGAGAGAGATAGAAACATCGATGACAGAGAACATTGATTGGCCACCACCTGCATGCCCCCCACTGGGGATCTGGCCCACAATCTGGACATGTGCAGTGACCGGGAATCGAACCAGCAACCTATTGGTGCATGGGTCAACACTCAACCACTGAGCCACACCGGTAGGACTGTATATCAGTTCTTAAAGCTTCCTTAATACTCACCATCAACACCATCTTCAAATGTAACCAAAAATATAAAAAGCATGATTTTGATGCAATTAAATCACGACTTTTATTTTGATCTTCCATTATTCCTATAAACGTACACAGGCATCTTGTCCTTTTTTCTCTAGTTGAAAACAAAAGTAGGTCTATTTTCTTGTTTTGTGCTCTATGTTTTGTTTACAAGACTGTTGTCTAAAATCATTCTTATGTTCCCTTGAAATAAAACTACCATTAAACTTGATCTAGGGAAGAGTGGGGGTGGTGAGAGTGGAGTGGATGACTGGCTTTATCTCTGCCCTCCTGTTCACTTTCATTCTGACATCTAGCTGGTTTTAGACACCTGGGGTCTAAGCAGGTACCAGGAGCAGAGATAAAGGGATAAACCAGGAGAGATTCTTATTTGGCTAATGATGGATACTGTTGTAGGCTAGCTTCATTATCTCAGGACCTAGAGGATCTGAGAGTGAACCCTGTTTTCTAATGGGCATGTCTGTGGATTCTTCAGAGTACCCCCGCTTCCCTGGGGGCATCTCTGCTCAGGACGCTCCTCAAGTTCATTTCACACAGACTCTAGCTCCTGAGCTCCCATGAAATTCTTTGGCAGAACTTAAAATGACTCCAGCCCAGCAGTTGCTCTCTATGGCACACATTTAGTTCACCAGAAATATAAATACATTTCTTGCCCCAATAAACTCTGGGATCCAAGCAAATTCTAAACTAGTTATCTCTCTCCTGTTGCCAAAGGTTGCTTTTGCTCTTTTAAGTATAATCCAACAACAAGGAAAACATTCTGTTGTTTCTGGGGGTCCCAGAAAACTCCCTCTTTGGCTTATAATAAGAAAAAATTCAACTGCCCTTTTGGGAAGGAGTATATAGAAACTCACAGAATGGCAAAAGCTGTCTGGAGAAATCTCTTCTTATTCATTTTTTTTTAAAGTTCTATTCCAACAGGGAATCAAATCCTGTTTGTTTTCTCTTTTGCAAATTCTTCCTGTGGCAATTCCCTCTCTTCTCTTTTGTCTTGATATTAGTATATATTTTTCAGACACCATCCTTGAAACTCAGATTGTGATAGTTCGAGTTTTACAGTTTGATACCTAATAAACCATACTTGTTAGTGATCAACACAATTTGTAAAGTGTTTATAAAATGTTTAGTTCACTCGAATCTTTCCAATAAATTCAAGTCAGGCGGTCTCTCATTGGCTCTAATAGGTAAACCTTACAGTTGGAAGACACCAGTCATCTTATCAGAACTCTATTTCCTAGAATATTATCACTGTTCATTTCTAAATCTATTTTTATTATTGTTCTGGATGTTCTTTGAGGACAAAGACTATACATTTTTTTAAATTTCTGTATTGCATGGCTCAGTACTGTAGCTATCATGTAGTTCCCGTAACAAATATTTGTTGAACAAATGAAAAAGCTCACCAGTTCAAAGACAAGAATATTCATTTCTTAGTTTTGAGCCAAGTTAAAATACTCTGACATAGCTTAACAGTGTACTAGCATATAGTGATCAGGAGTAAGATTACTGACTTCTAAACCTAAGTCCGCCATTGAGTGCAGCACAGCACTAACGTTGAAAATTCCTGATGTCTTGTTTATTCTCAGTAAATTGTCTTTACATTGTAGTTCTTCCACCACCAAATCTCTTTACACAACTGGCCCTTTTTACCTCATAGATGGGACGACACAAGAATACAGGAAAATCTGTCAGATTCTTTTTAAGTTCCTTTGCAGACAGCTGTTAATTTATAACACAGGGAATAGGACCAATGTAAAATCATTTTTGGCTTGTAAGAACTAGACTAAAGATGGGGGAAAAAGATTTATTTTAGAATTATAAAATTTTAGTTTTACATTAGAAAATGGGAAATAGAACATCAATTACAAATTATAGAGACAAGGAGAATAAGTAAGAATGTAAGAGAATATTTCCAGAGACTAAAGAAGGAGACAGAAGTTTGACCAGATGGTAGAAGAGGAAATATTGGAAAGGGTATGAGCAGAAATAAAAGGAGGCTAAATTTCTGAGAAGGTGTGTGACCCCTCTCCCTTCTTGGTCAAGTTCCAGAGATACATGCTCGGAACTCCAGGTGGTTTGGAAGGTACCAGAGAAGCAGAACTATAACTGGCTTCCCATGATAAATCCTAGGAAACTCTGTGCCACATAGAGATCTCTGAGTCTTAGACCCTTGAGGGCAGCTTAGGGGGATTCCATGTACTGCAATGTGAGGGGACGAAGGCACGGTCTCTGAGCCCCTAGAGAGTCAGAGAGGATACCCTAAGTGGGATTCGATTCCTACAGCAGTCCTCATAGCTCAGTCACTGAGTACTCGGAAGGACCAGAGTATGGGTGGTGCTAACTAACCACTAAGAGATCAGAGGAACCTGTGTTCACTCAGCAACTGCAGTGGAGACAGAAGCTTATACTCAAAAACTACAGAACAACCAGCACGTCAGTGGGGATCCAGCAAGGCACCCATTCATAACGCCCGTGATACCTCAGTCATTCTAGAACTTAGATCACTCTGAGTAGAAAGGGGGAACAATAGGCAGGGAAGATGGAGATCCTCAGCTGAGTGGGCACTATGTAGTTATCAATCACAAATGACTCAGTTCCAGGACTACAATTTTTGTTACTACTAGATCTAAAGAACTAAGCTAACTGCCATATAGGAAAAATAAACTTAGATGTTTTACACTTGAATTTTGCAGAATAGATAATAATATAAAATGTTCATGCCCATTGCACAGGCTATGACAAATTTTGAAAACTCTAAACTTTAGTATTTACATAAACAGATGAGAACATAAGTACATGGTCATACATGCCTACATAATTGTTAATAACTTTGCCTTATCACTGCTGACAGTGTCCTAGTTACAGACATCTTATGACAACAATCGAACTCCTAGTATTGCTTCTAGCTGCAACGATGCAGATAGGCCCTTACCACAATATCTAGTGTTTTCTAAGCACTTGATAAATTAGTATTGTTTTTGAAGCATTCTAAGCTAAAAAGTATTTTTAAATGTGTAGAATTTCCTCAATTATGGCAACATTTTGATTCTTTAGTTGAACTTTGAGCAGCACAGTTTCCTTCCTGCAAGTAGTTCTGAACCAGTTAGTGGTCCATTTCTGCACTAACATTAGGAAATGTTAGGTAACTAATATAAGACCCAGAAAATCCCAATGTTAGAGTTTGAAAACAGTTTTCTATAGCTGAATCATGATAGAAGAAACAAAGTTATTGCTTAAATATCTATATGAAGAAACGTGATAATTTATATATACTTTAAACTCAAAATATATTTGGGTGTCATGCTAAAGAAGTATCTTGGAGACATTGTGAGGACTAAAAGGAAAACATTTCTACACCTCCTTGACAAGCTTGCACATCCAGGTCTCCTTACTAACATTAGACTGTTGTAGGGGAGCAGGATGCTGCTGCCCCAAAACATGTCTCTTTGGCATGAGCATTATTTTAGGCTTATCATTATTATTATTGTTGTTTTTTGCATTTAAAAAAATTTTTTTCAATTACAGTTTACATTCAATATTATTCTGTATTAGTTTCAGGTGTACGGTGTACTGGTTAAACAATCATGTACTTTACAAAGTGGTACCCTAATATTTCAAGTACCTACCTGTCCTCATACATAGTTATTACAATGTTACTGACTATATTTATTATGCTATAGTTTACATCCCTGTGACTATTCTGTAACTACCAATTTGTATTATTATTATTTTTTAATCCTCATCCAAGGATATTTTTCCATTTATCTTCAGATAAAGAGGGAGGGAGAGAGATAGAGAGAGACATCAATGTGAGAGAAACATATCAATTGATTGCCTCCCGCATGACCTTTACCAGGTCTGGGACTGAACCATAACCAAGGTACCTACCCTTGACTGGAATCAAATCCACGGCTCTTTGGACTGCAGGCTGATGCTCTAAATGCTGAGCCAAACTGGCCAGGGCTCAATTTGTATTTCTTAATTCCTTCACTCAAACCCCTTCCGTCTGGTTATGTAATCATCTGTCTGTTCTCTGTATCTATGAGTCTGGATTTTTTGTTTGTTTGTTTATTTTGCTCCTTAGATTCCATATATAGTGAAAACATAAGGTATTTGTCTTTCTCTGACTGATTTATTTCACTTAGCATAATACCCTTTAGGTTCATCCATGCTGTCACGAAACGTAAAATTTCATTCTTTTTTTTATGACCAAGTAGTATTCCATTGTGTTTATGTAACACCACATTTTTATCCACTCATCTATTGATGGGCACCTGGGTTGCTTCCATATCTTGGTTATTGTAAATAATGCTGCAGTGAGCATGAAGTTGCATATATTCTTTCAAATTAGTGTTTTGGACTTCTTTGCATATATACCCAGAAGTGTAATCTCTGGGTCATAGGCAATTCCATTATAATTTTGTAGAAACTCTACACAGTTTTCTATAGTGGTTGCACCAATCTGCAGTCCCACCAACAGTGCACTAGGGTTCCCTTTTATCCACGTCCTTTCAAACACTTTTTTGTTGATTTATAATGATAACCATTCTGACAGGTATAAAGCAATATCTCATTATGTTTTTTTATTGATTGATTTTAGAGAGAGAGATGGAGAGGGAAGGAGAGACAGACAGACAGACAGAGAAAGAAAGAGACATTGATTTGTTGTTTCACTTATATATATGCATTCATTGGTTGATTCTTGTATGTGTTCTAACCAGAATTGGGCCTACAACCTTGGTGTATCCAGACGACACTCTAACCAATTGAGCTACCTGGCCAGGGCTTATTATAGTTTTAATTTGTATTTCTCTGATGCTTAGTGATGTTGAGCAAATTTTTATATGTCTCTTTTTGTATGTTCTCTTTGCAGAAGTGTATATTCAGGTCTTCTGCCCTTTCTTTCTTTCTTTCTTTCTTTCTTTCTTTCTTTCTTTCTTTCTTTCTTTCTTTCTCTTTATTGACTTGAAAGAGAGAGGAAGGAAGAGGGAGAGAGAGATGGAAACATCAATGAGAGAGAACATTGACTGGCCGCCTTCTGCATGCCCTACACTGGGGATCTGGCCCACAAACTGGGCCTGTGCCCTAACTGATAATCAAACTGGTGACCTCTTGGTGCACAGGTCGACGTTCAACCACTGAGTCACACCAGCAGGGCTCTACCCACTTTTTAATTGAATTGCTTGTCTTTCTGGAATTGAGTTTTCTGAGTTCTTTATAAATTTTGGATATTAACCCCTTAACATATATATTATTGTCTAATATCTTCTTTCATTCAGTAGGTTGTCTTTCAGTAGTCTTCCATTCAATAGATGATTTCCCTTGCTGTGAAAAAAATCAATCCCATTTACAATAGCATCAAAAATAAAAATAAAAATAAATAGCAGAAGTAAACTTAACCAAGGAGATAAAAGACCTGTAGTCAGAAATTTATAAGGCATTGAATAAAACAATCAAAGAAGATACCAATAAATTGAAGCTTATATAATGCTCATGGATAGGAATAATTAACATAATTAAAATGTTCACACTACCTAAAGCAATCTATAGAATCAATGTAATTCTTATCAAAATACTATGGCATTTTTCACAGAACTAGAGCAAATATTCAAACATTTGTATGGAAACACAAATTATTCCAAATAGCAATTATCAATCATGAATGAGTAGAATGAAGTTAAAGGTGTCATACTACCTGATATCTAACTATACCACAATAAAAAAAGACATGGTACTGGAATAAAAAAAGACACGAGTCAATGGAACCAAAGAGAGAGCCCAGAAATAAACACATGCCTGTATGGTCAATTAATTTATGACAAAAGAAGCAAGAACATTCAATGGGATGAAGACAGTTTAGGCTTATTTTCCATCTCCATGTGAACTGCCTTACTCCCTTTTGGAGTCCCAGACTCCTACCTCTTTTTCTTAGTTCAAAATGACATAAAATCCTCAATTGCCTGGCTCTCTGTGAGTCTCATATTCTATGGAGCCCCCATACATATAAAATTAAATTTGATTTTATTCTATTAATTTGTCTCATGTCAATTTAATTCTTAGACCAGCCAGAAGAACTTAGAAAGGTAGAAGGTTATTTTTCTTTCTTTCTTCCTGACACTGTTCTTCGCTGATGAATGACAATGAGTCCAAGTCAATGGCTCTTTCAAAAAAAGGTAAGCCCTTATGAATCGGGAAACTATAAAAAGGAAATATTGCTCATTGAATGGTAGTCTATATCATTTTAAGGCACAATAGTAAATTTTCCTCTTCTTATAAAGCAGAAAGCTATTGGGGTATGAGACATATATTTATCTAACTGACCATCAACAGATACCTGTGCCACAACAGCAGCCACAAGTAAACCCCAGGCCCAGTGCCCATCACCATCCACTTCACAGAACAAAAATGGCTCTATTTCTAGTCCTCAAGGGCCTCCACAGAGGATTTTATCCTTGAAGTCCTCTTTTCTATTCTAGCCCTTGGCAATCTCATCTAGTCTCAGCTTCAATTATCACCTCTGTGGGAATGGCTCCTGCTGCTACCCAATCATTGTTCCTTTGTATTTATTTAAATTCTTGAGTTTCTTTGAAGATCACCCCCTCCAGTCATGCCACTGTCTCATCCCTGTTTTGTCCTTGTCTTCTACAGGCCTCTGAGTCTCCTTGAGAACATTATTAGGTCAGTTTTGTCTCTATCCTGACTCATATGATCATCATATGAGTCTTTATTACCCAGTGTTACATTCTTTAATAAAACTCACCACTTAATTCAGTCTTAAAAACAAACCTACCATTTGGATTATTGAAAGCAGGATCAATGTCTAAACTTCCTTTGTAGTCTCCAAAAGACATTTTACAAGACTTAAGTTTAGAATGAAATACTTCCATTATCCCCAAACCATACATATCTTTTCTTTATTTTTACCTTTCTATGCATATTTCAATGACCCTTTTTCTCTTTCCTTGCCCTTGGCATCTTTCAAACTGATTTCTCAAATTTTCTACTGTAAATTTATCAATCAAGCCTCTGCTTCAATGAAAGTTCTAATTCTTGGCACTTATTCAATTCTGTATCCTTCAGTTCATTTTTTTTGGGTCTATTTTATAAGAATTGTACTCATAGCAGTAGCATAATCTTTGAGTGTTCTATAACTATTTTCTCTTTAATTTTTTTCTTTATTTTAGAGAGACAGGAACTGAGAGGGAGAGAGAGATAGAAACATCAGTGAGAGAGAAAATCAATGGGCTGCCTCCTGCATTCCCCCCACTGGGGATCAGGCCCACAACCTGGGCATGTGTCCTGACCAGCAATCAAACCAGCGACCTCTTGGTTGCATGGGTTGACGCTCAATCACTGAGCCACTCAGGCTGGACTTGTCTGTTTATTTTCATTTTCAGTATTAACTATCTGTTAATATTCATCTGCAGGAAGATTCATCCTTGCTACACCATTGATATCAGAAAAAAAAAAGTGACACTTGATTAAGCCTGCTCTGCCCAACACTGCATTGTGCACATTTATTACACTGTTACGTACTCATGAAAACCTTCCCAGATTGACCTCATTATCCCCATTTTAAAGAACTAGAAATGGAGCAGTTAAGTGTTTTTCCCATAAATCCAGAATTGGTAAATGGTAGAATTAGAATTGGAGATGAACAAGTCTGTCCCCAAATATAAAATAATTAATCTGGTGCCCCTCTGTGGAAATCACAGCCTGGATTTCAGCCTCGTTATAATGGGTGCTTTCCATCCATCTTAGAACACCATTTAAAGGGAAGTGTAAATATATTCCTGTTTCACATGTTAGGAAACTGAGGCACAGTGTGTGTGCTTGTATTTATTTATTCATGTTGTATTTATTTAGTCACCTAAATAAAATATGTTAAGTCACATAAGTATAACATGGTACACAAAAGGGGCACGTTTTGTTTCCCTGGATTTTCTGAGTCAAATCTCACTGGTATGACAAATAATTTTCTGTGGACTTTCTCCTATGGAGAGTGATTTTTTTTTTTTCCACTGAAATTCCCCAATGAACTAACCCTGTATGAGAATAACCTCTGAGCTCCATGTGGACTCAGATTCAGTTTGATATTATTTATTTAGTATATTCCATGTTCCCTTTTATCCTCCCAGAGATATTTGGCTTCTGATTGCAAAAGGCCCAGCAGCCCTTTCCCTAGGCAGAGTAGGAAGATCTGTCTGATACTCTGTAAAGCGCTATATATAAGAGATGTAACATCAGGCATATCATTTTAAGTGACATGTCATCATCCAATGGGCCCACCACAAAAAGATATCATTATAATCAACAGGATTTCCTTAATATTTTGCCTCAGGATAAATACACTCATTTCCCAATTACAAGTTCAACTTTCCAAAGTTCAATTAGGAGGAGCAGAAGAACTAATGGTACCAAAAGTCAATTGGCTCATTTGATATTTTTTTTCCTGAAAATAGACCCAATTCCCAGATACAGAAAATAACCTTTATTAAAAACCTTTCCCCTAAAAAAGTGGCTTTGATTGACACCCATTTGTCAGGGCCTACGAACACCAGACCAAATTTTTAAAATTATTTTTTCCGTCTATAATATTACCTTTCACTCCCCCAGGTTTCTAAAGGGTGTGGTGGGTGAGTTTGCCTCACCATATGAATCTGCTTTTGAGAATTTATTATGAAAATAGAGAAATAATTGAATGAAGGGCAAGTTTTAAAGAGACATAAAATCATAGATCAATTAAGATGTTCTTACTGATGATAAAAATGAATGAATGAGAAAGAAAAATAATGTAGATGCCTAGTAAAATAATAATTCACAGTTTATTCCAAAAACTTTAAAAACTGAGTATATTTATCACTTTGTTTAAACAGGAGGAAAAGGTTTATGTATGCTATAATACAACAAACCCTTCAGGGAAATGTAAAATAACTTGTCAGACAAGGGGACACAGGTAATTGTTTCTTCTGGAGAGCGGTAGCCCTTGAATGATCATTTATGTTATCACTAAGGTGAAACCTAGGTTTTAGAGAATTGTAAGTATCTATGTATATGTAACACATCCAATCAGAAGAAAGACTCCATCCGTGTGTGTGAGATGAATTATACTGATGTCTGTTATAAATCCCTAACATAGCTCATGAGATCAATTAAGATGTTCAAGCAGCTACAAAAAAGGATGATTGAGGCAAATGGTAACATCAGGATGACCATATGGTAAGGGGAAACTAGAACTGTTTGGACGTAAAATGAGAGCCATTGGAATTCCAGTTACAATCATACACTGCACAGCGAGGTGATAGCAGAATGAGGCAGCCAAGAAAAATACTAAATGAAGAACAGTTTGGGCAGTGATAAAGACAAACAAGCTTGTGCTTCCAAGTCAATAAACAGGTGCTAGGAACACAGGGTGACATCATCTGTATCTGTTCTCTTTCCCTCCCCCAGACCAAGAGCCTCCTGGTTTACTGCAGGGCCAGGTATTTATACCAGAGAAGTAGCTCTTGGATTTTGTACATAGTGAAAGCGATTTTTGTGTGGTGTTTAGCCAAAGGGGAAATAGTTCTGAAATGAGACCATGAAAGATTGTATTCCCTCTGCTTTTCCAGGGACAAGCAAATGAGTTGTGTTGCTCTATATATGGTCTAGGCCAGTTTCTCTCAAGGATGCTCAGTGGGCTGTGCCTTGAGTCATCATCACCACAGGATACAACGGCCTTTGGAAACTGGAGCTTATCTTGGAATGCAATATCAGGTGATAACAGACTTGACAGTTCATGTCACCCCAGCAGTAAAAGCTAAAAGGTTTTCATTTTTCAGATTTTCTTCAAAATGCAAACTGTGATAGGCAATTTAGCCTAACTTTTCACAGCAGTTTTAAATCTATATTTACTAATGATTCCATCATGTGTTGAAAGGATTACACTTTAAAATCTTCATCAATTAAGGATATTGAAACATAAGAACTTAACCCAGCCCTCTAGATGGAATATGTCTTTTGGAAAATTCACTAATCTTTTTATTCACAAATAATGAAGCCACTCTGAATATATTCAAGCTGTTTAAAGCTAAATGGAAATCTTAGACTGGGGAACATTTTATGATCAACTAAGAAATATAATGATCTTTAAAAGATACAGAGGCAGGAAATATGTTTACAAGCAGGAGTTTTGAAACAAGAGGTGGAACTTACTCTATATGTAACACTAGACAAACGACTTCTCCTTACCTGTATTCCTACATTATCAAAATAGATATAATAATTGAATCTACCTCATAGGTTGGTTGTGAGGATCAAATGATAAAAAACCTATAATGTGCTTAATGTGATATTTGGTATACAGGAAGTGTTCACTAAACATAGGTATTATTGACATTGTTGTGAAAATAATATAAGTGAGAAGAAAAAGGAGATTCTTGTTTATGTCCAATGGAAAAGCACAAGAAAGTAACTGGTTTTGAAGTGTTAATATGCATCAGAATCATCCATGGAGATCACTAAGAATACTGGTTTCCTGTCCAGCCGATGTGGCTCAGTGATTGAGCAATGACCCATGAACCAAGAGGTCACTGGTTCGATTTCCGGTCAGGACACATGCCCAGGTTGTGAGCCTGATCCCCTAAGGGGGCATGCCTAGTTTGGGAACACCTATTTCTAGCTAATGGCATGTACGCATTCTCTGATGCTATTAAATATAGCATCAGCTTAAGTTGATGTCTAATGTCCTACTTTTCTTCAGAGAAAAATCTGTGTACAATAAAAATTGCTTCATATCTTTTTCTAAAACTATTTTCTACAATTGTACTATTCAGTTATTTTGCATCATTTATTTTTTCCAGACACTGTTTTGTGGTCTGTAGTTACTCCAATAAGGGCACATTGTCCCTGTTCATAAGGAGCTTACAGGATAGTGAAAAAAAATGAGTAAGTGAAAATATTAAAATATAATATTATAAGGACTATAGAAGTTTGATCAAAGGATCAGGTGGAAAAAAAAAATTAGAGTTCAGCCGGTGTGGCTCAGTGGTTGAGCATCGACCCATGCACCAAGAGGTTGCTGGTTTGATTCTCCATCAGGACACATGCCCAATCCCCAGTGGGGGCCATGCAGGAGGTAGCCAATCAATGTTCTCTCTCATCGATGTTTCTCTCTCTCTCTCTCTCTCTCACTTCCTCTCTCTAAAAATTAGTAGAGGAAAAAAAAAAATTAGAGACACACCTATTCAGGGAACCATGTGAAAGAGAGAGGCTGGAGAAAGTTGAGACCAGAAAAATTATAGAGGATATAGCAAGAGTATTTGGAGGTGTACATTTCAATTCAACAAGCCTTTACTAAGCAAAGAGGGAAGTTGAAGAAATTATGACTTAGTTCTTGTTGTAAATGTGCTTATGTTTTACATGTAAGTACATCACATATAATTATTGTTGAAGAAGAATATAACAAGTGTTACAGGAAAGAAATATTTCTTGACTTCAGTACTATTAACATTTTATAGTTGGAAGTTGACCTATGCTTGATAGGATATTTAGCAGCATCTCTGGTCTCTGTCAATTAGTCGGCAGAAGGCTTCATATCTTCACTTCCCCTTAAATCATGACAATCAAAAATATCTACAAATTTTACCAAATATCCTATGGGAAGAAAAACCATCCCTAGTTGAGAATTAGTTCATTTGAGATACAAAGTTAAACATGGAATTGGGAAGGGTCAGATAAATTTCAATCAAGGTATATCAGGGAAGACTTTATGGAATGAAAGGAAATTGAGTTGAGCCTTTGAAAAGGCAGACAGTGTGAGAGAACTTACTATATTTAGAAAAGCCAATGACTAGAGAATTGGCTGCATGAGAGAGATGCAGAAGTCGAGATGAAGCATGTAGGATCATGGGAATTCTTACATACTAAGGGAAGAATGTTAGACTTCATTCTGAAGACATGAGGGACACTTGAATGTTTTGGAACAAAAGGTAATATGCTCTGGTCTTAGAAACATAACTGATGGTAGTGTGAAGAGTGCATTGGGAGAGACAGTGACAGAAGCAAAAACAAACAAATAAACAAACCTGCGTGGAGTAACAACATCTAAATTTGGATATACATAAAGGAAGTGTACAAGAGGAGATGGATCAAAGAAACCCTATGCAAACTAGGAAGTTGTAATGAGAGCTGAATAGGAGGAATACGATTCTGATCTGGAAGACTTGGTAAAGGTGTGGTAATAAATGAAACAAGAGACATCCAAGGGAGAAGTGTTGCCAGCGTAGAAGTAGGAATGGAAAAGACCATTAATTCTGTTCTGTTGCTTATAGCACATCTCTGTGAAAACGTTTGATAGTCAATAGGATGTCCGAATCAAAAGCTCAAGAGATGACAGCTTTTAAGTTTCAAAATACAGATTTGACTCTTAGTTGTCAAACCAGGGGTAAAGAAACACACACATACACAAACACACATACACACAGTGTTTTAAATATAAAATTTGTGTTATTGGTACATAACAAGTGAGTGCTAAGGAAGGAAAGTAAGGCCGAGAGATAGCAATTAGAAAAATTCTATAATAATATGGAGAAGAAAGGGTTGCCAAAGACACTGAGGAAAAAGGTGTCAGGAAATAAGTCAGTATGTTTGGATATTAGTAATGTTACTTTACCAATAACAACTCAGAATTTATACTATTGTTAACTTCTTCATACAATATCAACCTTCCACCATAATTAAAATAATAAAGACTACATACTTGAAAAATTAAGAAGTAATTTATTAGTCTCTACATCAAATTTGTAAGTTAGAACCTTTGGTTTTGTTTTTAAAAATTCCTTGACTATTAAGTTCTGCAGCATACAATTTATAAACACTGCTTTCTGGTTTTCAAATTTCAGAATCATTATATATACCAAGCCCTAAATTTTTTTTTAAAAAATGTAAGAATAGAAATGTTATTTACTTTCTGATTTAAACATTATGTAACAAATGAGAGAAGTTGAGACACTGGAGGGAGGGGAAGAGCTGAAACAAATGATAGGAATATTAATTTCCTCATTTTACATAATGAGTAATTCAGGAGATCTTGACTACAATTCTACAATTGTTTAGATGAGTCCCTTGATATTGCAAAAGGACACCCTCCAATTCAAGGTGACTGAATAAATAAGTTTGCATCTTAGCCTTCAAAGCATCCCCAGTGCAATGCAATTACTAAGTACAAAAATGAAATAACTCCATAACTGTAAAGAGAAAGTAAGAGGTATTCATAAGTAGATAGGCTTCTCAGTTTATTCTTAGACCAGTTAAATTGTGTAGCCATAACCTAGAACATACTCTGACAAGTTTACATGTTTGTCATAACCCAGAGGGTCTTTAAGCACAGAGTTTGTAAATGAGATGAAGGGCAGGAGTGAAAAGTGGAGCTGAATAAAGGTAGATTAGTTTAAGATCTACAAATGGAAAACTTAGTATCCTCCTACCCTCCTATCTTTATGCAAAGAGGGAAGCAGCTCATTGTCATCTTGCAGGTAAATTATAAATGAGTCAGTATGTAAATACACATTATTTAGATAACTTCAAAACTTTTAACATAAGAGCTGTTTCTCCCAGTGCCAAGCTTTCTTCAAATTACAATATAGGGGTTCCAGTCTGAAAGCCAACTCATTGCTCACCCAGCTCCAAACAAAGGCTGTATCTGATACTCTATTCCAGGCAAATACTCTTGGGATATGACTATTATAGAATTTATCTACTTAAAAAATAGCAGAGGAAACTCACACAAGCTATCAATTTTTAAATCTCAAATACAAATTCACTGCCAAGATTTCCCATATATACAGAAAAATTCAGCAAAATGGAGGGGAGCAGGAAAACTAAACTTTGAAGAATAAAATCTAATTCTGGAAACAGAAAAAAAAAACCCATTAAATAATAACTTTAACGACTAAAGAGAGTTTGAAGAAGGTATCATATTTATGCTCAAAAGAGCACCATAAATAAATAATCATTGTATAAAAGGAGCTCTTTTCAAGATTTAAAGGGCATGTCTCTATTTTGGAAAGGTTCACCACATGCCCACAAAAATATGAAAAAAAAAAATTTACTGTTAGACATATTCTTTTTATTGAATAGAGAAAACTTTAAGGAAAAACAAAATCAGAAACACCACCAATGACAATGTTGGATTCTAAGAGATTATAAAGCAAAGTCTAAATTTTAAAGGAAAATAAATTTGAACATAGTATTTGATACCCAGCAAAACTATCGTATTTTGTAAGCTAACAATCAGGAGATTTTTAGACATGTAAAGAATTTTCTTTTATATACTTTTGTAAGTTTGTTGAAGTGGTACTTCATCCAGACAGTCAACAACTTTGTAATAATTATATATGGTATTCAGTGGATAATTGAAGGGAGCACTAGGTAAAGTATATGATTGTCTAACCACTAGGCTATACACCTGAAACTAATACAAAATGATGTTAAATGAAAACTGTAATTGATAAAATACCAATAGTTCAAATGATAATAAAAAAAAAAAAAAGGGAAAATATCAAGACATAGGAAGAAATGTGATCTTGCAAGCAGAGGGTTTCCATCATGTCAAATGTGTAATCCACCTAGAGAAAAATAGTTCAGATTGAAAAAAAAAAAAAGATGAAAAAATTAGTGAGAAAATATTCCAGGTTAGTAGAGAGTTTATAAAACACAACAGTTGAGAAGCTGGAAATTCACAAAAAGTTATTATTGTCATCACACTGGGAAAAAAAATAAAAATGTTAAAGAAAAAATCTGTAAGAAAGAAAAAAATCATGGTTTAAATATAAAGCAAAATAATAGATGGTATGATTTAGAGACATTAATAAAGTGTAAGCAATACAAATTCACTTGACTTTGTTGTCCTGATACCATGTACATTCTCTTTGGAAGGAAAAATGGATACACAGAAGTAGAAATATTTTCTCACTACTTCATCCAATGAGGAGCAACATAGACAGTGTCAAAAAATGTAAATACTACTTAGTGGTTTTAACTTGATCAACCTTTGGTACAAAGCACAAATGATCTGGTTGTGTTCTATGTACCAGTACTTTGACGTGTTAGTTGACTAAGAAAGGGATGTAAGTGAAATACCAGTTTCACCTTACTGAATGTTTGTGAGTTATGAAATATTTTATTATAGTACAAATATAATTCTTATATGAACCCTATTGTTCTTATTTATAGCAAAAGAAAAGTAAGCTAAATAAAATTATAAGTCATTGTGACCTCTGGATGTCACAAAGACATAAAGGTCACTTGAATAGTAAATGAAAACATATATATATATATATATATATATATATATATATATGGCATGAACCTTATTGGTTTTCATAACTACTGATAAATATCTATGCAAAGCTAACATGTACTATGTAGTAGATTTGTAAGGAGTACATATTTAATTATGGTACAGAGATATTGTGGATTTTGTTCCAGACTACCACAGTAAAGTGGGTGTTACAATGAAGTGAGTCCTAATCCTTTTGCTGGTGGAGGATCTTGTCTTCAATTTGTGAAAAACAAAATATCTGTGAAGCACAATAAAGCAAAGCATCATGAAACAAGGTATGCTTGCATATAAAAATGAAAATATTTAGTTTTTTTACTTTAATAAGATCCTTGCTATATTTAATTTCTAATTTATTTTATATTGTTGGGATGGATACAACAGGTTTTACATGTAAGAATACATGGTTTTTAATAGATACATATGTAATGGGACACTCATACTATATATTTATAGAAAAAAAAGCACAGGGTTTAACATAATTCACAAGGGATTTGAAAATAGATAAAACTAGGTATGAATCCCGACTACATTGCCATTTAGCTATATGGACTTAAGTAAGTTACTTAGCTTCACGCAGATGTAATTTCCTCCATTGTAAAATAAGGATAATAGCTTATTTTGCTCAACATAATGCTCTCCATGTCTCTCCATGTCATCTCAAAGGGTAAGTGATCTTTTTTTCCCACAGCTGCATAGTGTTCCATTGTGTATATGTAGTACAGCTTTTTTATCCAGTCATCTACTGACAGACACTTGGGCTGTTTCCAGATCTTAGCTATTGTAAATAGTACTGCAATGACCATAGGTGTGCATATATCCATATGATCTCACTTATTGTGGAATATAATGAACAAAAATAAACTGATGAACAAAACAGATTCAGAGACATGGAAGTAGGGAACAGACTGACAAATATCAGAGGGAAGGGGCAAAGTGGGGGCTGAAAGAGATAAACCAAAGAACTTATATGCATATATGCCTAACCAACGGACACAGACAAAAGAGTGGTAAAGGTTGGGTGGAGGTGAAGTGAGAGTGGGGAGGAGGAAGTCAATGGAGAAGAAAAGAAGAGACATCTGTAATACTTTCAAAAATGAATTTAAAAAATTAAAAATAAAGTAAAACAGGGATAATAACACCTGTCTTGAAAGATCATTGTACAAATTTGAGAACATATATGCAACTTGCCTGATAATATTCTCTAAATGGTGTCTATTGTTACTTTTATTATTAACAGAACACATTGACCTTGTCTATTGGCATCATGAAAATATGGTGAAGTTTATGTCATTATTGGTTTTACTTTAATATTTTTATATTAATGTAGGTCTGAAATAAACATAAAGCACAAGAATAATACCTTTAATAAAATTATCACTCAGGAATCTTAATTTTATAAATAAAATACATCCACAAAATCTAATAATTTTTAAGGTGGTAATAAAACTAGTCCTGTTGAGATCACTGTACATTGACTTCCCAAAAATCTCAAAGACAAAGTTAAAGATTATGTCCTAAAAACACACCAGGGTTATCTCTAGCTACCCATAAGAATTGGAGGTCAAGCAAAACCCACAAATTATTATAAACACTAAGCAATAGTTTCCCATGACTATAATATTATTGAAATGTGAGGCCTCATAGATCTGATTTCTACTACTTTCTGTACCCTATTTACTAAAACAAAACAAAACAAAATGTGTCTTCTATTGTATTCTAATTTGAAATACAAAGTGGAAACCTTTTCAAATGAGTTATCACTACTCAATTTCTTATCAAAAATTGTCAGCCACATGATTTAGGCAGTGTTAAATGGCTCCTAATCTCCAGCAATATGAGGCTCCACTTCCCCATGTAGTGCTAGGGAAGACAGCACATGAATAATGCGGGTGGCAGCATCACTGGAGGCTCTCATGGTGGTGAAGATCTGAAAACTGGATCATTGGCATTGTTGTAAATGTCAGTTGTCAGACTGGCAATGTCATCTCAGGCTCTATTCTTGCCATTGACATAGGGGTTGAAGGCACTGCACTGTTTATGTGTTCATCATAGAGTTGTTATCCTTTGATGGTGTTGGAAGAACAGTGGCCAACTATCTATTCATGCCACTTGATAGCTAGAGTGGGCCGTACAGTAGGAACAAAACAGTGCTGGTGCATGCCACACAGACTGGATGAGAAGGTGGCAACCACACATAGTTTAGTCCTATTTGTTCTATTTAGTTTAAAAGCTACCTTTGATATAAAAAATTCTCTATAGTAGTCCCCCTTATGCAAGGAGGATACATTAAAAGACCCCCTGTGATTTCTGAAACCACGAATAGTACTGAACTCTAAACATACTATGTTTTTTCCTCAAGCAAACTCAAAAAGTTTGAGAACAGGAAAGGAGAGTGGTCTGGGTTTTTATTGTGGTTAGGGGCTGAGATGGTAGTGAGGGGCTTGGGCAATTGAAGTATTTTGCTGGAACCAAAAGAGGGAGTATCCAAGCTTTTTTATCAGCTTCCCAAAATGTGGGGCACAAAGGAAAGAGGAAGGGGTAAAGCTAAGAGGCTATCAGCAAACAAAAAATGGTGTCAGATTTCTTATTACATGGGTGCTGAAATTCATTTCCATAATTGTGCAATTGACTATTTCTCAACTTAGTCCTCTTGATTTTTGTTTGATTTGAGGCCCTATTTTTAGGTACATAATCATTAATAATGTTTATGCCTTTTTTATTATGAAATATCCTGTTTATTTTCTTCTAGTTTATCTCAATACAAATCTCAATTCCATTCTCTAAGTCTTCAATATGTTGATTTGGGCCTGTCCATTCATTCTTAGGTCAAGGTTATTCTGAGTCTTTTATGGGTAGCCCAAGTCTTCATACAGTTTTCAGAGCCTTTATGAGAAGTTTTAGGACTGTTCCACCCATGCATAGTTCATGGTTTAAGTATGTGTTCATACCACAATTACATTGCCCTTTCTCTAGATCTCAGAATTCAATTATTTACATATATGTTGTGGTTCACAGAGGTCCCTTTTCTGCTTCTTTTGTCCCAAAAGACATGGTTTCTTTGGAGTTATAATCATGGAAAGAAGGAAAAATAGAGAAAAGCTCAACCACACATTGGTTCCTTCTACACATTTGTCTCCAATACAGAAGTTTCATATTTTTGTTTTCTTATAGATATCCTTGGGTAGTTGTTTGTTTTTTAAAATAATTCATCTACAGGTTTCTGTTGTTATCGATGGAATAGTCTATAGTGAACTTACTCCACCAAACCTGAGAGGATCTCTTCAGTGTTACTTATGATATAGATAATTAGTGAATACAACATTTGCTTCTGATTGTACACATTATTTTGTTATTTTAAATGTTGTATTTCTCTATACATATTAAGGAATAAAGGAATACCATCTATCATCTCATTCAGCTGAAAAAAAATAACTTCAAATCATCTTCCCTATCCAAATTGTTTCTTCTGAGTGGCTATCTTGTTTCATTTAAATTTTCTCTTTTAATATCAAAAAACTCTTTCCATGCAAAAAGAAAAGATGAGTGCCTCAAACTGTCTAGCTTTCATTGTTAAGTTCTTAACGAGTTTATCTTATACATTTCAGTGATTGTTCATTCATGAGAAAGTCTTACTAGTCTAAATGTGATTTTATTTCTTATTTTTACTTAGAAAGGAGCTCTACCTATATATACCAAATCAGAATTCATTTCTAGGTATCTAGATTTATGGAGACATTCAATTGAAACCACAGCAAAACACAGAAAACATACATGAGGAAAATGGCCATTTTAAGATACAGATAAGGAGAGTAATGATTTGAATAATTCCAAATAGACAGATATCAAAATTATTTATTTAAAAAAATTGTTGATATTACATATATGCACATAACTGTGATGCCTAGGGCCATCAAAACTTCAGCTTCTTGTTCAAAGGCTAATTTTAATAAGGCCCAGTGGGTACTGGCCCCATATCAACCTACATGGTTGAATAAACCTTCCTATGCACAACTCTTGATGAACAATTTCAGGGTTTCTCAGTCCTGATAATTAAGCTAAAATTTTTGTTGTCACATAATTCTATATTAGTTAAGGAGACAGGGAAACATCTGGACCCTATCATCTATAAAATAACTCTTCATATGATGAAATGTCTATTGTTCCCCTCTAACCATTTCTTCTCTAGATTAAGCAACATCAGTTTCTTTTTTTTTGTTTGTTTTCATGGTCCCAATTTTTCCAATACTTTTCTCATGTTCATTTTTTCCACTGCTGGATTCCTCTTATTGATTGTTAAAGCACCCTATTGTTCTGGATTTATGCAATTCTGACACAAATTGAATCCTTTAAATGGGCCCCAGCTAATGTTTCACATATTCTAAACTTTATTTATCTCTAGTTTTTACAGGTTATGTTCCTGTTTAAATATCCACCAAAATGTTCATTTCCTCTTTGCTATGTTTCAGGAGAACTGCATTACTATTTAAACTATTCTTATAAAATCAAAATCAACTTGTGACTAAAAAAAAAGGGGGGGGGCAAGAATAATCATAGAAAATAACTAAATTTGCAATAGTTTGGTTAAATGTGTGCCAAGATGACTGAAATGCATGGTTTATGAATATATGCCCTGAATTTCCTTCTTTCTCTGTAAGATAACTTCTGAATTTAGCAGGAGTTCTTAGAGAAATCTTTTACTCTGAGGAGAGAATAAAAATTGACCAGTTTATAAGTAGTTATTAAATAGATTAATAAGCTTAAGAATAGCTATTCACAATATAGAGTAAATTTTTCTGCATGGCTACACATTCTGGCTCATGGTGGTGCTGAAACATAGATAAAAGTTGGGAAGAGATGACTCTGTTAGCTCAACAGTGCAGGCCAAACCCGGCCAGTGGGGCTCAGTGATTGAGCAATGACCCATGCACCAAGAGGTTGATGGTTCGATTTCCAGTTAGGGCACACACCTGGGTTGTGGGCTTGATCCCCAGTAGGGGGAATGCAAGAGGCAGCTGAACCTCTCATCCACATTTCTCTCTCTCTCCCTCTCCTTTTTTATCTCCTTAAAAAAAAAAATCTAAAAAACCAATGCAGGCCAAAAGAATACTTTTTGCCTGAAACATATACATAATTGTGGCAGGAGTTGAATACAAACATCTGGTTTAGAATTCTATTTCATTCTAATTTGAAGGCACAGCTTAAAATGAGATTCAATACCCGAAGGGTTAATATATCCATGAAAGTCCAATATTAGTATTTAAATCATTGCAAACTCCAGGATGCCATAATAAGGAAAATAAAAATATTCCAACCATCTAAGACTCTTTAAACCTACAAAAACCTGGGCTGGCACTGCCATCTTAGTTGACTTCTTCCAAGAAGGAGGAGGAAAGAAAACAGTCTAAGTATGAGTCAAGGCGGAACGTCAGCCCAGACTTTGTTTTAATAGTAAGTTGTTAATTTTAATTATATAGAGACAATTTCATTACTTCATTTTGACCATGTCATTTTCCTTCACAATTATATTCTGTACTTTCATTGAACAAATCAATGCAATATGATGCACTACAAAAAGATCTGTTCCAAATTACAGTAACATGAGGAATAGTCCCACAATTGAAAAAGTATTGTGTTTCTTTCAGAAATAGAAATTGCTGAAGATAATTTTACAGGTTGTCCATTTGTTAATTCATCACAACAATGACTTCTGGCTTTTAATTATTTGATCACAAGATATGTTCATGTTGTCATTTAGATTCAAAACACAAAATAATTGTATGCAAAGGATAAGTTTTTATTAATCATAATCAGTCTGTGAGATCCTTGAGGGTAGGGACTATGTATTTTTTTACTTCTGCATTTCCAGCGTCTACTATGGAACCTAGGACAAAGTAGAAGATGCTACATAAATTATTACCAAGTAAATGTATAACCATGGTGATATTTCCTACTGCAAAAGTAATGATAGTTTGAATTTAGAGTAAATCCAAAAGCAGTAATTAGACTTAGAAAAACATCTATGGATGTATGCAAAGTCCTTTAAAAAAGAATTCATTTTTTCCTACAGTGTAGTGCCTAGTTATATTTTATAGTCCAATTTGAACTCAGCCTGACGGTTGTAGCTCTTACTGTTTTAACCCATTGTGATTAATTTCTAATGTAGCACAATCTCAACATAAACGTAATGAGGATGACAACCAGGACTCAAAGAATCCAGAATGAAGAAGTTATCCCCATGAGAGAATACTTTCAGTTCTTCTTTGTTTTCTTCCTCACTCCTGCCTCTGTACTTCCTTAGAGGTAAACCTACATGTGTATGACAACTCAAACTGTTCAGCCAGAAAAGCATTTACTGTAACACTTTTGTCTTCCCAAGCAGTGCCATGAGAAGGTCTCCAAAAAAGAAGCCTACAACATTTTCACTTGGCAATGAACATTTTGAGAAAGTAAGAGAAATAAGAATCCTAAGTACTAAAGAGACACAAAGTTGAAAACTATCATTTTTTTTTTTCTTCAGAACAATTCAACCCTATGAAAGAAGAACACTGACACCTTCAAAGAGAATGCTTCCAGTACCATAGACGACGCAGGGCACTTCAAAATTGCCGTTTGGTGTTTCCTGTTTCATCATTAGCCTTAGTTACACTCTAAAACCAGTTCTTATTGGATCTCCTGCCTTACGGGGAGGACAAATAATTTCTTGATAGTGGTAAGATATAGACACTGTTGTGCCTTACCCAGTATGAGAGACAGAAGCTTGTACATAAATTGTTGTTGAATTAAAAGATATAGATTTAGCTTTAAAGACATTTGGGGAGGAAAAAGGGAAGCAAGCATTTTTGTGATCCTAGTACATGAAAGAAAAGAAACTGTAATCAGTGTAAAGTTTCTCTTCCTCACAGCTTTCTCCTCTTTCATCCCAAGATTTCTGCTCTAGTAACCTGTTTAGAACCATGAACAACAGAATGTAAACTGAGGATTGCCAAGCTAGGGACAAGATAATGACAAAGGTTCCTAAGAACCTACCTTTTTCTGTAACATATGTGGATGTCTCTTCATTGCTGAGTTAGTCAGTATTTATTTGCTTCTTCTTCTAAGATGTTGGTGTAGTTGTGAGGAAGTACTCTTGAATTGTGGAATGTTAATAACATAATTGATAACCCTTTAAATGAGCATTTCAAATATAACTTTTGGAGACTAAGCCACATTTTTAACTAGTGCCTTCTTCCAAAAAGAGGATCTATGAAACGCCAAAGCATTATATGTTTACATCTTCTTTGCTATAAATTTTTTTATCTCCCCCAGGAATATGAAGAAATTATAATATCATGAGATAATCTGATTCAGACTTCCCAGCCAGAGGTTCAGGATTTTAGAAAGGTATGCCCTGTTCCCCTGATAACTGCTCCCCTTATCAAGCCAGAAGTCTGGGCGTAATGTTCTAAACTGCTATGAGTTGATCTTATGCAATGCTTACTGTATACCAGGTGCTTTGCTAAATATGTTATATGAATGTTCTCATGTAACCACCAGGAGCTCTACAGTCTAATAAGTATACATTCACATTATACCCAGTTTATTCATGAGACAATGAAGCGGAGAGAGGTTAGATGATTGTTTGTGGTCACAAGGCTAATAAGTGTCAGAGCTAGTTTCTAAACACAGGCTTTGTGATTTACCAGAGCACAAATCTGTCTAAATACTGCACCTACTGCCTGCTCTCCCCTGCTCCACCTCACAAGGCTGACATTTCAGTCATGTCCCTGCACTTCATTTTTCCTTGATTATTGCAATAGCCTTCCAAGTGGTTCCTCTCCGATCACTGTCTCTACTCCTTGTAGATTCAAGCCATCCTCCCTATTGTATGATCTTTCTAAAATACAATCATAATCAATTCACTCTCCTTCTTATAATTCCTTTATGAATCACTATCACCCACAGAATAAACATCAAATCTTTAGCACACTATTTATTCAGTGAAGCTCTGACTCCTTTGATGGCCAGCATTTCTAAGAAATGTTGCAGATAGTGGTCCCCTAACCACAGTCTCTTGTATTTATGTTATGGATATCTGATGAACACAGTTGTCTACTGGCAGGCACATGACTTCAGTGGCAGATGGCCTGAGATCTCTGCTCTTTAGGAGTACTTAATGTTGCAGACAGATTCCTAACCAATCCAGGTACATTCTTTTTCCTGATTAGTTTTAACGTGTGGGATGCAAAGAGAGAGATGCAGAGAAGTGAGTGGCATTAAAATCCAACAATCTATGTAGAAGGCATTCAGTGGAAGCCATCAAATATAAGGGAACATATCATCAGTAAAGGGCATCTATGGGCAGGAGAGAGAATGCAATCTGCAGTGCTTTATAGGAGACACGTTGCAAAGGCAAACTGAACTTCATGAGTAGTGGGCTATAAAGTCAGCTCTCTTATCTTAAATGTTAAACTTCTTGTGAGTCCTGATATTCATCTGGTTGGGATGGTTCCCTGTGCTCTCTGACTTATCTTTGTAATTTTTTTTTATTCCTTAATGTATTCTTAATACAAATCCCAGTTGCCTAATATTTTTCTGAGATAATCTCACTTATTCTTAATAACTGGATGCATGCCTACCTGTTCAGACTCAACCACTGCTATACTTCTCAGTCACCAATGGTCCACTCATACCTTGGGAATTTTCCTAAACACACTCTGCTCTCTTGTGATGTTGAACTGCTCATTCCACTGCCTCCATTTATCTTTGAAATACTCTTTAAACATTTTTTCTCTTCTTCTTATCCTCTGATACACTTCAGTGTCTTGCTATTGTGATCCAGAGATAAACTTGGCAGTGCTTCTAGGTTGTAAACACTTTGAAGACAAAAAGTATGTGTATATATATTTAGAAACCAGCACAATTATTATATAATAGGTTCTTAATTAATACTTGATGAAGGAAGTAAAAAGAGTAGAAAAGAAGGCAGGCAAGAAAATAGGAAGGAAGGAAGAAAAAATGAAAATTAGGAAATGCTATATAGTTACTAATTTAATATCATTGATAGCACACATGCCTTAATCTTGGTTTTCTTCTACTTTTTTTATGATGCTGAAGTGGATAAAGTAGAGCCTTAAATATGTTCAACTGTATGAAAGTAAATGGAATGTGTCATAAAAGTCAAGTAAACTTTTCAAAGAATTAGAAGGCAGGTGTATGTCATTATGTGCTCTGAGTTCCACTGATTCCAGTGATTTAAGTTTAATCTCTGGGCTCTTAACCAAAGTTTCAGAGAAGTATCCTCTTACATTTTTCTTAGGTCAAAGAATATGGATGTGTAGTAAAGATGTTTCCTTACTCAAACAGACCTACTTTATTACACAAGGCTTACCTAGGCAAATTTAGTAGTATTTTTAGGCATTCCTGAAAAAATCTTCTTGCTGTTTTTTGACCTTTGCTAAATGGACTGTTGCATGTTTCCAAGATTATCTGGTCCTGTTTCCTTCCTGGAATCCTAGAAAGGATGTATGATGTGTGTATTGTAATATGTACAAAAAAGCCACAGTTCTTGCCTTGAAATGACTTAAGATATAAACCTAATTATCTTCACCCTTTTTATTTTACTAAATGTCACAGGGAAAGTCATGGAGACTCCAGTGTAGCACTGAGAATATAGAAATAGACATTTGGTCATATGCAGACAATACAGTGGAACTGTAGTCTTCTCATAAACTAGAAGTGTTCTGGTCAAATTAGAACATTGATTGCAAATTGTCTTCAAAACAAGAGCTACTGATCAACTGTTCTAAAATTAAAATTATGCTTGTGAAATAGCCAGTGGTATGCAAAATTTTAGCCCAAATAATCAGCGCCCCCTGATGTTTCATCCGTGAATATGTTACATTACATACAAAATGGGTTTTGCCTATAGAATTAAATTTATAGAAATTTAGGTAGTGAGATTATCCTGTATAATCTGGGAGAGAATCCCGTAAATGTGTGAAATCAGAGAAGCTTCCCCTACTAGAGTAAAAAGAGGCAAAAGAGATACGGCAGGAAAAGAGGCAGGAGAGATGCAAAGCATAAAAAGAACTCAACCTGTGATGGCAGAATTTAAAATTATTGGGAGACACAGGCCAACGAATGTAAGTAGGATCTAAAAATTGAGAAGGAATTCTGTACATTATGCAAGGAAACAGGGACCTTGGCTTACTGGCATGGGACAAAATACCGACAATAACCTGAATGGGCCTGGAAATGGATTCTCTCCTATCGCCCTCGAAAAGAATAAAGGTGTCCTGATACCTTGATTTTGGTTTTGTGAGATTGGAAGCAGAGAACCTAGTAGAGTCCAATGGATAGTAAATAAATGTTGCTTAAGGTGCTAACTTCGTAGTAATTTAACATGATGTCAATAAAAAAGGTATGTATAACCACACATGTTTTGGTAAAATATAGTCAATGATCCTTTACCAAAAGTTCACACTTTCAAATGACTGGTGAATCTTTGACAGTGATTTTAACTTGAGTTTAAATGGTCTACATGCATTTACAAAAGTTTTTTTTCTCTCTTCTTTTTTTTTATTTAATAGTTCTCATCACCATTTATCCTTCTATACCTTCTTTCACTTCCTTCCACTCCTCTACCCCCAACAATCACTATTTTGTTGTCCATGTCCATGAGTTCTTCCTTTTTTTTTTCTTTTTTGCTCAACCCTTTCACCCTCCCAATCCACCACATCTTCCTGAGCTGTCTGCCTGCTCTCTATGAGTCTGTCTCTATTTTGCTTGTTAGTTCAGTTTGTTCATTAGATTCTGCCTATGAATGAAATTTTATGGTACTTGTCTTTCTCTGAGAGGCTTATTTCACTTAGTATAATGTTCTACAGGTTCATCCATGCTATCACAAAGTGTGACAATTTCTTTTTTTACAGCTGAGTAGCATTTCATTGTGTAAATGTACCATAGCTGTTTTATCTACTCATTTACTGATGGGTACTTACATTGCTTCCAAATCTTGGCTATTGTAAATAATGCTACAATGAACATAGGGTTGCACATATTTTTTCAAATTAGTGTTTTGAGTTTTTTTGGATAAATTCCAAGAAGTGGAATCACTGGGTCATAAAGAAGTTCTATTTTTAATTTTTTTAGAGCATCTCCATACTGCTTTCCACAGTGGCTGCACCAAACAACATTCCCACCAAGAGTGAACAAGTGTTCCCCATTCTCCACATCCTTGCCAGCACTTGTTTGTTGATTAATTGATGATAGACATGTTGACAGGTGTGGGGTGATGTTTCACTGTGATTTTTATTTTTTTTTGCTCTGATGATTAGTGACATTGAGAATCTTTTCATGTGTATATTGGCTATATGTGTGTCATTTTTGGAAAAGTGTCTATTTAGGTGCTTTGCTTATTTTTAAAATTGGATTGTTTGGGGATTTTTTTGGTGTTGATATTTATAAGTTCTTTATAAATTTTGGATATTAACCACTTATCAGATATATTGATGAATATGCTTTTCCATATAGTGGATTGTCTTTTCATTTTGTTGAGGGTTTCTCTTGCTGTGTAAAAGCATTTTAGTTTGATGTAGTCCCATTTGTTTATTTTTTGTTTGTTTCCTTTGCCTGAAGAGATATATCAGAAAAAATATTATTATGAGAAATGTCAGATATTTTTACTACCTATGTTTTCTTCTAGGATATTTATGGTTTCAAGTCTTACATTAGAGTCTCTAACCTATTTTATGTTTACTTGTGAGTGTGGTGTAAGAAGGGTGTCTAGTTTCATTTTTTTTTTCCATGTACTTGTCTGATTTTCCCATTGCACTTTATTGAATAGACTGCTTTAGCCCATTGTATGATATTCGTTCTTTGTCATGTATTAACTGATTATAAAGGCATGAGTTTATTTCTGGGATCTCTATTTTGTTCTATTGATCTATAAGTCTGTTTTTATGCCAGTACCAATCTATTTTCATTACTATGGACATGTAGCTTAGTTTAATATTAAGTAGCATGATTCTTCCAATTTTGTTCTTCTTTCTCAAGATTGCTGTTACATTCAGGGTCTTTTGTGATTCTATATAAATTTTTGGAATATTCTAGTTCTGTGAAATATATTATTGGTGCTAAAATCTGGAAATAGTCCAAGTGTCCATCAATAGATGAGTGGATAAAAAATCCGTGGTACATATATACAATGGAATACTATGCATCTGTAAGAAAGAAAGATCTCTTATCCTTTGAGACAACATGGAGGGACCTTGAGAGTATTGTGCTAAGTAAAATAAGCCAATCAGAGAAAGACAAATGACACATGATTTCACTTATTTGTTGAATATAATAAACAAGGTGGGCTTATGAAAGAAATAGACCCAGAGACATAGAAAGGAGTATGGTTCAGACTGGAAAACCTCAGAGTAGGGGATCAAGGGGGATGGATAGGATGAACCAAAGAACCAATGGACATGAACCAATGGTGGGGGGGGGGTCAGAATGGGGAGGAGGTTTCTAGGGGGAAAAGGAAAAAATCTGTAACAAAAATAAATTAATAAAAATTGGGAAGAAAAAAATAAATAAAAAGATAATAAAAAGAAATATGCTATTGGTATCTTGATAAGAATTGCACTGAATCTGTAGATTGCTTTGGGTAGTCTAAACATTTTAATGATGTTAATTCTTCCTATCCATGAACACAGTATATGCTTCCACTTATTTGTATCTTCTTCAATTTCTTCCTTCAGTCTTTTATAATCTTCTGAGTACAGTTATTTTACATCTTTGGTTAAATTTATTTCTAGATATTTTATTATTTTTGAAGCAATTGTGAATGTGATACACACACACATATAGATAGATAGATAGATAGATAGATAGATAGATAGATTAATAGATAGATATTTTTTTTTTTTAGTACTCTTTCTGATAGTTCATTATTGGTATATAGAAATGCAACTAAAATTTGTATGTGTATTTTGTATCCTGCTGCTTTACTAAATTCACTTATCAGCTCTAGTAAGTTTGTTTGTTTGTTTTTTTGGTGGAATCTTTAGGGTTCTCTATACATAGTAACATGTCATTTGCAAATAATGACAATTTTACTTCTTCATTTCTTATTTGGATGCCTTTTATTTATTTTTCTTGTCTGATTGCTGTGCTAGGACTTCCAGTACTATGCTGAATAAGAGTGGTGAAAGAAGACATCCCTATCTTGTTCCTAATCTTAAGGGGAACAGTTGTAGTTTTTGCCCATTGAATATTATGTTGGCTGTGGGTTTGTCATATATGACCTTTCTTATGTTGAAGTATATTCCCTCTATTACCACTATGATGAGAGTTTTTATCATAAATGGGTGCTGGATTTTATAAAATTCTTTTTCTGTATCTATTGAGATGATCATGTAGTTTTTATTCTTCATTTTGTTTATGTGGTGTATCACATTTATTGATTTTCAGATATTGTACCAACCTTGCATCCTCAGAATAAATCCCACTTGATCATGGGTGTATGATCAGTTTATGTATTACTGGATTCAGTTTACTAACATTTTGTTGAGGATTTTTAGCATCGATGTTCATCAGCGTTATTGGTCTATAGCTTTCTTTCTTTGTAGTGTCTTTATCTGGTTTTGGAATTAGGATAATGCTGGCCTCATAAAATGAGTTTGGGAGTCTTTCCTCTTAAAAATTTTTGGAAGTGTTTGAGAAGGATAGGTGTTTTTTCTCCTCTGAATGTTTGGGAAAATTCACCTGTGAAGCAATCCAGTCCAGGACTTTTGTTTGCTGGGAGATTTTTGGTACTTCAATTTCACTAATTGTAATCTATCTATTCAGATTCCCTGATTCTTCCTGATTCAGTATTGGAAGATTGTATATTTCTGAGAATTTATCCATTTTGTCCAGATTATCCAGTAATAAAGGGAGCTTTCCAACAAGAGTAAACATTTATACACCCAACACAGGAGTACCTAGATAGGTAAAACAAATCTTGATGGACATAAAGAGAGAGATTGACAGCAATACAGTTATAGTAGGGAATTTTAACATTCCATTGACATCAATGAATAGATCTTCCAAAGAGAAAATCAACAAAGGGATGGTAGCCTTAAATGACACATTAGATCAAATGAATTTCATTGATATCTTCAGAACATTTCACCCCAAATATACACTCTTTTCAAGTGCCCATGAAAAGTTTTCTAGGATAGACCATGTGTTAAGACACAAAATAAGTCTCAATAAATTAAAAATTGAAATCATATCAAGCATCTTCTCTGACCATAATAGTATAAAGCTAGAAATCAATTACAAGAAGAAAACTGAAAAACGCACAAAGACATGAAGACTAAATAATATGTTACTAAACAATGAATGGGTTAACAATAAAATCAAAAAAGAAATAAAAATGTACTTTAAAACAAATGAAAATGAGAACACAAAAATCGAAACTCTGTGGGACACAGGGAACACAAGGAAAGCGATCCTAAGAGGGAAATTCATAGCATTACAGGCCTATCTCAAGAAATAAGAAAAAGTACAAATAAACAACTTAATTTTACACTGGAAAGAACAACCAAACAAAGCCCAAAGTAAGTAGAAGGAAGGAAAGACTAAAGATCAGAGGAGAAATAAAAAAAAACAGGGTCTAAAGGAACAATACTAAAGATCAATGAAACCAAGATCTGATTTTTTGAAAGGATAAACAAGATTGACAAACTTTTAACTAGACTCATCATGAAAGAAAGAGAGGGGACTCAAATAAGTAAAATCAGAAATTAAAGAGAAGTAACACCTGACACCAAATAAATACAAAGGATTGTAAAAATATATTACGAACATCTATATGCCAACAGAAGTTTTATTTTTATAATTTTGTTATTGTGTGTTGTTTTTAAATGTTTTTAAATGTTTAAGCAGGCATTTGGTTACATGTGTTTGAAAAATTTCCAAGATTATATCACCACAGTCATACTTTGTGACTTTAAATTTGGTAATATAAATGTTTGTTCTTTGAAGGAGAACCTTATCTCTGTACCCAAAACTTCCTTGTCACATCTCCAAGTGGAGGTCACTTGGCCTTCTATTTTGGCAAAAGAATTATTGATAAAGCATATGGATCTGTCCTTGATGTGTAGTTTAATTTAAAAGATATGCTCCAAGTAACGTGTGAGGGAGAATAACCTCAAACTCCCTGCTGATCAATACTTATAAAATGTGAAGTGAAGGAAACATTATTTGTCAAAAATTAGTTGAAGGTTATGCAAAGTACCCATTCTCCTAGATAACCTAAAAACCTCTTTCTCGATTTATTCATTAATTAATTCAAGCTTGTTTTCTTTTCTTTTCTTTATTTTTTTTTCTTCAGTCATTCATTTTTCAAGCTTGTTTTCTATTCAACATTTACAATGAGGCCAAACACTGTTTTAGGCTCTTGAAATTTGTCAATGAACAAAACACCCAAAACCCCTGCTCTTATAAAGCACACTAGAAAATAAATATACTAAGAAGCTTTATCAGTTAATGCTAAGTATTCTGAAAATCAATAAAACAGAGCAAGAGAGAAGAGTGCTGATGGCAGGAGAGGTTAGTACTCGAGCAAAGCCTTTTTGAAAATGTGGCTTTTGATCAGAGACTTGAATGGAGGTCACACAGAAGAACACTCCAAGTAGAGAGCACAGTTAGTGCAAAGGCCCTGAGGCAGGGCTATTTGGCATGTTCAAGAAACAGCAAGGTGGTAAACATAGCTAAAATGAAATGAGTTTGGGAATGGGGCTGAGAAGAATAACAGAAGCTATTCCATGGTTATTTGAAAAAAACATGGGTTCTATTTCAAATTGATGGAAGCCCATGGAAAGTTTTAAGCAAGGTACTGACATGATCTAAAGTAAGTTATTTTTCAAATGAATCACTTTGACTACTTAGTAAAGGACAAATATGATGATAAAAATGTGGAAATGTTCTTGAAGAGAGGTAATGGTGGCTTAGAATAAGGTTGTGGTGATAAAAATAGCAAGAAGTGGTCCAATTCAAGACACCTTAAAGGTAGGTATAACAGAAATTCTTGGTGTACAATATGAAAGAGAAGAATTAAGGATAGCTCTAAGTTCATGGCCTTAACAAATGAAATAATGGACTTCCATTTTTCTGAGTAGATGAACTGGAAAAGGAAGCAGATATTGGGGATACAATCCATTTATTCTTTTTGGCATGTTAAATTTGAGATGCTTATTGAGCATATCAGTGGAAATGTTGAGTCTAAAGCTAAAGAGAGAAGCCTGTGTTAAATATGTTTTAGGTTCATTCACATAAAAATGATATTTAACGTCACCAGGCTGAATGAGATCACCAAAGGAGTGACAATAGACAGAGAAAAGGAGACTTTCATTGGCTAAGTTTTTTGATGAAGATCCAGCAAAGTAGTCAGAGAAAGAGTAGCTTTATCAGAAGCATGTTCATGTTATATTGAGTTATTCTCAGTGACTTGAGCTGTAGTATTATGCTATTGGTAGGGAAATGGTTGAATTTATTGTACTACTATTTTGAGGCTCCATAAAGGAAAGTTCTTTCTAGTCCTAGAACCATGCATAGCTGTGTTTCTCCTGAGAATTACCTTATTATATTATGGACACTGTGGATCACAATATAGTTTGGAACTTCCCTTTTATATTTGGTTCTGAAAACACCATCTAATTTATTAGACACCTCCAGCGAATGCAAAGTACCTTAGGAAACACACTCTATGTACCAGTCTCACATCTGCCTTAAACTTATCTTTCTACTTATTTTTTATTTACCTTTGTTCTATTCCCTAAATCATGTAATCTTTACTTTTACTTTATTTCAAGACCCCCTTTCTGCAATGAATAAAAACAATAATAGATTTATGGATAGGAGAGAATAGAGAGATGATAGATTAGATACATAGACAGATTGATAGATTTAAACACGTTAAGAGGCACAGATTCCAGTTTTAGTGGCATTTTGCAAGAACTTTGCTACATGGTATGCTTTGCAACATAATGCCATCAGGTTTGGATGTCTTACTGGTGAAGAAACTCCCCTTAGGTGAATCTCTTCTGTGTGTTACAGCAAGACAAATGCAAGTTACAGACCATAGCCTTCTTTTCTATACAAGTATCCCCTTGTCTTTATTTCCTCTACACACTGAAATTTGAAAACTAGGCTGAAATAAACATTAGGAAAATTTCTATAGTGAGTTTAGCTTCCTCTGAGCTATGTGCAAATGAGCTTATTTTATACATATATATTTATATAAAATCTGCTCTCATAACACACATTGGTCAAAATGCCTTTGTTTAAAAAAAACCATACACTCTACAAAAAAGTTCTAACAGCTCTATTTCACTGTATGTTCAAACAAACAAAGGAGACAAAAAGAGAAACTAAAGATTATTTTTAATGATAACGGGCCAACACCTCACCTCAGAAATACATCCACATGCACGCACACTGGATGTGTATGTACACATGTTGCAGGGAGGCTCTCTGCCACTTGAAATCAAATTGTTTTTCAAATGAATGCTATCAAGACTTAAGTTAGGAGAACCTTATATCTGGCCTCTTTTGTAATACATTGCAATTATTATGCAATGTAGGGCTGGAAAGTGAGGATTCTTACAAATCTATCTTTGATTTCCACTAAGTATCTTGCAGCTCATATTTGAATCTTGCCTCAGTTGTGTGCATTCTTTAAACCTCCCCAATTATAAGGTATACATTTATGTAAAAGTTCAGGTTGGGGGAGAAAGGTCACATCTAACTCCTCACTGTGGGCAAATTCCTGAATGCTTTTTACCCTTTGAAGAGTCAAACGTACCCATTGATCAAATCAGTTACCTGACACTTGGGGAAGAATTCCGACTGTCATACATTTAGACTACTCTTTTGTTTGGAAAATCTTAAACATTTGAATTTTTATTTTTTGACCAGGTAATTGAGGTCACCATTATAATCATCAGGATACTTCAGTTCACATCATGAATGAAGCAGAAATAGTTTATCCTGAGGGTATCTGCACCACTGCAGAGATCCTTACTATCTGTAAGCAGCTTGGGGAAATTATTTCCCAAGATCTGACATGGGCTAGGCATTCCTTTTATGAATTTTTTTTTCTTTTTGGCAGATAGGTCCAGCCTCAACGAACCAGCTTCTTGCCAGGAATACTGTGTACACACCTACCACCTTGAGCCTTATTTCCACACCCGATTCTGATAATAATTTTAGGAACTGGAAATTATAAAGGCTTGCTTGGCAGCGTTTTCATATTGTGACTGATAAATCAAAATTGGGGTGCTTGCCAGCAAAAAGTTCTTCCTAATCTGAGTAAATGTATGAGGGTGGATCTGCTACAGGCAAAGCAATTTGGGTAGAATATCGTGATGGGTGCAAGGGGTGGGTTTTTGTATTGTTTTATGGCCTCGTTGGGGTTTTGGCTCACACTCATTTGTCCACAAACAGTGTTAGTTGGCTGCTTTTTCCTTTTGTAGTAGATTTTCTTACCTCTTTCCTCCTCTTTCTTTTAGATTAACCATTGACCGATAGAAATATCGGACTGGCTGGTTTGGTTCAGCGGTTAGAGCATCAGCCTGCGGACCAAAGAAATAAAAGAAGTGTTTTTCAAGTATATCTCCAATCAGCCATTTCTCTCAATATGTACATCGGTAGAAGATTGCAAACATGAAGCAATGTTTTCAGTCCCCTGATTTCACAAGGGTGTAAATCCCCACATTTCTTCCCCTTTACACTGAGCTCTCATTTGGGTGCGAATAGTTTGCATTCGTAAAAGCCACCTGTTGAAAATAAAAGTCTCATGACTTTTATTTGCAAATTTTGGTTCATCTTGGTTTAGCTTTGCACAGCAGTCTAATTTCACAGTGCTTAGCAATAACTTTTATTACTCGCTCCACCCAACAACCATATGATGTCAGGAACTTCATCTCTTCCTCTGCCTTGCTCACTCCTTCTCATTCTCTCTCTCTCTCCTTCTCTCTCTCTGTCTCCATAAACACATACGTACCTATTTGTTATCACTTGAATTATTTTAGCAAATATTTACATGTGTCCCAAAATCTTCTATATAACTCAAAAGAGCAAGTATTTGAAAAAAAAAAGAGCTATTCTTCTGTGTGGACAGGAGCAGCTGAGGCGTAGAGAACTAGAGTCATTTCTTGAATTAGAGATTGATCGTTTTAGAAACAATCACACCGGAAGTCAAGAGGTTTCTCATGCTAACTGTGTGGCTTTGAGCACCGCTCGGATTCTCTGTCAGCCTCAGTTGTCTCTTTGGTTACAATGAGGCAAGTAGATGAGTTCCTTGGTGACTCTCAGGCATATCATTGCAAAGTATTTTTCCAGAGGCACAAGTGAGGAAAGTGAGGGATATGTTAGGGACTTCCTTTGCCAGCCCCCAACATAGTGTTCTTCCTATAGATCACACTGTCTCTGACAATGAACCAGCAGAGAAGAGAGGCACGTTCCCCCAAACCTGCTTCTCATCTTAAGACACACACATTACTGAAAAGTTTACTTTGGTAAAAAACAACAACAACAAATTTTCCAAAGTTCTTCCAAATTTAATTCTTCCTGTTATTGTTGAAGATTGGCTTTTATGGCCACTTGGTAAATAAATAGCTTTAAAGGGAGAGCACACAGCAGCGTTTGTTTTTCAGCGAGCTGCAGGGTTGACATGTTACATTTCAGCCACAGTGCACCAACAGCTTAGTGCTTCAGAGGGTGATGGGGAACCAGGAATTCTTGAAAGGGGCAGGGCAGGATGTCCTTTTCTCGCGCTTACTGAGTCACAGAAGACGGATGCCTTTTCAGGGGTTCTGTAGTTGTGATTTCAGTCAAGTCCCAGTGGCTCTCAACCACTTCTCTAAACCTGAATGAAGAAGCAGCTACGGGGCTGTGTGAATTATGCTAAAATGCATTTTGATTAAGTGCTGAAAGTAGCATTTGCAGTGAATTCTTAGACTTCACAGTGTCATTGAAACTTACAGAGTACAGGGAACAACACGTCCTAAGAAATGGGACCGAACTCCCCAACAAACACCCTCTCCTGTGCCCTAGTACCAGTTTAGCCTCTCTGTATTAAATTACAATTTATTTCATCTAGCATCTCTGCCTTCAGGTCAGCCACCTCTGTGTCTTTGGAAAGGCAGGCCTTACTTCCACAGAGCACACTCCTTTACAAGCGTTGTGACAAGATTGGGTTTCGGATCCAAAGGGTTAATCCCAAAGTGAATTCTTCTCATGTGTAATTTAATACTTCATAACTGCTGAAAATTGGAGTCCACATAATTTATTTTCTTTGGTCGGGCACATTTGCCTCATGCTTGGCCGGGGCTGACTTCAGAGAGACACACCTAAAGCTCTCAAGTGTCCCAAGTGGCCTATGTCAGTTGTACAGAAGGATTGTGGTACTTGGCCAGAGCCCAAGGATTAGGTGTTCCTGAGAAGGTTTTTTTGGCTCTACAAAGCCCTAGGATGTCATGGGAATAGGCTGCACTCCCTTTTCCCCCTTGAAGGCCACATATCAACGGGGTATCTAACCACTCAGAGACAGGCTTTACACAAAGGTATACATTAAAATAAATAGAACATGCAACCAGAAAGACCCGAAAGAGAGGGAGGAATGGCTAAGTGGAGACAGGAAACAATTGCTTCATTGTTGAAGCCCGGATCCTAGAATCGCAGAGTGCAGCTCCATCTACAGGACTATTTGTAAAGCTGGAGCTTTTTGCTTCAAAGGCAAGACAGACATTTACATGCGTTTTTATCCAGCTCGCTTTGCACGGGGCTGCACCCAACTCACAAAAATCTGACTTTTTACTGAAAAATAATTGTCCCTCTTTGATGAGAGGGATTGAGAGAGCAACACAGAGATAATAAGTGAGAGGGGATAGCTGTTCAAGGGTACTTTCATTTAGCTCCTTTTTCTTACTTTGGCAGTAAATATTCTTCTCTTCCTTGCAATACTCATTTAATCTCTTTCTTTCCTTTTCAACAACTCCGTCTCATTTGGTTTCCTCTCATTATTCCTCGGATGGGGAGGGGGGCCTGTGTATTTTCCCCATTCAAACAAACTAAAAGGCTGTGTTTGTTTGAACACCATTCTTGTACTTCCTGGCAAGCTTTTGACTATAAAGGAGGTTCAGGTTTTTAGGTTTAAAGGAGCTGAAAAAACTTAAAAAGTAATAATAGAATCCAACTCTGCCTGTGCACTTTTTCCTCTTTTTCTCCTCTCTTTAGTTTAAAAACCTTGCTTGCCAACGCAGTGACTGCTGTCTGATGCTATTTCAACAGGAGACCTGCATCTCAGGACAAGATTCAGCCATAGGGGAGACTTGATGGCTCGGGGAATTAGTAATGGGACTTGGAACCCTTCATTTCTAGGTCACTGGTTTGAACAGAGCCCAGGTCAGTAATGACTGAAAGTTGTTACCACCCGATGTCGGCTCTTCCCGCACTGATCTGAGGTTGCCCGCCACCCTGTCCCCGAGTGCCGGTGGCACATCTGTGCTAATGGCATTCATTGTCAAGTCGGCTGTTAGAACTTAGGTCTACATGTGATGCAGACCACCTCTGCCATGTGCAGAACACATCCACAGAACACATCCACAGCCCTGTCTGGGGAAGGTGCACAGAAAGTGAGAGTGTAAAGCTAGTTTGCCTTTCTGATGATTCTGGGACCTGATTAATCTGTCCCCATGCACCCTAAGTCTCCCGGGCATCGAATCCTCAGCCACTCAAAGGGTAAATCAAGGGAGGATTAACAGGCCACAGGAGGCCAGCTTGCCAGATACTTCACACGTGTGTGTTCTGATGACAGATTTAAAAGATCTGAATTGGGAGCTGTTTTTGCTGTTGTCTTTTTCATTGCTAGTGCGAGATAATCGTGGCCCTTTTCAAATAATACATTTTTTGGATCCCAGATTGTGTTTGCTGAAGTCTGGAGAAAAGTGGGTTGTTTCCTGGGCTTCTATTAGCAGAGGCTGTGAAAAGGAAATTATCACTTTATTTCTTCTCTCCGCTTCATAAGAAGATACATGTTTGTTGCAAGAAGATAGAGAGAGTAGTAGAGGCTGTTAGAAATTCAAGGAGAATTTCGGCTGGTGTGGCTCAGTGGCTGAGTGTCGACCCGTGCACCAAGAGGTAGCCAGTTTGATTTCCGATTCCTGGTCAGAGGACATGCCCAGGTTGTGGGCCCAATCCTCAGTGGGGGGCATGTAGGAGGCGGCCAGTCGATGTTCTCTCTCATCAATGTTTCTATCTCTCTCCCTCTCCCTTCCTCTAGAATCAATAAAGAAAAAAAGAAAAAATTCAAGGATGATGCAATACATTGCAGTCTCTGTGGCCTCCTTCGACCACATCCCTCTCTCTGCTCTCAGCGTGGACTTGCTGTGGAGCTCTGTGTATTTAGGGAGGGGAGGAGGCAGCTTCTTAGTGAGTATGATGCTGCTGGAAGAGTGCTGAAGCCTCCACACAGTTGCCGGTTAATTCTAGGACCCAGGGCTGCCGCCCACACCCACCTGGCCCTTGGCCTCTCCAGGCACACCTTCCCTTTCTTAGGTGGAGGTAAGCCCACTCCTAGAAGGAATCACATATTTATAACCAATTGCGAAATTAGAATTGCATCAAGACCCATTTATATCAGACACATTTAGATTTCCTTTTCAGGAATGTGGGTTCTTAACAGCATTGATTTTTAGCAATAGACCAATTATAGGTGCTCACCACATCACTAAGGTACTGGATGAGAAGTGTTAACTAGAGGGTTCCCTTACAGAGGGCAATGGAAAACAGCATGCTGTTCCCGTCTGTGTGCTTCCATCTTGACTTACCTTCCTCCTGGAGAGCTGTTGTTTGCTTGCTTTTTTTGTGTGTGTGTTTTATTTTTTTATTTTTCTTCCCAGACATTCTGTTTCTTTTTCTTACATTCTTTGGGAAAAAATGTCTTCTACATTTTTTTCTGGGGATACGGAAAAGCACTGTGGCTAATGAAAGCAATTTTATTTCTTCTATTTATTTCTCACCCTGGATGTTTTGCTCAGCGGTTAGAGCATCAACCCATGGACGGGTTTGGACCCAAGTCAAGAGTACATACCTGGGTTGCAGGTTTGATCCCCGATCCCAGTCAGGGTCCTGAGGGAAGCAAACAACCACTGTGTCTCTCTCACATAGATGTCTCTCTCTCTCTCTCTAAAAATCAATGGAAAAATATCCTTGGATGAGGATTAACAAAAAAATAATAATAATTTATTTCTCCACTCTGATCCTTCAGGCCACCAACCTCTGCTCCTGACTTTGGGAACAGTAAGACAGTAAAGGTGGTTTCCCAGAAGGTCCCAATTCTTGGCAGGCCCAGTTCCCATTTCCCATTCCATCTGCAGGACCTGAGCCAGTGGTTCTTTGTATGCCATTCATTTTCTGCCTTATTCTAAAAAAGAAAGAAAGAAAGAAAGAAAGAAAGAAAGAAAGAAAGAAAGAAAGAAAGAAAGAATCCAACCAGTAAATGATTTTTGTCATCCTGAGAATCATAGAATTGTAGAGTTAAATGGAGACCTAATGCCAACTTCTTCACCAATTTCTTTCAAGATGGAGATCTGAGTTCTGCTTGAATACCCCCTTAAAAATCAACAAAATAAACCTAGATTTATTGGATACATTTCTTTTGAAGAGGAGTTTTCTCCTGTTACAGGCATGCCGTTCCATACCATCTTACACAAGTCAGGAAATGGGTCTGTAGCAGTAAACAAAATCGTCTTTGTGGAGTTTGGAATCACATGCGGGTAGCACCCCAAAATATGTCACTTTGGCATATTGGTCATCTTGAGCTCTAGGCACTTTGAGAAACAGCAAACGCAGGGAGGATATTTCTCTGCACTTCCGTCACATGTCTAGATACATCTTCCAAAAGGAAGTCAGTTCTCATCAATCCCTCCTCAAGAGTTTCATCAACAAGGGAAGACTGAGTCTTTTCACAGGAAGGAGACCAGGACTCAACACCGCACCCAGACTGACTTTGTTACAAACCATCATACCTCCCATCTATTCTTCCAAGGGCCCATTTATTCTCCCTAAAAGGCCTACATTCCTCCTTTCTCTCTCAGATTAATATGGTTTTTAAGCCTAAATTCTAAGTCACCTGCCACCTCAGGGCTTACTTTTTTCTTTCTTTATTTTTATTTTTTTTAATATATCTTTATTGTTGAAACTATTACAGGTGTATCTCCTTTTCCTCCATTGCCCTCCTCCTCCCCACTCCTGCCCCATCCCTGCCTTGGGTATTTCTCATGTGTACATGAACTATATATGTTAATAAACTTGTGTGTTTTCCCTTGTCAGTTTGTCTTTTATTAGAGGGACCTCAGCCAAGAACTAAGAAGGGGAGAGGGAAATTTTTTGTTCCTCTACAACACAATAATAGACAAACAATCAAAAAATAATTGCAAAGGTATTAAATGTTGATCAGTTTTGTCTGCTACCATCTTTCTTAGGTTGAACCAGAACTCACATGCCATTAACATTTACTCATGTCCTCATCTGCCTGCTGAAATTTTACAAGGTTGTTTTTTTTTTTTTTACACCATGGCTCTTAGGGACAGTAAATGATTTACTACACACTCCAGAGATCCCATTTCTTTAACTCCCACAGTCCTGAGACATTGACAGGAGTTGGCTACTCTATGAATGTCTAAATCTATCAGGAATGTCAGCTTCGGTCATGGTGGTGGGATTTTGGACGTAGAGGAAGTCGTGCACCTGAAGATGCAGTGGCTATTGGCACCCACACTATCACTTGCATATTTGGACGAGTAAATGAGCCCAACTTTGCAAGATTTCAAGTGAGATAAGAAATGCCATGGCTTAGGTTCCTTCTACCTATGTTTTTTATTTATTTGTTTGTTTGTTTTCCCCCTCTGCATTTTTAAATTGCTGTGAAATCTCTGATTTTTGCAATATTTTCTTATGAGAAAACTTGTAAGGAACATGGGATCCTGAAAATTGTAACAGTTATGGTGGAATAGTTTAACAATAATTAGTAATATTGGAAATGTACAAAAAACTCATAAATGTGATTAAGTAATGGCCTATAGGTTACAGAGGGACAACAGTAGTAAAAATAATGTTTCAATGGGTAAATGTTTTATAGATTTTTGAATCACTGAATGTAATAACTATTCACAAATGACCAAACATTTTTAAATGATTTTAAGATTGTTACCACTACTTTAATAATGGTAAAAAACAAAAACAAAACAACAAAAACTAAAACAGAAACAGAAAAGATAAAAATATTTTAGTTTTCTCAGCCTTGAATTTCAAAAGGGTATAACAATATCTCCAAAGAGATTAACAAAACTTTTAAGCTTTGCGTATATTGTATTCAACCCAAACAGCTCCCTGGGCAAACAAAATTAATTATACAGTTTGTAGTCAAAACCATGAAGGAAAGAAACAAAAATGTTTGTTTGTTTTTTCTTTTTAAACCACAAAGCAACTTATGATTCTGCAAGGTGAGAAATTTCTGAATTCTCAGACCAGATTTCTTGTACTGAGAATATAATTCTTAGGGAAGAATAGGTTCAAGGGAAAAAGGTCCTTTTACTCATCTTCCCTCTTGTCTTTTCTTATGACTTGGCAGAGGATTTGAGAAGTAGAATTACAATTTTGCAAGCCTTTTTCAGATTTTTTTCATAATGTCAGGTGTTAGGGCTAAGTGTGTCACAAATGAAACTTTCCACATATGTTGTAGTGGCTAACAACAAGACACTGGTGTTGCACAGTCCTGAGTTCTACTCTTGCTGTGTCTCTTACAAAGCAAGTTGTTTAACGTTTTTATGCCTCAGTGTCTTCATTTACCAAACAGTATCATGACAGAGTCTATGCATCAGGGTTGTTAAGTAAATAAAATGATTTATTGTAGGTCCTTAGCAAATTGTTTGTCACATACCAAGTGCTTAATAAGCATTAGCTATTATTTTTGTTACTTATCAGAATTATAATAGTAATTATGATTACATTATCATTATATATCATTATCGTAATTCTTAACATCTCAAGTTATAATTCTTTCATGATGCCTTATAAAGTCGGCTGTGTTCTTTCTGCCTGCCCAGCGTTCATTCTTTGGCTTTAGGTAGCAGCATAACCACTCAGTCACTCTTCATGTGTATAGTTCTGTGGTGCTGAGCCCAATACCCAATTCCAGATGTGTACTCAGAACCAGGACTGGCTAATCAGCATAGTTTAATGCTCTGGCAACAATAACTGGTCCAAAGCTAAGCATGAGATCTAAGTCTGGCCAATAGGATTTAATTCTGGGGCATTTAACATTTTGTTAATTTTTGTTACCTTTTCCGTGGACTTCATATTAAGCAGTTGTACGTCTGAGATTGCTGGGTTTCACCAGAGGTATCATTCACAGATTTGGGTCACAGGGAACCGCATGTAGAGGCTACTTCTGCTCTCCTGCTATGCCTGCCCCTAAGAAGCCAAGGAGATGCCCTCCTACAGCCCACTTTTTGCCTTCTAAACAATGTTCTTGGTACTAAAACCCTGAAATGTTCTGCCAAAAAGCCTTCTGTAAATTTACAGGACCTATAATAGCCTCCTTAGACTCCATCCTTGGGGAATGGGGAATGGGGAAAGGAGTTCAGGCCAGAGGCCCCGATTTTGCATACCTTGCAAATGTCTGGAACATGCCTACGGACACCACTTGTGGAAAGTATTTCTGAGAGTAATACCAACAAAGAGAAAAGCAGAGTCATGGAACAAAGAATTCTGATGAGCTCCATTGAATCCTAGACTCAGTTGTATGTGAAGCAAGACTGACCCTTAAGACTTTTGAGTTCCTGAATCAATGAGTTTGAATGTATGTTCTGTCATTTGCAACTGAGAGAGTTCTATCGTCAGACATTTTTCCTTCCTCTAGCCTACATTGACATTCCTTAATCTGCAGTTGTACATCACTTAAGGTATTTAGAAATTTATTACGTCCTCTATTTATTGAATGTAGAGGAGTTTTTCTTCTCAACTAGATTTCTGAGTACATCTGCAGCCCTATGCAAGAGGATGGTGTTTGGACTCACTCTGATGTGACTTACTGTGTGACCATGAATAAGGTACTTAACCTCTCTAATCTTTTGTTTCTTCATCTGTAAAATGGAAATGAAGCTATTTAAAGTTCTAGGATTGCTACAGACATTACATGAGATAATGATTAAATATCCTTGTGCACACGAGGTATACAGTAGATTTATTTATCATATTCTGAGGGCAGAGTGTATAGAAGTTAAGCTCTAACTGTTGCTGAAACTAACAGGAACCCAACTTCACTAGCTTAAGCAATATGGTCTTTTTACATTTTTAGCTCACTGGAGTATTGTTTGGGGAAGGGTACACCTAGCCTGAGTAAGTTGGTGGCAGGGACTCAAAAGCCACTTCTCTGTCCTTTGTTGATTTCTATTCCTTATGTCTTCCTTTCCTCTGGCGTTAGTCAGGGCATTGATGTTTGCATCTCTCCTGTGCAAGAGAGCATTGAAACTGAGCTGGGATTTCTTATTCTTGTCTCAAATTCCTAGAAAAGACTCTGATTTCTTTAACATGTACCAATCAAATGTGCCTTAGGCAACAGGAAAAAAATCATATTGATGTGGTACCTTAGACAGTGAGGGGAAGGAGAATTCCAAAAGATAAGAGGGAGCAATTCCATTAAGGAGAGATGTCAAACTAGTAAAACAAGTGACATTTGGCTATAGGATTAGTTTGTTGTTGTTTTTTCATTATTCTGAATTCTCTTCTTTGTGAACAAAATGTTGAATGAATGTTAGTGTACCATAAATATATGACCAATTATTTTCTCTGTTAAACCTCTAGAATGGACCTACAAAAGAGGAGCTGAGTGGTTTTTCATTAAGTTACACCAGAGGAAAAATCAGCAATAAGACCTGATCTCTTAGTTCCTTAATATGATCCCAAGAATATTTAACTCAAATATTTATCAGGACTCTTCTTTAAAAGTGACCATGTCAATCTTTAGTATATGGCTGTTATAATGTTGATATGGACACATTATGTATGAAAAATGGTTAGCTCAACATTTGCAGTGACTGATTTCCATGCATTAATAATCCGACCATTTAATTAAAATATAATGCCAGAAGGTCCCAATCCACAACACGGAATGACCTAGAGAATGTCCTGTCATTGAGAGGTAGGAAGGGGATAAGGAAGAATAGCTCAGACACAGGTTGGTTACCTTTATATCTGCGTGTGCCTTAATGTAACTAAACCCTAAGTGTGTCCAAGCTCAGGGCTTCTACATGGTAGGATTTCTAGATTTATTTATGGGGTTTTTTTTTGTTTGTTTATTTTTGTTTGTTAATGCATTTCTTGAGTTCCATGGGTTGTGAGTACACTGTAATGGACAGAAGTGAGCAAACCCCAGGGAAGTCATTGCATTTCTTTGGCTCCTGAAAAGACACCATCACCACAATGCTCCAGGCAGACCCACCCTCTGAAGGCTGATCTCTAAACCAATATAACCTAGAGACTCTACTTCACAAGAGGAAGATGATAGCTCAGAAATGTATCATGAGAAGTTTTCTTGTTCAGCTCATATCCTACTTTACAAAGACACTTATTTAAAAAAAAGCATTCTAGCCCTGACCGGTTTGGTTCAGCGGTTAGAGCGTCAGCCTGCGGTCCTGAGAGACCCGGGTTCGGTTCCCGCTAAGGGCGCGTACCTCGGTTGCAGTTTGTGCCCGGCCCTGGTCTGTTGTGCGGGTGGCAGCCACTCGATGTGTTCCTTTCACATCGATGTTTCTCTCTCTCTCTCTCTCTGTCTCTCTCTCTCTCTCTCTCTCTCTCTCTCTCTCTTCCTCTCTCTCCCTCCCACTCTACCTGAACAAAAAATGGAAAAATGTCCTCGGGTGAGGATAAAAAAAAAAAAGGCATTCTAAATTGGAATTAGTGATCCAGGTCTCTAAAGTCCAGGGACTAGAAGAAAAGATTTCTTAATTGCACCAGCAGGAGCTTGGTTTCTATTCTTAGTACAGCTGGGTAATGTGGTTATGTTGGGATGTGGCAGGGCTGGCCTGCGACTCATTGTGGGATAGAGGGGCACGGTGGGGGAGGGGGTCTCTCAAATTTACTCTTCTTCCTGAATGGATGTAAGTCTGATATTGTTCTATGTCTTAGATTAAAATATATTTGAAACATGCAATTATTAAAAGAAGGGATAACTGGATAGGAATTGGAAACCTCTTTATTTCCTGTTCAGTGAATCTCACTACACATCCCTCACTGAAAGTGGTTCAAATGGGAACTTCCAGACTATCCTGAGGGAGAAATCAGAGACACTTGTAATATCTATGCCAGAGAGAAGTTTTCTGTCAGAAGTCCATTTCTGAAAATGGGAAATCTTAGGGTGTCCTCTTTGCCAATATGAGCACCATCTATGTGCTTGTTTTTTAAGGAGAAAGGGTTAAGTGTTAGGAGTCAGTTATGACCAATCCCCCTTTCTCTGCTTGAAAGTTATTTGCTCTGAACTACTGTAAATTTTTATTCAAGTCCATGCCCTTGTGATATTATATGATTTATAACTTTTGGCTACCTTCAATGTTCTAGAGAGTACAATAAAATGTTGTTTAGTGAGAAAATACAAATTTTATTTAATTGACCTATTTGATGAGTTGAATAAAGTACTTAGATCCTTTCACTTGTTAAACGGTTCAGTTTAAAAATATGAACTGACATACAATCATGTAAAAAATAAATAGCTTAGTATCATGAAGTTAATGGACCCAATTCAAAATATTGTTTTAATCAAGCCATTTATTTTCAATCATTAAGACATCTGATTCATATGGCAATATCCTTCTGTAGGGAAAAAAAAATCTATTTAGATTCTTACTTGTTTTCTGGTCATCCTACTAAAGAAGAAGTCATACATCCTTATAACAGAGAAGAAAACAAAACAAACGTTTGTCTTTTTGGTAATTCTGATTAGCTTTGTCAAAGTGGGGTTAAGACAAGGTTGTTTCTTGGCAATGGGCTCCTGGAAAGGAGAATTGGCTAAAACTTTGCATCATTGCATTCATATCTGGTCAAGCTGGCTTATCACAATTCAAACTTCATGCTGGGAAACTGCTCTTTCTTTGGTACCTTTTCTGCCAGAATTCAACTCTAACAACAAAAGTTTATAAACAATGAAAATTCCAGCTGGTTGACATCAGCGTCACGAAACTTTCTCTTCACACTGATACAAATATTTACTCTGAGCTCTGGCAAATCTTTTCTTGCCCATGTCACCCTTAATCATACATTTTTCCTTGATTGAGTTATGCTTTCCAGTACGTGATTTGCTCTGGTTTACTTTTTAACACATCCCAGAGGCTTCGTCAAAATCAACTCTGGGCAGGCCATGTCATTTGGTAGCTGCCAAACATGTTATTGAGAAGAAACTTGGCAAATATCAAAACAGTCTTTTCTAACTGCTCTAATAAATGTGTTTGTTCTTTTTGACCACCATTTACATTTAGGTCCCTCATATCCATAAAGTGATGAGCCAGGAAAGTAAGCAGAGATGCACTCAATTCTCTTTAATCCATTCCCTTGTGGTAACGTGCTGATTTCTCTTCCAGGCACCTTATTGCAAAGAAGTTGAAAACTTAAAAGGTTTCATCAAGGACTTTTTGTTTCCTTCAAGAAGACACAGGATTATTTTCAAAAGGTTAAAACAACAGATTGATGTACTCTGTAACTGTAGTAAAGTCTGCTAGAACAAATATTTGCCACAGCAAAGTGACTTGTGGAGGACTTAGTACAAAATATTGCAAATATTTCTATAAAGCTTCCCTTGTCAAAATAAAATGTTTGGGTTCTCTGCACTGGGTGCTTGCAAAACCCTTGCAAAGTACATTAATAGGGCACTGTTCAGGGGAGTTTTCCTCTCAGTGTTGAAACAGTTGATTAAGCAGGTTATGCTATCTTACCTGCAAGAAATATGAGTAATTATTCCAGTTGCATCAGTTTATACCTATATTGCACTTACATGTCAGAAAAATTTAGTCATTATACAAAAGCTATACATGTCCCATGTCACTACACTATCTCCATTGGAAATAACATGAAGTAACCTGTGCAAGCTAAGCAATCCTTTCTTTTCCCTGGATCAGTTTAAAAATAAATCTCAAAAATGAGATGGGATTCCCACCCCTGGGCATTCACGGTTGTTATTTCTGTTATCATTGCTGCTGTTTTTCCTGCAGTCCCCAGGGGACATGTGCACGTGTGTGCATGTGAACTTACACCCCCGTGCCCCCACGTACACCAGCATACCCACTTATATACACACTGTTCTCTCTGTATCTAGAGTTTTTACTCTTCCTCTTCAGATTTACCTATCTGGAGGCTTATGCATTGATTTGTAACCAAATCTCCCTACTGTGGTTGTTAGATAAATTTATTTGAAGACCATGGTCAATAATTATTATACACTAAGGTATAGACCAGTGTATTTGAGAACTAGGAATTTAATAAGGCCTTCTTCTCAGCTACATGGTAAAAGTAGTAGCTATTTCTTGCACGTTAAAGCCCATTATCAATTCTTTTGTGTCACAAGGACTTCATTTAGCGTAGAGAAATGAAAAGAACAAGTTCTGAATAGGACTGAAGGAGTTAGAGCAATTTCCCTAATTCTCAGCCTGACCTGTTGACAGGAAAACAGGAAAGGAAACACCATGTGCCGTTCTCCTTGCTAAAGATCAATCTCCACCAGCATGAAAGGAAGGAATTATCCCCACTTTACAGGCAGAAGGGAAGAAGTCTCTGAAAGCTTCACTAACTCGCCCAAGGTCATAGAACTGGTGAATGGAGATTAGAGATGCAAACCTAAGTGGGTTGGACAAGTAGGGCGTATTCTTCACATTGCTGGTATGCTCCGGTGGCTGGAGCCAGGGCCAGCCACGTGCTCACGGTGCCTTACCTGTCCTGAGCCACTGGGGATGAACAGTTAGGGATTAACCTCACATATTTATTGGAATACATTATTACGCCCACTTTGTGGGCATTTACTTGGAAATAAGATTTTAAATGGGATAATCTTTGTTTTTCATCTGTGGAACTCCAGGGTTCTGAAGAGGGGGTTAGAATCTCCTACTACAGTAGAAAAGAGGTGACTCTGGACCCCTAGATCCAGACCTCTAGAAGATCCCTAGACCTTCTCTGTCCTAAGCTGTTCCAATCTTAATCTTTTTTTTTTTTTTTTTAATTAGGCACTTGCATAAAATTTCATTTAAAGAAAGGTTTTTCTTACTAAAAAGTAATGTTTTAACCAAAGAATTTTTATGACCAAGATCCTGGAATATGTTAAAAATATTTTAGAATACTTTCTGATCAATATCATGATTTTCATAAAGTTGTAATTTTTGCATGTCATACAAATGCCCATAGAGTCAAGATACCTAGTCAGTGATAAGACTAGTGCTCTGGATGAACCTAGTTTGTACTCAAATTTCCAAGTAGTAAGAAAATATAGATTACTATATATATGTGAAAGAGATCTATCCCTGATAATAATACCTATAAATGTCCTTCATATACACCAGTACTTGTTTAAGGAGTCATATTCATAACTTGAAAAATAGTTTCCTATGCATTTAGATTTTTATAGATTATATGCAGATATAGCCAGCAGGATAGTAGTTTTTGTTTAATTTTAATCTAACACAGTCTACAGTGAAGAGAAAATATTGTTTTTGGGATTTGTGTTCCTTTCAGAATTGTTCAGGGCAGCGTTCACAAAACGAGAATAGATACGGTTAGGTCTATGAAACCAGCACTTCCAGGAGCGGGGCGCAGACAGTGTACCGTAAAATCACGCCCCAAAGGTTTTGAATGATCAATCACATTTGAAACCACCGACATGGCCTGTTTGATTTTCAGGTGTGAAAAACTTGTCCCTTCCAAAAAGGCTATTGCGTCTTGGCATAAAAGTGTCTAATTATTGTAAGCACACCTTCAGTCGGTCTGAATCCTGATGCTTTCCAAGAACACAGTCAAGTGAGGCTCGGGAAAGGAGCGCAGTGTGGCCGCCCCTTGCCACTTCCATAAGCGTCTCCACGCGTGGTGAGGCAGCCACTGATCCTGACACCATGGTGCTCTGTGCCTCCTCTCAGTCATCTGCACCCCCAGCCCTGTATCTGACACCTTTTGGGTGCTCAGCACTGTGTGCTACTTATAACATATAATTAATAAGGGCATCATCCAAGTTCAAGGTAAGCAGCTCTCCTCAGCAGTCCGGTTTTTGTCTCATTTTTATTTAACCCAATTACTTCTTAATATTAAGACATGAACATAATCTGATTTTTCTGTGGATTCCTTGGTAGCATTTTGCTTTCTTCTCCTAACTCCGTTTTTGATCTCTCCCTATAGTTCCCATTTCTTAGTGATTCCCTTCTTGATCTTCTTTCACAGGCCCAGCCAATCAATTATCCATCCTCTCCCCAACTTCCCAGAAGACCGCGAACCCTTAGAGTATAGAAGCTCTCCTGATGCTGCTCCCAGACCGTGACCATGCTGGCAAAGCTTCTGCTCCCATGTGGCTGCATGTTTCATGACGAGAGCTACTAAAATGCAGGCAAGCACAAAGTCTTAATTGCTTGCTAGTGGGCACTCAGCCAATAAGCTGTTAGCACAATGAAACCCAATCTTAAAGAAAAAGTGCTGAACCCCTGCTCTGGATCACCCAGACCCATATGGAATGCATGTGTTTTTTGAGGAGATTTGGGCATGATGATCTTTTTTTCCACTCTTGCATGGGTATGTCACTTTATGGGTGGCTAGAACATTTTATTCTTAATGTAATAATCCTGGCTGCAGACAACTTCAAGAAACAACTCTGCACCTCCTCTCCCAACTTATGACATGGACAATTGATATATTCTTAATTGTATGTTCCTCTCTGAAAAGACTACTTTCAATGCTGTTTCCAACAAAACTGTTATTTTTAAAGATTTCTCTATACAGGGATTCTGAGATGGTCACTGCCCGGTTCCGATGTTTGCTAAATCATCTTTGCTAATTAACTTTCCTAAACCTCAGTTTACTCATCTTCATAATGACAAAAATTAAAAATGCCTTCCTGATATGCTGGCTGTGAGGGTTTCATGAAAGTAAAAGCTCTTGGCAGTGCCTAGAACAAAAGGAAAATGTCCAATAAATTTTGGATCTTAATACTACTAGTAAAAATAAGTCTAAAGCTTTCTCACTGTAAAAGCATCTCAATATATAACATAAATATTTAACACATGCGTTTTGGTGTTTGGGGGCCTCAGCCTTTACTCTCTGATCTGTCATATTCAGGATTTCATTTTGAAATATTTCCACAGCTTTCTTCTTTTCTAAAAAGATTAAAATCCTCTTTTCATGTTACAGGTAACAAAAACCTAGCAAGCAAGGTATAGAGAAACATTGGTCTCTAGCCTCTTTTCTAAATTTTAATATTATAATGCTAAGCTCCAAAACTTAAGCCCTGTATTCTCCTCTAAATCCTAGAATACTACAAACTTTCTATTCTGTTAGATGATCAAGATGAGGTGAGCATGAACTTTATTATCTCCTGCAATGCTTGAGAGAATATGTTCAAATCAATTATTAAAAGTTAGAGTGTTGGGGTAAGTTTGCATTTCACTTTGAATAACATTCCTTTCCTAAAGCTTGTAATAATCCTTTGTCTTACATCTGTCTGGAAATGATTGTTCCCCAAAACCTAGGGCTATATCCATCTATATCAAAGTCCTCTTTTTCATTTCTCTCAGAAGTTTTTGAATGTCTTAATGCAAATAGGATACCTGGTGGCCCACCTTTATAACCCAGAATTCCCCAAGAAGCATAAAGATTATATTCTTCCTAGGATACATTTTTTTTTTTTTTTTTGTACCTGCCCCTAGCTGCTAGGGCCTAGCGGAAACCGAACCCAGGACTCTCTGTTCCGCAGGCCGATGCTCCAGCCGCTGAGCCAAATCAGCTAGGGTGCTAGGATATATTTTTAATGTTTTATTTATTTACTTTAATAATAAATTAAAAATTCCAGAAAAGCAACATCAGTGGTTTCTGTTGTCAGTTTTTATCATATTAATTCATTTGTTGATGTAGCAGTTTTTAGCACACAGAGACCTCATCCCAGAACTCTCATTAATATCAGTGGCTCATACACATAAGTACTATATAAAACATTAAAAATTACCTTTGTCATTTCTTTGGTAAACAATAAGAGCCAGATTTGATGAGAAAGACATCATCCATATGATAATTTGATATCTTCAGAAATCAGTGTAGGCCATTTAAATTGTTAAATTCAATAAAATACCTTTAAAGATATCTTATTCCCTTTCTCCCCAACCAATTCTAAACCTAGGAAAGGGTTACCAAGAAATCCTGAATAGTGCCTTGTTTAACTTTGAATCAGATAGCAATCCATTTTTTCTTCAAAAAATGGTAAGAATTAATTAATATTAATCTACAATCACATTGATGGGAAAATTAATGGAAACCTTAATAAAAATATAACCTTAACAGGATTTGAAGTTATCCTTTAGAATATAAAGCCAGCACCGTATCAACTAAGCAACTGGTCCTTTGCTACTAGCTGATGAAATTACAAAAATTAACTGCAGAATGATTTTTCCTTTTGTTCATAAGAGAGGCGTTTTGAGAACTAAAAAGAAAAAGGCACTAAAAATTAAAATAAATTTAAAAATTGACCAATCCCATGCAATATCTTCATCTTTTTAGAGTATATATTTGTTTAGGAAATTAAGATGATTATTCCCCTAAACAGGTCATATTTTCTTTCCTAACATATCAAGGCTTTCACTTGTATTTTACATACAGTTTCAGAGAAGACTTGATAATCCTAAATAAATAGGTCAAATTATTTTGGATTACTGAGATCTTGAGAACTACACAATGACAGGTAGTATTTGGGCCATTAAATAATTTTGTTTAAGGAAAAATTGCATATATGTTAAAAATCAGTATAATATTAAAATCATAATTACAATGTTAAACATGTATGTTCTGAAATACAAATAGTCACATTCATTTTCTGTATTTATTATATACTATATCATATTCAGCAAACTAACCCATATATAGTAGTCACTTATTAGGAACTTACAGATGAGTCTTTTTCAATATTTATTAAATGTTTATAACACTAGATTCTGTGTATTATAGAGAATACAATGCTATGTATTATATAAACTATTATTTTTGCCATTGTATTCATTTAGTGCTTATCAATATTTCAGTGCCAATACTAAATGATAAAAGCTATTTTTTTCTGGCATTATATCAGCCAGAAATCCTTATCAAAAGGCACTTTTTCATAGCTACAGAATAATGGTATCTTAGCTTTAGAGTGATAACCCTAATACAAACAAAATATCCTGAACTCCCTTTTAAGTTATCAAAAAAAAAAAAGGAACAAGAGGAAAAAAAAAATGGTAATCAGTAGATTTTTATTATATCCTAGTAATCTGAAAATTGATAATTCACATATATAAGGTCACTCTCTGCAAAGCAGAAGTTTTGATTAACTAAAACGATGACTCCCTGACTACATCTAATGACAGAATTGACAGTCCTAGCACGATAATTAGACCCGCTTGTGGACATTCACAATGAGGCAGAAGCAAGCATTCTGACTTCTTTTCTGTTTTTATTACAATTCAAGTCATGTTTATAATCAGTGATGTAAATAATCTTGTCCCTTTCTTCCTTCCAAATACTCGATTTCTTGGAAGCAGCCTCTTCATTTTGAAAGCATAAGGGGATGGGAAAAGTAACTAAAAACCCCACTCGTTGTAGGAGAGAGCAGCTTTTGTCATGAAATATTCCTGTCTATGTATTTTTTCTGAATACTGGGGAGGTATTAGCCAGAGTTGCAGGCCTCCAGGAGCCTGTGGCCGAATCGGAACCTATAGGCGCCAATTACTCTCCACAATACACACTTGAGACCTTTCTCTTACAGATGTCTCTGAGTTATTTGACTCTTAACATTCCCCATTTAATTTTCCTGCTGTCAATATAAAATGTGTGAAATAACATTGCAGATGCAAAAATGCTTACATAATGTAGCCATGACTGCAAAGTTAAACATACAAATGAACAAACAGAAATGAAGTATGCTGTGAGAAAAAAAAAAAATATACAACTTGTTGTCTGGAAACGAATAAAAATCCGATAGTGACAAAGACAAGCAATATAATGTAATTGGTTAAAAGGGTATGTGTGTATAGTCAAGAGTTCATTCCTTTATATCAGTGATTCTCAAGCAGGAGATGTATTTGGTTATCACAGCTCTCTGGGGATTGGATATGGGCTTCTAGTCAGTAGAGGCCAAGGACACAGCTAAGCATCCTACAATGCACAGCGCGGTCCCCACATAAAGAATGATCCAACACAAAAAAGATCAGTGCTACTGAGGTTGAGAAACCCTGCTTTATACCCAGTGAATTTTGGCTTAATCCCCCTTAATGTAACTCATCTTCAATTTTCTGAGTCATTTCTTTCTCAACTCGATTCAGATGAAGAAAAATGTATATAATGCAATATAGTTCTTCAATTTGAAAGAGCTTATGCACTACTTATTTGGAATGTAATACTGCTGTGCCTGAGAGTATACAAAAATACCAGACTGGTTGCTCACTGCTCACCACCGTCGGCACTCCAGAACAGATAGGGCATCTGCTGCAGTCTGATACGGGTAATGATGGTGGCGTGCTCTTGCTGTCTTGACTGTAGTCATTACTGTGATGTTATTTTAGGACTAAGTAGTGTTTGCCCATTGGACCATAAAAGTGTGTCATGTAAATACAGGTTTTAGAACACACAATAGTCTGTCCATGTGTAGAAATATGCAGAGAAAAGCCTCATAAAATGCGTTTTAATAGTATTTGCTGGGCATGTGAAGTAATTCCTTTTCAAAGTTAAATCACTTCTCTTTTCAAAGACCCCGTAAGTAATTACGCTGCATTATACATCATTCTTAAGTCAATGCAAATTTTGTTTTAAATGGAAGGAGTTTTGAAAGACATGGTACCAAGCAAATGTCCAACATTAACCAAACCTTTTATTTATTTATTTACTCTCACCTGAATTGCTCTATGAAATTGAATCGGGAGTAGGGGGTTAGTATTTATGTAGCCAGGAACCTCATATTTGACACTTTATCCTAGAATTAAATTCAGAACACCAGAATATCGCATAGAAATTTCAAACGACAACAACCTTCACACAACAAAATCCTAACAACAGTTGAGATATATTTCTCAGTAAATATATTTCTATTGACAGCAAAAAAAAGAAGGGAGGGGGGATTAGAAAAAGTCAAAAGAGTATGTAGAAATTCTATACTTTGAATCACATATGCAAGTATACACTTACAAGTGCGTGATTATACTGTTGGAAGCTTGAAATCTCTGCTTTGTTGAGTGTTCTTTTCCATCCTTATAACAGTGATAAACATTTCCTTATTGAGATGAGTTTATAATAATGACAGTTAGAAAGTAAAATTTATAGTTATGTAAACTGAAACTGTCCAAGCTGGACAAAGTGACTTGATGATACACAGAACAATTGGAGTTATTAAAATGGTGGGTGGCCCATCCACCCTCAAATGCCTCTCAAAACAAATCATCTTGACAGGATAAAATCTTACAAAATGAGGTTTTTATGCTTTGTAGTAGTGGAAGACATTTTAAAATTGAGAAACAATTCTAGAAGGTTATTAAAATTTTATTTTTCAAAAATAAAGTAGCCAAATAGTCATAGATGTTTATTAAAGTCAGATTTTTTTGATTTTAACATTTGAAGAAATGTGTGAAGACATTAGATAGATGATAGATAGATATTTTTTTTCCTTTTCCAGGTTACCCTCCATCATTTAAAAGATATATAACCCTACTCTAGTTAGAGTTAGAGTCAGTTTATTTTACTTTATTAACAAGTGTTCATGTCAAACCAGCAACTGCTTCAAATTTATTACTCAATTCTATTCTACAGGTGTTTAAATTGAAAAAAAAATGATATGAATATTACCTTATCTAAGTACAGTGGCATATTCCTAGTTATGAGAAATATGACCAGTTTCATGAATTTCTATAACATAAATTATAAACATGCATATTATTTGATGTTGTCACACAAGAGATTACCGATAGAAGTCTGACCCAAGACCTACTCAATAATACAATAGTTTACATGTCTCCAAATAGAATTTCTCTCATTAAAGAAAGATACCAATCAGTATGAGCTGAGATTGTGGATTGTAAAACAAGATAGTCTCATTTGAATTCTAGTCTACAGCTTACTGCCTGTGCATCTTTAGACAAGTTTAGTAATCACTTGTGATTAAGTTTCCTCATCTCTGAAATGGTAACAAGAGTACCTGCCTCATAGAATCATATCAAGATTAAATGATGATATATGTATATGAAGAGATTTCAACAGTGTCTGGCATATAGCAGCACTATATAAGAGTTAGCTACTTTTGAAAATGTTCTTAATACTTTTTTTCTTCATCTGAAAAATAAATGTATGATCCTTGAGTGGAGCTATATGTTTATTTTGTATTTGTTTTGTGTACCAGAGATTGTACCACAGTAACCTAGGGTCCAGATAAGAATTTTTTTCACTACACTAATAAAAATACTAGCCTTAGGATAATAAAGTATTAAAATCCTATTGAAAATTTCCAAAATAAAACATTCAGGGTTTTGTTCCACAAGTTTTCTATATCACAGGTTTGTTTTTAACATGCAATAATTCACACAAGAGCAAAGATACATAAAGGAAAAACACATGATTTCTACTTTATAAATTTAACTTTAAATTATAAGAACACACACAAATATTAGATTTGTATGAGTTTGTTTTCCTTGCGATTTATCAAATATACTCATTCTTTTCATCACTCTTTACTGAATGGTGCTTTACTACAAAATGAATAAGTCAATTGGCCAAATTGTAGAATCATTTGAACAATATTGCATATCCCAATTGTATCCGATGTGCATAGGGTAAGACTTAATAGTGGAGATTTCATGACAGCAGGTCACTTTAAGATTTGCATTGAAGTTAAGTTGTTTTATCTCTAGGTAGAAAATACTATCCTAATAGTCAAAGCCTAGAAGACCCATCTCTGGCATGATCTAATAATAACCTGGTCTCCTATCAGCCTCTGTAACCCAATTTTATGCTACTTTCTCTTTTTTCACTAAGCTCCAGCCACCCCAGCTACTTTTTAGTTTCTCAAATAAACGTATTTCCTTTTTTCCATTGGGATTTAAAACAAATAGTGTTTCAATTTTCTAGAATATTCTTTCTTCTTTTTACTACTCAAGATGTCTCTATTGGGACAAAATTTGAACTGTTATTTCTCTCAACCTCTAAAATAGATTGCCTTCTCATTATATTATCTTATACCCTTCTGTACATTTTTTTGTGTGTATCGTTAATATCATAATTCAACATTACAGTTTATTATTTTTTCTCATGTCTTCTTCCCCCATAGATCATAAGCACCATGAGGATTTGGACCTTGCTCTATGTTCATTTCTGCACCCCACTGAAATAATGTTGATGTCCTCACCTGAACAAAATGTGTATTGTCATTTTAGTCTTCTCCCCCAACTTTTGATTAATTTAAAATGGCCTGCTTGATAGTTACATTTGATATGGCTGAGACAGACCTACTCCCATCCTACCCAGATCCCCCACTAGTCTCATCTCTTTAAAGGGATACTGCCATCCATTTACTGGTCATGCCATACACTTGGAAGCCATCCTTGATACCTCCTTTTTTCTTATCCTCTCATTCTGAATCATCACTAAGTCCTGCCCTCTTTTTGCATCTGTGTATGCAAACATGTCCACATCTGTTCTCCACAACTGCAACATTTATCATTCAGGGTCCTGCTAGGAAAGAATGACCCACTCAAAGTGAGTAATATGAACAAATAATTTAATAAAAACAATTTAAGAGGTATGATTTTACTTATATGTAGAATTTTTTAAAAAGAAAATGAACAAACAAAACAAAACATAAACATACCTACAGACAGAGGACTTGCTGATGGTTGCCAAAGCATCCATCCATGGGAGTGGAAGTATGGATGAAAAAAAACGGTCAATGGGGTTGCTTCTTATTGAATCTCATGACTAAAATTTAGTTTTTGCTACATAAATAAATAAATATAGTATGATAAGATTTGTGGAAAACCAACCAGAAATAATTCAAGACCCCATCGCTAGGACTAACAGGAAGCTGTAGACAATGCAGGCTGAAGGGACAGGGGAGGGAACTCTTGCCAAAACTAGAAACTATAGTCACATAGTAAGAGCTCTCTGAGATAAGCAATGACTTTTGATAGAAGAGCCAGAGAAGTCAAGGTGAGAAAGGAACAGGGAGAATAAATATTCAACCTCATTTTGCTACCACCCATTAGTTTCAGGCTGATATCTCCCCTTACCTACTTCAAAAAGGAAGGTAGAAGACAAAGGAACCCATTGATACCATTCATTATTGTCAGCATTTTGAAGGCTATAGGGCATGCACATAATAAACTAAACATATTTTCCACACTATTTTTTCTTACCTGAACAATGCAGAGGTCTACTAAATGGTTTACCAACTTTCTCTCTCATCAGCACCTGTCCTCAATCCATTTTCTACAGAGCAGCCAAAGTTCTCTTCTTACAATGCAACTTGTATCAAGTTTTCTGTTTAAATTTTTCTACTATTATTCATTTCTTTATACTCCCAAACTGTTCGTTTTGAAATTGTATAACTTATATTAAAAAGGTTAATTTTCTTAACTTTATTTCACTACTAGGCTGAGTCTGTGAAGACAGGTATTATACATTTTCAAATTTGAGTCATCTATCAATGTGACTATTGCATAGTAAGGGTTAACCAGATATTGGATGAATTAATAAATTTCAAATGACAGATTTGTATTTTTTTAAAACTTTCTAGATGATTGCAATATTCTAGATTTTTAAAAGAAACTATTGGAATAACTAGTATCTAATGCTCTAGATTATAAAGATAATAATTAATAAAGTTAATCCTCACCCATTTAATTCAGTTAGTATATGATAATTAAGAACTAACAATGTGCTCATAAAATGTGTTTCTTTGCTGAAGGCTGACTAAGAATTTTTTTTTTTTCTGGTTCTTTTTTTTTACCTTTCAGATATCACTTTAACCTTCATTAGGTCAACCAAGTATTTCTTCCTTTTTTAAAGCACACACATGAACTACATAATGGTGAACCAATTCACATCTAATTTTGCATTTGAGGAGAGAAAATATTTCCCAAGGAAGTGCTTTAATGCCTTCTAATTATCAGATACTATAGAAGAACAAATTCTTTGCTACAATTAAAACATTGAATATTTTTGTATATTTAAGAACTGCCATAGGAATGAGGTCATTTCATTGAGTATTTTAATGTTAAATTGCTTATTGTTTCCTATTAGAGGCCCTTGAGTTTCTACATACCTGGTTGATCTTTTTCCATCTCATTTCTGATAAATTTTCTTTTAATGTCTTATTTTTCATCTCATTTGATTTAAGGCCAATATTTTCTTATCTGTATGCAGATGTTTATATGCATTTGGCATGCATCTGCCTATTCTAGTACTGACGGAATTTTGCTTCTGCAACATGTTCTCTAATACCGTTGTTGCCAAAGAATGTTCATATTTCAAAGCCTACTATTTTGATAAATAAATAGATAAAAACAAGTTAGTTAACTACTATAGCATTTGGGGGCATGAACAATTCTCATGAACCCTTGGTATTGTTGATGATATTATTTCAGTAACCTTAAAATTATAATCAAGGGCCCAGCCGGTATGGCTCAGTGGTTGAGCATCAACCAATGCACTCAGAGGTCACCTGTTAAAGTTTCAGTCAAAGCACATGCCTGGGTTGTGGGCCTGATCCCCAGTGGGGGGCATGCAGGAGGCATCCAGTCAATGTTCTCTCTCATTGATGTTTCTATCTATCTTTCCCTCTCCCTTCCTCTCTCTCTAAAAATCAATAAAGAAAAAAAGATATTTTTAATTATAATCAAAGAATATATATATGTATATGCATATATATATGTAAAGATAATTATATGTAAACATAGAGATAAATAATGGCTATACATTTTATTTTATTCCTCCACTTGAAAATGAAATATAAGTAGAATCCTTAATTTACTATTAATAATTGTGCAAACAGCAATTTACTAGAGAAAAACCTCTTACGTTCTGCATATAATTTTGAAAAGGGCACTAGCTCTAACACCTAATCTTCAGTATTTTTATTAACAGACTGTACTCCCCTGTGTCTGTATGTATTAACATCCATCCTAGGTTGTAATCAAATATTTGTATAATTATTCTTGGCACTGTAAGAGGTTGCAAACCACAAAATACATATAAAGCTGTAGTGGCATGTCTTTATTAGTGAATTTATAAAACCTGTGGTAGTTCTCTATTACAGTCCCCAATAGTTGAGTTCTATACTGAAATTAATACTACTTAAGATTTCCAGAAAATTTATGATCCCAAATTCTGACTTTCAATTATCCAGTTCCTACCTCCTCCTGAATGTGACTGATACTGATATCTTCTGTCACTGTCCCTATTTACTCTACTATATATTTAAGGGATAGATACGTTGGTTTATTCTGCAGTTCCCAGTTGAATTGATGCATATCCATCTAATCATTTTAATATGATTACATTTTCTACAAAGACAAGATAATGCCTATGTCCCTTGCATCTCTCACAATTTCTAACACAGTTCTAAACATGAATAAATATTCACTAATTACATACTTATTTACTCCAGATAGTTATGCAATCCCAACTGATTATTAAGAAATATTATACAGTTCATTTAATGGTAATGGAGGTGATAAACTAAAAACAAACCTCTAGCACTGTCGAAAGGAAAAGTATTAATAATTATTTATTAGGGTATCTATTTTAACAGGTCTTTACCTGGTGTTCAATGTGATCAATATCCCATGACTGCTAATGGAAGTAATGAGATTACTATCATTCAGGCTGATTCTGTTAGTTAATGGTATCGACATCATGACTTCAAAACTGAAAGAAACTAGACTCCTGAGACCAGGTACTGCAGGAAGTTTGGAGTAGAAGATGGGCACTTGCCCTGTCCACCTCTACTTCACAAAAAATGATGACTGAAAAGGGCAGCAACCTCCAGATAAAACACGGAAATTCCACTTTTTGTACTTTTGTTATCACAGACTTGACTCTAATTTTAAATTACCAAACAAATATTTGTTGAATATTGTTATATTAAGACTCAGTATTAAAATTTTATGGGGTATAATGTTTTCCTTAATTTTAGACATTTTGTTGCTACAGATATTTGAAGAAGCAGAAGCATTTATTCTTCACCTGATCTTGATAATGATTAAGTAATGAAAATTAATATTCTAAAGACATTAATGTTCTACCTACATAACCTTTTATTGCAAATTCCGCATTACAGTTTTAGGTAATCACTGTGTCTTAAAAATAAATGTAAATAGTTCTGGGGAAGAACAACATTTAGGGAAAAAAACTAAAAGATAGCAGTTAACACTAATAATTATTGATGCTTGCTTACCTACAAGACTTAAAAGGAAAAGTTTTCCCAGTCATAAGATGTTACAGTGTTAATCTACATTTCAATAAGATGTTTAAAGGCAATAGTACAAATGCCAAGAACCTGCTCTTAAGCTTGAGAGAAACCTACAAAGGAATGCAGATCATTTCATTTTATGTGACACGAAAGCATTATTTTATCAAGAAAAATGTTATTGGATCCTCAGCCAGTTGAGCACTTTCCATTGCAGATTCTCAGAAAGTTCCACAGATGCTCTATAGTGCATGATGCTAGCATGTTACCTATGTAAAATATCCTGAGATATAAAATTAAAGAAGTGCTCTGAATAAACAAGGTTTCCTCTATTTCACTTGCTTCTATCTAGAAATTATGGCAAAGACTGAAGATTTGTCTAAAAGGCACTCACATTCAAGAATCCCAAATCTTATAAAGAGATTTGTAAAGAAGGATTTAAAAATATATGCTATACCGTGTTTAGATGTTTGTTAGAGAATTACAGATTAGGAGAGTTACTTCTTACTTAAGCAATCTTTAAACTTTATTATGCAGAGTTTGGAAAGCACCAAATTTCTGGTCTTGATGTATTCCTAAAAATGAGAGAAGTTTTTCTGCATCAACAAAGAATTTATTTTATTGAGATAGTCTGGAATTCTACAAATTTAGGCATAAAGAAGATAAGATAATCTTTAACTTCACCTTATTATTTTGCACCCCTTCTTTTCTCCTATTCCATTCATGGTTACAATGTATTTCCATAGTAAATTAAGCTTACCTCTGAGTTTGGGCAATGCATGAACAGATTTTATTATTTAAAAATAGAAAAAGCTGGCATTTATTTTACTATGCATTATATAAAACAAAATCAATGCATTAAGAGTACCTTAGTTATTATTGCCCAGAAAATCTATATAAGTAATATAGACATTTAATATTTAAAATATATATATTATTTAAAGAACAGTATTAAATAAATACTACTATAGGTGATATAGCTATAGTAAAAAAAAAAAAGTAAAGGTGGAAGAAAAGTGTCTAAAAATTGCAGAAACACTGTCCATGGTACTCATTGTTCTCCTTCCCAAAGACATGTAATCTCATTTTTGAATCCAGATAGACCTATCATCCTTTCAATAGAAATATCTTCAACCATCTCCAATGACACTACATTCCAAATCAAGACATTAGCTGCATCATTAAATCAACTGCTATGTGATATTAGGAAAAAATTCTAGAGAAATGTTTGGTTTGATTTTATCCTTTCCATTACTAAAAAATTATTACTTCTTTTTCTATATGTTCCTCTCTATATGCTGTGTAGCTTTTCCTTTCCACCATGGCTTTCAGATTTCATTTCAAACCAATAATTAATCAAAAGTTCAAGCCGGAGGGACTGTACTTGGTATTATGCAAACCTGCATCACTATCTCATTCTTACATTCTTCCATTACTTTCCATGGTATATTCTGTCAATGGCTTCCATACAGATTAATCTTTGAAAAATGGTCTTCTGCTGAAACTCATCTAATATTTTAACAGAAGTATTGACAGCACTTGCTATATCCCAAGCTTCATCTAAATACATAGATAATCTAATTTGCATCATCTACTTACACCAAGATTTTCAAACACAGGTAAGGAAACCAAGACAATAAAAAATCCAAAGTCAAGTGATCATCCTGGAAATCATACTTAGCCCATTTTGAGAACCCATAGCTTTTGCCACCACATTAAATTATTTTGCTATACAAATCTAATATTAATACATGTAGTGAAATGTTTTCTTTCATATTTATCTTCAGCATATATCACCATCAGTCTTTTCTCAATTTTGAGTGCCTATTTTACTTGATCTTGTGATGCTCCACCCTATTGGTCTCCTTTCCACTTTTCTCAAAAATTATATTCTCCTTTGCTGATCCATCAGCCTCATGTTTCTATGAATGAGCTTTGCATAAGATAACATGATTGACTTATACACTCTGTGTACTCATTGTTTGAAAATCAACTCAACATCTGGAAAAATAGAATATAGTTATTATCAAAATATAGTTGTCACCCTTTGCAGAGTCTGCAAAACAAATAATGTGTGACTGGGGTGATCTATGTATTTTTGAAGGAACCACAGTTGCTGGCTTTTTGTTTAATGGTACTTCCAAACACCAGGAGAGAGAAAGGAAGCGAGAGAAGAAAAGAGAGAACTTAGAGAATTCTTTTTATTGCTACTTCAAAATCTATGTTAGATTTTGAACCACAATGCACAATGGCAGCAGTAATATTACTGGCCATTTTTCCTATGTAGGTCAAATCACACTCCAATGTGTGTTATTAAAATTAATATTAGTTTATAATAAGAAGGTTAGTCATTCTTCCAAAAGCATAGGCACTAACCAAGGGTCTCAAGACCTTCTGCCTCAATCCTTAATATTAACAGCCATATTCTGTTTTTTTTAGTCCAGATAGCCACTTTATATTTCAACTTGTCACATGATGATTTCTTCCCTATGGATTTAGTATCTGTCAGGACAGCAAAATTTAATTAGGAATGGTATAGTCAATCAGAGAAGTCCAACAAGCATTGGTTCCCCAAAAGGAATGTGCTAGGGTCTTTCTTGTTGCCTCTCAAGAATTTCAAGGACCATTATGCAAATATAACAAATTTATTTCCAAATAACAGAGAAGATTGATAGAAGCAAGCTATGTCATACATAAAAGATCTTATTACCTACTCCTCTGGGACAATGACAGCCATTCAAATGTTGAGGAAAGAATCAAAGAATATTTGTTCCAATATGGTGGGCTTTATTTGCTTATTATCTCTTAGCATTGTCTCTTGAAAAACAAATGTAGCTCCTTTTCACTAGGATCTATTAGAATTTCTACATTAAGTGTGAAATGTTTGTATAATAGAGGGAAGCATTGTTGTATTAACTACTTTCCTCATATTTTCTCTAATTGGATAATAAATTTTGTTTAGAAAACACTTCATGGACAAATACTATTATAAATCAGGAAAATAAATAAATAGATAAACTGGTATTTGAATTTAAGATGGATTAAAGGATGAAGGCAGGGAGTACAAAAAATAAAAAATAATTTTGGAAAGAAATAAGCCATGAAACTTACTGGAAGACTGGAGCCTGTACAGAAATATTGCCTGTTAATAGCTTCTAATCATGGAAATATCTGAGTACTTTTAAGAAATGTGATTTCTAAATATTAAAATTTAACTGGTTTGCAATTCTCTCACATAAACACCTACTACTGTCCTCATCCTTAAGAAAAGTCTCTTAACTCAGCATTGAGATCATTATTGTGGGCTTTCATGTTTCTTGCTCTCAGAGAAACATACAAGATGCCTCTGAAAGACAGAAACTGGAGTACTCTGACCACTCGTTCCTATTTGAGGGTCATTCCTAGAGGTGTTAATTATTTTCTGTTCATGGACTGTACTTGTGTCTGGGTTAATGAGCCCTATGTCATCAAAGACGATCTTGTGACAGAAAGCAAAAAGACTCAAAGTGAGTGACTGAAATGAGATAATGGAAGCTTCAGGTGAATGGATGAAATCTGACATGGGCGATGGAGATGTGATGTGGACTCCAGAGGTAAGCTACAATGTGGAAACTTATCATGAAGTGATACAGTACGAAATAAACTAAGCATCAGGACATTATATGAATTATTTCAGCAAAAGCAAGAATTCAGAGCCAGATGTGTCTAGAGGAAATATCAACACTATGCCCAAAGTTCTGGCTCTTCCTATCCTACACAGCCTGGTAGGCTACCCTGGGTGTCTCTAGTAGGTGACATTCAAATGATATTATTGTACAATTCAGAGGTAGTTGTTTTTAACAGACAACCCTTACTTGAAAAAAGTAGTTTTCTCTATTCAAAATAGATTAAAGGGTAACTGGGGCAATGATATTTCTAAATTTATTATATCACACTAATTAACCTGAGTTCCAAGAACTTTTTCAGACTTTCTCCTTATAGAATTGCCTCTTTATGTCTCATTAAGGCATAGTATAAATAATTCATAAGCTACTTCTCTGAAATAATAATAAATAAGAATTATTGAGCATGTCTGAAGTTCTATCACTCATCTAGTTTTATGTGTTGACTCTTTTGATCCTCATAACAGTCCTCTGAGGTAGGTGATATGATTATCCCCATTTTTCAGATATGAAATTTAAGGCAAAATGAAGTTAACTAACTTGCCCAGCTAAGAAATGGTACAGCTGGAATTCAGACCCAAGAGTCAAAGTACATACCAACCTCTAAAACCCTGCAAGCTTATGCCTCTTAGGACAAGACACAAAGTTCTTAGAAATCAAGGTCCAAATTGTTGTTTACAGTGTTTATTATACTACAACCAAATTTTTTAGAAGGCATCTAAATAATTTTCATTTTATAGTCATATTAACTTTTAAAATGATCTAATATTCCTCATCAGATATACATGCAAAACACACTTTAGATTTCATTCATTTAAAAAAAATTAGCAATACAAAAAATAGGTCAAGCACCTTTGTTAATTAACTCCATTTCATTAAAATCATGACCGCTGGTTTAAAATGCCTTTACTCTGGTGTGTTAAATTTATGTGGATGGTCCATAAACAGTCCCTAATTAGTCACATGTGTATTCAGATGTGGGCTCGTGTGTTATAAACTAACACTGAAGTGTATAAGGAACTGTCAGTCAGATCAAAAGTCAACTGAAATCATCCCGTTTGCAAAACTGAGAGCCTGTCACAGTTAGTTAGTCATAAATGTTTAAAACAGCAACCAAACTTTTATTCTAATTGAGCATGAGTTGAAAGGCTACCCACTTTGATGTCTTTGCTTTTATCGTTTGTATATAGCCAAAAAAAAAAAAAAAAAAACTACTATTATGCTTTTTTTTTCTTAAATCCCTCCTTGGAGTGGTAGACATTACTTAGGTTCTGAAAATATACAGGTAGATCAATCTACAGTTTCAGGGCCTTTGTACAGTTTCCAGTTATGCCTGTAATCTTCCACATGCAAATGTTCAAAAGTAAAATTCTTCCCTCTTTTTTTCTTTTTTGATCTCTTTCTACATATATTTGTGTTTCAAGACATAAGGAACACATCTTTACAATGATATTTAGGGGGGCATTATTTAAAGTATAGTATTGTGATTACCCCATTTTCTTCAACCTTTATGAAAATCAAGTCATAGATTTTTTTAACATTAATATTTCACGTTACTAGAAAAATTCAGTGGCATTAATGGCCCAATTTGAGAGACTTAGATATTGAGACTCAGAAAAGAAGTGATTATTTAGGCCTAGGACAATCTATCTAGAAATACAGCAAATATCTCAAATTGTCAGGTCTGTACACACTTCAATCTTTTAGTTTAGAATTTGCATACAAGGCCTGCATTCAGTCATAACCCTATACTTGTCTTCCAATAATATTATCAATTAGAATATTATCAATAGTTAAATTTGAAAACACTGTCTAGACTACCCAAAGGACAATCACAGTTGTATGTCATTTTAGTTCCTCAATAATTTTTTTTTTCTGTTATTCCTTACCTGTGGATATTTTCACCATTGATTTTTAGAGAAAGTAGAAGGGAGAGAGAAAGAAACATCAACATGAGAGGGACACATAGATTAGTTGCCTTCTGTACATGCCCTGGCCAAGGCTATGGATTGAATCGGCAACCTAGGTATGAACCCTTGATCAGGAATTGAACCCAAGACCCTTCGGTGCACGAACTGACACTCTCACTACTGAGCCACACTAACTAAGGTGAAATATTTTCCATTTTGTTCAGTAAATTATCCTTTGAAGATATTTGAACAAAAAGAACAGAAATATATATTTGTCAAAATAGTTACCATTTTTATCTGCTTTACTCTTTTGTGTAAATTTTTTTTTCTTATTGTTAGTCCTCACCTGAGGATATATTTAATTTATTTATAGAGGGAGTGGAAGGGAGGAAGAGAGAGAGAGAGAGAGAGAGAGAGAGAGAGAGAGAGAGAAACATGATGTGAGAAAGATGAATTGATTTGTTGCCTCCCACACGCACCTCAACTGGGGCTAGGGATCGAACCTGCAACCCAGGTATGTGCCCATGACCAGGAATCGATCCTATGACCCTTCAGTGTGCAGGCCAATGTGCAGTGAGCCACCAGCTAGGACTCTTATGTAATTCTTGATTTCCATCCATCATCAGTTACCTTCTGTCTAAAAGGCTACCATAATATACCTTGTAGGACAGGTCTGCGGGTGATTCTTTTCCTCATATTTTGTGTGTCTAAAATGTCTTCATTTTGCTTTTTTTTTTTTTTTTTTGAAAATATGTTTGCTAGCTATAGACTCTTAAATTGACCATTTTTGTTTTTCAGTTCTGTAATATTCTGGCTCTACTGTCTTCTCACTTGCTTTGTTTCAGACAAGAAATCTAATGCCTTTCTTATCTTTGTTCTTTTGTACCTATCATGTCTATTTTTCTTGATGTTTTTATACAAGTTTTCAGCAGTTTTATAATGATGTGCTTTAGAATAGTTTTCTTTATGTTTTTATGCCTAAAGTTTTTGAGCTATTTGTATTTGTAACTGTATAGTTTTTATTATGTTTGGAAATTTCGGAGCTGTTATTTCTTCAATATATATTTCTCTCTCTCTCTCTCTCTCTCTCTGTCTGTCTCCTCTTTCTCATTTTTTTATGGAACACCAATTATCCTTATACTGGTTCACTTGAAATTGTTCCAGCGATCACTAATTATTTTTTCTATTTTTAAAGTCTTTTTTTTTCTTCTTGTGTTTTATTTTGGATAGATTCTATTGCTAAATCTTCAAGTTCACTAATATTTTCTTCTGCAATGTCTAATATATTGTTAATCCCATCCAATGTATGTTTTTCTATTTAAAAAAATTTAGCTGTCAGCCTTTAGATTTCATTCTGGATCTTATTATATCTTCCGTGTCTCACCATAACTTTTTGAACATAAAATAGAGTTGTAATGACTGTTTTTTTATTTTTAGTAACTACTTTAATGGCATTTTTATTAATGATTTGATATCTGTGTTCATTCTGGATTGGTTTCAACTGACTAATTCATTTTCTAATTATAGGTTATATTTTCTTGTTTGTTCTATGCTTGTTGATCTTTGAATGGCCAATATCATGAGTCTAACTTTGTTGGATGCTGCATATTTTTCATTCCTATACATCTTCTTTTGCTTTGCTCTGGGATACAAATCAGTAATTTGAAAACAACATGAATCTTTCAGTTCTTACTTTTATGATTGTTAGTCAGGTCCAGAGGAGTATTCAGTAAGGGATAATTTTCCCCAACACTGAAGCAAGATCTATCTGAGTACTCTCTCCAGCGCTCTATGGATTAAGAGTTTTCCCAGTCTATTATGCAAGAACAAGCACTATTCTTTCCCCTGGGAACACATCCTGAATTGTTCCCTCTATTTCTTCCAGGTGACTTTTTTTCTCCAGCCTTGGGTAGTTTTCTCATATTCATGTGCTGATCAGTGCTCTGCTGAATCCTGGAGGAGAACCATCCACACATACCCAGGGTTCTCCTCCTATGCTACTTTCTCCTTCAGGTACACATCCCTTGAATTATAACTGCCTTAGTTTCCTTGTACTTTCAGCTCAGCAATTCCCCTGAGCTGTGGCTCAGTTTTCGCTCTCTGTGCTCTGTCCAGAAAACTAATAAGACAGTAAATGGAGATACACTATGGCTTACCTTGTATAGTCTCCATCTCTCAGGGATCTTTGTCTTTCATCACCTGATAGCTAGTGTCTTGAAACTTATTATTTCATTTACTTTGTCTGATTTTGTTGTTGTTGTCGGATATTTCAGGTGGGAGGGTAAACCCAGTTCCTATTACTCCATTTTGAATGAAATGATTACTTTTTGAGGATGAAAAACATAAAAATTTATTAAGCACTTAATGTGTCCTAGGCATTGACCTAAATGCTCTAAATATACTAACTCATTGAGTCCATACAATAACTTATGAGTTAAATATTATTATTACCTCCTAGCGGCAGACATTTTTGGTTACCTGTACAATATCATTAATGCCTCTTTGTTTGTTGATAAAAGAAGCTCAAATTAGTTCCTAGGACAGCATTCTTTCTCTGATGTATGTTTACCAGAAAGGACATCTACTTTTGATTAAATGTGTATCTTATCTCTTAAATTTGTTCAATAGTATATTTTTCAGAATCTCAGTGAAGAGAGCAGAATATTTTCTAAGATTATTTTTTAAAGGAGAATAAAATCCTCAGGAGGTAAATTTTAGGAACCAGAATGATTGTTAAAGTGTAGTCCTCAAAAGCCATTTTAATATTATTTCCTAAGATTTGTGTATGGATGATATATACACACTCCTTTTCTATTTCCTGATACAAATGATCAGCTATTGTCTTGATTTTTTAAATATTAAAAAAAAATTTAATGAAATAACACATTTTTATCATAAAGTGGTATACTATATAATCATAAAATATTCAAGGAATAAGTAAGCCCTTATGAAAGTAAAACATACTCCTAACTAATATAATATATAACTATACAAAGTCTAAATGAATAGCATTAAAGTATACTTGTTAATGGTTAAAGGTATTTTTATGGTTTTTCCTTCTATAAATACCCATAAAGAAGAAATCTAGAATAAATACAGAGTATCTTAAAAGAAAAAAGAATACTGTGAAGCAATTGAGAGGACAATTTGTCATAAAAATTAAACTATATAGACAAAGATTCAACAAAAGGTAGAAAATGTTAAATCATAATATAGGAAAATTGTTCACCAAGGTTTTACTGTGATGTAATGAACCAGTGTGAAAATATTTGTTGAAAGCTTTCATATTAGAACTATGTATTTAAGTAAACCATACAAAAAAAAAATGATATATGATTCCTGGAAGAAACTGGTAGTTGCAGTTAAAATGGCACCTAAAAAGAAACTGCATATTTTAGAACTAAATGGTTGGCTATGCATCACAGTCTTGCTGCATTTGGAATCAAAATGAGAAGAATATAAAACTGTGATGTAATATAGAAGCACAGATGATAAAAACAGAAATAAAGTTACTTATGCATTCTTTATTATAAGGCTATGGTATTTATAAATGTTGACTTCTAGTCCTCTCCACCCATGAAATGATACACCATGACCTAAGGTTGAGTGGGTTTGATCAGATTATCCCACTTCTTTGCATTACCCAAGTCAAATAAATCAGTTACCTGTGGGAATCTTTAATTTTAATAAAACTTGCATCCTTCATTACCAAAATACAATTATATAAGTAGGGCTACCAATACTTTTTTCTACACAAGTGGGTGGAAGCTAATGAAGTGACAAGCAAACATGCAAAAGGAGAGAGAGACTGAGAAAGTGAAAAATGTCAAGAAAAAAGTAGTTATATCAGTACTGAGTCATTCCCTTGTTGCCGTTCCCGAGGTTCTTGGGTTTTCTCTGGTTCTCTCAGCTTTTCCTTTGGTTCAATGGCTTGAAGTACTCTGGTGTGAGTTGAATTTTTACTACTTAAGCCGAAAGAATTTTGGATTAAGTGAAAGCATGAGCTGAGGAGATTATTTTGTTACTCAACAGCATAAAACTTTCTAGAACACTTAGGAATTAAAATTTAATAGTAAAATGCTCATGAAATTCCATTATGGACCAAGTCAATTCTAAGTAACTAAATACTATCCTATTGATTTTATTTTACATGTTCCTCTGAAAACTACACAGAGAAATGTAAAGAATTTGAGAAATTGATTAGAAATGTGAACTACATACATTATTTTGAGTTGCCCCCTATAGTTTAGCTTTATTAAAATGAAAATTTCATATATTGTATAAAAAAAAGCATTGTCTTCTACAATAATGTTAATTTTATACTAAGTAATTATTGAAAATTGTTATTTTCTATGAATAGTTAACTTTAGAGGTTGAATGGAATTGTTAAGATAAGACAGAGGTTATTCAGTCTAACTTAATCTCTCCACATCTCACTTTTTTTATGTGTAAGAGGAGTTGTAAAAAAAATTAGGTATGGTGATGTTAATAACCCTTGGTGCATCATAATATTGTGTTAAATGTTATTTTCTCCTCTTTATTCTAGTATGTTATACTGGAGGAGTCCCTATTAGAATACAGTAGCCGGCAGAAAGCAAGAAGAGATTTCTGAACTGGAAAACATATTGCTAAACTGATTCTAAAAGTTTTATAAACTGAAGTTCTTCATGTAATTTGCTGAGAACAAAAGTGTTTGGCTACTAAAACTATGTTTGATAACTTCTAGTTCTGGCTCTACCTTACTTCACCTGTGAGACCCCAGCTTTCACTGAACTTATCTGTAACGACTGAGACAGATTCTCTTATCCTCCCACTCAAGCCACATTCTTCCCATCAACTAAAGTGCAGTCTAAAACTCAACCTTAAATGCCCTTCCTTGATCTTTCAACTTGCATGTATAATATAGAGAGAAAATAACTTCCAAGAGGCATCCAAAATTGCTCCCAGGACAATGGATCAGTGTTAGAGAAGAGGGGAAATTTTGAATCCTGTAGGCTAGGGTATTGGTCAGTCAGATTGTCCTCTGGCTCTGTTGGCCTTATGCCTGTCTCCCAGGGAAGTGGGGGGGGGGGGGAGATTACAAAGATTGACTGAAAGCTGAAAGAACTCTTTCATTAGGATCACTGAAAGATTTTGGAAGCCCAAGGCAATAGTACTTTAAAACCTCTGTCCTAGTGGGATCAAAGGGGATAGGGGTGAATAGAAGAGTGTGGGGTACTTTTCTTATTCAGGGTTTCTATTGAGCATGAAAATGTCACAGTGTCTGAGCAGTGGATCAGCTGACAACTGGAATGCAGAATTGGAGATGGTATTTTACTGTGGTGAGTCTTGGAGATTGTGTTGCAGCATTGATGATCTGGGATAAAATCAAGAGCATAGTAGGCAGTTGGAGATGGGGACCTTTATAATGGCTTTGATATCACTGAAAGATCCAAATCAGGATAAAACGGAGTAGTAGATGCATGCAGTAACTGGGAGGACTACTTTCTGTGCACAATAAGATAATCCTGGACCTATTCTGGAGCAGTGATTATATTGTAAAGGGTCTATGATCCCCTAACCACCACGCCCAAGAAGCTGAATTGTGTACTGTGAGAAAATGAATGAGATTTCATGAATATTCAAAAGCAAGAGCTTTAACAGGATTTTGCAGAAGCTGGGGCTGGTGAAATTCTGGATTCTTGAAAACTGTAAAGTCCTCAATTCAGGTATTTTTACTGAAAAGCTTTTAGTTTGAATTACTGTTCAGATTCTGAAGGACTTCTTATTTCTATCCCACCACCAAATAGTTTCTTCTGATACAGAAACATACAGTTTGTTAAGAGCTCAGTTTCCTCATCAGACAAACTTGAGTTTGGATCCTAAGTATCCCACTTCTATGCTCTTAACATTGGGCTAATAACTTACATCTATGAGCTCACTTCCTCATCTCTACAAATGAAATAATACTTTTTCCTGTGTTGTAGGATTTTTGAGAGGATCAAATGAGTCACAGTACATTAGTGCTCAATAAATATCAATTAAGAATAATTTTATATTGTTACTTTGTAACTAGAACTTGCTGGAATCTTTCTTACCCCTTCTATATCATGATCTTTCCATTTCTTTCTCACTAATGAATGTCATAATGATCCCATGTTTTTTATTTGATACTCTTAAGAAAAATTGTGATTGGCCTGAATCATCTTTTCAAGTTCATAAATGACTTGTTTCTGAAACAGCTGATTCAATTTCCTAAATTCATATAATTAGTTATAGGAATAATTGGGTGAGAAAAATGTTTATATACATATTTTATTATATATACCATACCTATGTATCTATATTTATATATCTCTATCTATCATCTATCTGTCTATCTCATGGCTTACCATGATGATCAGCAAGCCAGCCATATAACATAAATATCCATTTTGTATCAAATGATATACTAAGTCCAAGGGATATAATTCTGAGCTCAAAATAGAGTGTCATCCTTCTGGACTAAAGATCCCACAGGCCAGTTTGGAATATATATTTGGAAGTACTTTTTAACATTGTTGTTATTTTGATCATATAACCCTCCAAGCACTCAGGACATGGGAAAACATGGATTTCATTTTGCAAGGCCGAGGAAGAGAGTATTCTGAAGAAAGAAAGCTTCATGTTGGGAAGATCAAGGTGGGCACATTGAAGCGCCTGGTCACAATTTTAACACTGATGGTAACTTGGACCAAGTAAGGTACATGACTCACAGCTATAGAGAAAAAGTGGTGAAACTAGTACTTGTGATGGATAATACTATAGAATGTTGCTAATATTTAGAGGTGTACAAGTCTCTAAACTTGTTTTAGTGTCTAAGGAGTAATAAAAGGGATGTGTTCGGTTATTGCTTAATATGTTACAGAAAAATATTTATTAAAATAAAATATATAAGCACTATTATTTTTATGGTATACACCAGAGTAAAAAACAGCTCTGGATCCTAATTGATTAGGTGAGTGACTTTTGCAAAATAAATGAAACTACCTTCTGCTAGTTTAGTAATTTAAAAACTTTAACAAGCATCTCTTAGCAATTCTAATAGTATTACCAGAAGAATGACTAGAATTTCTTATGGTAAAGTTAAAGGGGGGGAGGGTTATCAATAAATCAAATAACTTGGAGAAAAAACTCAAGATATAATAGGCTCAAATTTGAGGGTACGGTTTGTTTTATTTTATAGAATGTATTGTTGTCATGCATATGAAAATTTAATTTACAAAGTGAAAAGTGAACAAAACCACAAACTAAATATCAGGGTGACTTAAATGCCAAAAGGTTTGGTGTTTTCTAGAGCATTGCTTCTCAAAATGTTATATGCACAGCAACTCCCAGAGGACTTTGTAAAAGTGCAGTTTATAATTCAGTATGTCTAGAATATGGCCCAAGGTTCTGCATTTCAAACTTGTTGCCAGGTGATGCTGATGTTGTTGGTCCGTTGATTATAATTTTGTCTTATTAAATTTTTTTCTTTACTGATTTTAGAGAGAGAGGAAGGGAGAGGGAGAGATAGAAACATTGATGAGAGAGAACATGGATTGGCCGCCTACTACACGCCCCCTACTGTGGATCAGGCCCACAACCTGGGCATGTGTCCTGACCGGGAATCAAACCAGCGACCTCTTGGTGCATGGGTCGATGCTCAACCACTGAGCCACACTGGCGGGCTCTCTTATTAAATTTGATTCTAGATTCATATGCCTTTGTAAGAAATAATACAGAGAGATCCCATATACCCTTTATCCATGTTCCCTCAATGGTAACATCTTGTACCTTTATAGAAAAATCAGTTGGGGATATTTATATGAGTCTATTTCTGGGTTTTCTGTTCTATTTATGCATATACCTTCATCAGTACCACACAGTCTTGTTTGCCATAGCTATATAATAAATCTTAAAATTGGGTAGGCTGATTTTTCCCACTTTTATCTTGATTTTCAAAATTGTCTTAACTTAAACTATTGTAGTTTCTTTGCTGTTTCATATATATTTTAGAAAAATATTGTCTATATTTATAAAAATATTTGTTGAGATTCCAATAGAAATGATATAAAATCTATTTGAGGAGAATTGACATCTTTAGTACATTACGTCTTCAAAGGGTGAATGTAATGTGTCTCTATTTACTTAGAACTTCTTTGGATTCTTTTATCAGAAGTTTGTAATTGTAATCATGAAAGTATTGCATAAACTTAGATTTATACCTAATTATATTTTTGGTATGACATTTTTAATGTAGTGTTCACATGTTGTTGCTATTTTACAGAAATACTATTAATTTTTGTATGCTTATTTTATATCCTATAGCATTGCTAAACTCACTTATTAGTCAAAGATATTTTTTGGTAGATTCCTTCGAATTTTACAGTCATGTGCCCTGCAAATAAGAATATTGTATTTTTCTTCTTCTCTTATCTCTATGCTTTTTCTTTCTTCCCTTCATTCCTTTCTTTCTTTTTTTCTTTCTTTCTTTTAACCTGGTTAAACTGGCTAGCATGTCAGTACTATGTTGAAAAAAATGGTAAGCTCTGGCTTGTGTTGCTTGGATGGTTGGGCTCCATCCAGTGCACTAAAAGGTTGCAGGTTTGCTGTGGGTTCAATCCCTAGTGGAAGGCAGGGCATGTAAGAGGCAGCTGATGGATGTCTCCTCTTCACATCGATGTTTTTCTCTTTCTCCCTCTCCCTTCCTCTTTCTCAAAAAATAATAATAATAATAATAATAATAATGATAATAATGAAAAAGAAATAGTAATAACAGATACACTGTCTCGTTTAGGGATGAAACATGCAGTCTCTCACCATTAAGTATAATATTAGCTATAGATAGTTTAGAGATTATCTTGATAAAGCTAAATAAATTTTTCTCTTTTCCTATTTTCCTGAGGCTTGGGGAGTCCATGTGACTTTCCCAAAGCCAGACTTCTAAACATTAGTGTTTAATTGAGAACAGAAATCTTTCCAAATCCTATTTTCTCCAGGATTCTAACGCATATGTAAAATTCAGGTTTAAAAACCATGGTCATAAAGTGGTGCATATACAGTGTGACTAAAGCATAAGTGTGTCTATGAGAGTAGTCCAGTTTAGATTGCTATGGGAAGATATGTTTATGGTTTGGAGGACAGGCTGGACCAGGAGGGAACTGGAATCAAGATCCTAAATTAGAAGATGTAAATTCTTCTGACAAGATTGATGACATTTCAAAGTAAGAAAGAAGTAGTAGAGAGTTCATTGTTTATGATTTCTAATAAGTTTTTCTTATCCTAAATAAAATTACTTTAATATCTATAAAAAATTACTTAGGATAGCAGTAATTACTGTAGCAAATATACCCACACATTTCAATCCTTTAACACAATAGATTATGTCTTGCCTATGCAACAGTCCAGTGTTTATAGCCAACATGTAACTTTCTGCCATGAGATAATTCAGAAGCCCAGGTTGCTTATAGCAAAGAGGCATAAGGTCTGTGCAAATGGAAAGAGGAAGGAGAAGGAAATTGCTTCTCACACACATTGGCCAGGGGGTGACATGCATGGCTTCTAAACATATTCTGCTGCCTGGCACTCAGTTAGTTAGTTGTAATAGCCACCAAAGGAGACTAGGAAATACATTTCACTGTGGACCAAAGTGTAGATGGGAGGGGGAGTGAGGGTGGAGGCAGACACAATTTGTGGTGAAAAGTTTTTGGTGAGAAGTCTTTGTCACAATAAAAATAAAAGTAAAAAAGGATCTAAAACATATGAATTGCCAAAAGACTAAAGAGTTATTATTTTAGCACATATATTAGTGTCCTGTTGTTGCTGTGACAAATCGTCACAATCTTGGTGGCTTAAAACAACACATTTATTATCTTACAGTTCTGAAGGTCAGAGGTTAGAAATGGGTCTCACAGAGCTCAGATCAGGATACCAACAGAGCTGCATTCTTTTCTGGAGGTTCACAGATGAATCCACCTTTACTTTCCCCCTTTGATACTGCTCACATTTCTTGGGTCATAGTCCCCTTCATCTTTCAAGCCAGCAATGGCCAGTTGAGTCTTAAGATGTCATCTCTCCGGTTCTGACCATTGTGCATCCCTCTTGCACCTTAAATTATCCATGTGGTACAATGAACCTGTTAGGATCATCCAGGATAATGTTCTTATTTTATGGTTAGATGATCAGCAACCTTAATTCTATGTAAAACTTTAGCAACTCTCCCTGCCCCGCATGTAAGCTACAAAATATTCACAGGCTCTGGGGATTAGGACATGTTGGGGGCTTCATTGTTCTAACTACTACAGCACAGCAGAGTTTCATAGACAGCGATGAATGGGTATTATCATTTTATTATATTTTCTATTAAATTATGAAATGCAGTCTTGTGTAAAAGAAGAGTCAAGTAGCTCTGCATTCAAATGTCAGCACTATCATTTAGTAACATTCATTTGGGCAAGTTACATAACATCTTCATGTTTATTTTCTTACATGTAAGAAAGGGAATAAGTAATACATTTTACCATAGATGTGTTGTTAGGCTTAAAAGAGATACTGTATGTTTAAGATACTCCCTGAAACATTGTTCATTAAAAATAGGCTGATTTATTCAAAGTACTTCTTTTATTCAGGGTTGGAGAAGACCAGGACAGCCTTAGATAAAGGCATCATTTTTTCAACCTCGAGTTTCAAAGCTGGCTGTTTTTGAGTTCCTAGTGAAATCACGACTGCGAAGTATTTGTGAAGAGGTGGAATAGCATCCAAACTCCAAAGCACCTTTTACCTATCAAAAGCATGAGGTCCTAAACATAGAAATGGAGAAACTGGGAAAGGAAAGTCTCTGGCTACTGGGAAGTAGAGTAGAATGCCCTTAGAGCTCAGAGCGGGCAGGGAGAGCTGCGCCCCCTGGCAGACAGATTTGGAATGGTAAGAATCAGGTGAAGATGCCACTGGGAGCATTCAGAGAGTCTGGCCCCCAAAAAGAAAATTTAAACAAACAAACAAAAAAAGGAAAATGGAAAGTTTCAGGAGAAAGTAGAGCATTTCCTATCTCCAAGTCCATTTGGAACTCTGAGATGAGATTGTCTTAAAAAGTATCCTTATATCAACAGAAGTAGATAGAGTAAGAATGTCGGTAAAATAAGTTAAGGCAGAGAAAATGTCCCAGATTGGATCCTGATTCTCTCCCTTCATAGGATATAGATATTAAGCAATGCTTGGGTGCCTCCACGAGGGGTGTGGAAGGTAATAATATTCAGATTCACCAGTAGCCATGAGGGGTAAATTAACAGATTAAGCCAGGGACTATCTGCAGGATTCATTACCAGTGAGAGTGGAGGTGAGAGTCAGAAAGGACCCCTGCACTTTAATCAAGAAAACAGACTTCTAATTACGTCATCAGTGAGGATGTAGGCGATAAATACTACAAGAACCGGGTCAACACCAGAGACCGAGGAAGAAGCAGTTATACCCAGAGATAAGACTTGCTAGAGTTAAAATCATGCAAACATAAAACAGACATGTGTCAAATGTTTCATTTAACTAATATGGAGAGAATAAAAAATATATTACAGTATTTGAAAGAAGAATTCAAAGAACATACAATTACTTAGGTAAATGGAATTGTTCAAATGCATTTACAATAAGTGGCAAACTCTTCAATATCAGGGCAATAATCAATTTTATCCCACCAGACAAAATATAATTTAGCAAAATTTGTGTTTTTGTGGACAAGAACCATTCACGTTGCTATCACTATTCTACAGCTTACAGAGTTATAACACAAAAACAGTGGGTGGGTAGGTATGGGACTGTTTCTGAATCATGTAACCTAGAAAGGTGTGCTACACAGGACAGGAAGCCAATAATATTTTTGGCCATTTCAAAGTCATTTCTATCACAGTTTTGCCTCACTAATCACCCACAGACCTTTCTCATGATGTTCTGTCACTTTTCTCCAACAAAAAGCAGGATGAGAATGAGCAATCTTGAGCCTGCACAGATTAAGTCTCCCAGGGTGGCACCCGTTATATGAAAAGAAAATAGCATTTCTAGAATGAGTAAATCTGTGTGCATCAGTGAAATTTGGGACTTTTAAAAAATTCAGGTATAGAGAAATAATGACATTTATAGACCTTTCTGCTTTTGGATGGATACCTGTAAATTATAAACTGGACAAATGTACCAATAGATAATACAGTTTCTAGCAAGGGTGTCCTATTACTATGCATTCAGGCTCTGCTCCTTTATAAGTAAAGATGCAGAATGAGTAACACTATGGTTGAGAACATAATGGGAATTTTTCTATTTCTTTAAAAAAATTATATCTCATCATTCTGAGTCAAAATAATAGTATATTGTATTGTTTTGCAGCATAATTAAAATTTCTTTTAATTATGCTGCAAAACAAAAGGAAGTACAAAAGGAAGTAGGAATGTGATTCTTAACAACCTAAGAGGGGCCATGACCAGGTGACATTGGACGTAGTTGAAGGACTGGCCTTCTCTCTCTTTGATATTCTCTTTTCTGTCTCCACCTTTCTTGTCCACAGCTATCAAGTCCCCTTACACAGTTTCAGCTTGCCAGAATTAACCAGTGGTATTAACCATCTAGTTACTCATACTCTTACTTGCTCTGTTAATTTACTCTCCTCTAAGATATGATCCACATCCTGGACCATTAGTTAACTAATGGTTTAGTTAGTTATGGTAAAATTAGTTTGCAAATGATGTATGGACTTATTCCATTAAAATGAGAATGATGAGTAAGAGTCTAAAGGATTGTTCTAAACTGCAAATGAATTTAGGGTGAAGAAAGAAATTATTCTGAAGGGATGAAATCTTAATGAAAATATGTTCTAGAAGGCAGAGGCTAGAGCGAGGTTTGGGAGACATTTGTAGCATTGCCTGGACTCTGCAGGTGGTACTTAAATCACCAATAGGCACAGTTCTTTCTCCAGTGCATGAGAATGACCCGTACTCTGTGTATACATGTAAGTTCCACACGTCACACAGGAGTATTTCCCATTAGCTAGACCACAGAATATGTGGTGAAGCCTTAGCTACCCCATACTAGAGAACAAAATTCAGGAGCAAAGTTTGCATGCACTCTAAAAGTATTTGCCAGATAATTAGAAAATGGTCCTCTATAACACACAGTTAAATGATTATTTTGGAGCTTATTTTGGAGTATTATTACCTTTGAGAAAGCATTGTTATTGGGCACTTTTTTCTAGAAGACATTAATGCCTATAATTAAAAACATACAATTCACCCTCTCTGCAGGACATCTGTGAAACCATTTACGGGTTGTTTTTTCTTGTCCTTCTAGGTGTTGCTGACTGTGGGCTCAAAGTAATGAGAAGAAAGTTATTTTTAGGTTGGCATAGTGTTTTCGTTGCTCTAAACTAAGGAGCCTTATTTAGAGTTTGCATACACTACTAGGGTACATTGTGTTTTATACAAAGCTAATTGCTTTCCGTAGTGTTGCCGTTATCCATTTTTTTCTAATAAGCTTTCCCACTCAAGAAATGAAAATGGAGTCAATTTGTATTGCTTGTTGGGGGAAAAAATAAAGTGTTCAAAGTGAAACAGTATATTAAACATGTTTTTCTACCAATACCACCCCAGTTTATAAGAACTTGACTTTTCCATACCTTCTGAACATAAAATATGAGAAAAAATAAAGTGCTCTGTATATACTCATGTGAATAGATAACCCAAAATGATCAGTATCTGCTCACATGTTTGCAAAGCCGGTAGATGAGAGAAATGTCTGTGTAACGCTTCTGCTCATAGGTATCCTAATAATCATGATCATCACTACATATGTTACTAAGCACTTACTTTTTTTTTTTTTTAATCCTCATCCGAGGACATTTTTCCATTTTTTGTACAGACAGAGTAGGAGGGAGAGAGAGGAAGAGAGAGAGAGGGAAACATCGATGTGAAAGGGACACATCGAGTGGCTGCCACCCGCACGACCAACCAGGGCCGGGGACAAACTGCAACCGAGGTACGTACCCTTAGCGGGAACCGAACCCGGGTCTTTCCGGACCGCAGGTGGACGCTCTAACCGCTGAGCCAAACAGGCCAGGGCACTAAGCACTTACTTTTGTTCTCATCTCTGTTGGTTGCTGAACAAAGCAATGTAACTCCCCATGGACTTTGAACTGAAGAACTTACCATCATCTAAAACAGTAAAATGAGAGACCATTGGTTAAATAGTTGTCTGAAGTCTCACCATCAAGTTTCAAGCCCAATTTATCCTGACAAATGATACTAACTTGAATATAAAATCCAAACCACTGTCCCCAGACCATTGCACATTTGATAGTATATAGAGATGGGGTTATAAATAGCTAATTCAGGATATGATTGCACTGGCCACTCAGATATGAAAATGGTTGTGATTCATTTCAACATGAAGCTTTCTGATGCCAGACAGAGAGCCGTGTCAGTCATAAGGAGGACACTGAAGTTTTTATCAGGTGGAGAGAAGCACATTAGGGTGAATTGAGGAGCCAGACACAGGTGAGCAGGGTTGTCCCTGAGTGCATGAGGGAAGAGGGGAGCAAAAACAAAAGTGGGATTAGGAAATATCTTCCTGCTGTTCATCATTCTTTTGTCAACTTTCTGATACTAATCAATTTGAAAAGATCATTTGGAATGTGCTTTTCTGGATGTTTTGGAGGTGTTTGAAGTTTTCCTTTAGGTTTATAAGTTCACAATGATGAGCTGTGTTTTAGAGGAAGTGAGGCTGAGCCTGGACAAAACACTGTAGCCAGAGGGGATCTTGGTAGCCGTCCTACAGTCCTGGTCAGGTAATCTGTGCTGCCCTTCTCTCCTCCTCCAGACTCTCACTGGTACTTTGCTATAGCCCTCTCCTTAGGCTAAACCTTCTGTAGCCCCGAAACCCCTCCACCAGAGATAATCACTGGGCCAACTTGTCTACCATCCCTTCTAGGCACTCAGTCTTCAATTGCCTTCTAAAGGATCTTCCCTCCTCCAGTGAAAGAAAAGATTCTATTTCCAGCTCTAGCTGAAATGTAGCAAGTCTCCTGTATTTAAACTGTTATAGAGTGAGAAAGGTGGGAGGTTCAAGGAAGCTGGGAGAAAGAGTATTAGAAGAGCATTAGAAAACCAGGAAGCAGAAAAGTCCTTTGTAATATATACAGCCCGAGCAGGGCGCTCAGTTGGTTAGAGCGTCATCTGAGCCCAGGGTCTCATGTTCAATCCTGGGTCAGGGCACATACAAGAATCAACCAATGAATGCACAAATAAGTGGAACAATAAATTGAGCTCTCTCTACTCCTTCCTTTTTTTCTCTAAAATCAATAAACTTAAAAACGATATATATGTGTCTATATAGACACATATGGTACAGATGTGATTTCCTGACGTTAGTGGAAGGGAATCTTGGTAGAGAAGGTTTTTATTCTGTGCCATGGCAGAAGTTTGGTTCGCTGGTTGTTACATTGTATAGCAAAAGAGATTTCGCATGCAATTAAGGTTACTGATCTGCTTACTTTAAGATAAGAAGATTATCTTGTGTGGACCCAGTCTAACCATGTGAGCTCTAAAAAGCAGAGAACGTTCTTTGGCTGTGGTCGGGAAAGATGCAGTGAAACAGAAAGTCAGAGATTGAACCTGACTCACTGGGCTGGCTTGGGATGGAGAGAACAACATGGCAAGGGATGCAGGTGGTCAGTCGGGAGGCGCTGCGAGAGGCTCCTGGTTGACAGGGCACAATGGTTGGGACATTGCCCTCCCAGCTACTAGGAACTGGATCTGCTTATACACACTTCTCCCACCTTTACCTCCTAGGCTGACTGGGCCCTCATCTTTGGCCTTGTGAGATCCAAAGCAGAAGAACCAGTTAAGCCTCCCCAGACTTCTGACCTACAGAATGGTGAGAAAATAAATTCGTGTGGTTTTAAGCTCCTCAGTTTGTATAATTTATGTCACTGATAGGAAAGTAATGTTGCACATGTCATGAGCCACATTCTCTAAAAATTAACACACACACACACACACACACACACACACACAATGATGACTGCATACTCCATGCCAATCTACTGTTTAAATTGTATAGCTCAGTGAGCACAAGAAAAATTAGGGCAAAGCCCTTAGAAAATCATCTCACCCCTCATTTAGGTAGAGAAAATGATGGAAGAATAAAAGTTCGCCATGATAAAACAAAGTAATAAACATTTTGTGAGAATAAAACATGACAAAAAGAATAAAGCAATTGACCTATGATCCGTTTCTTGAACCCCGGAACCAAGAAGAACACTGTCATCATAGTGACAGAGTGATCTGAGGACTAAAGTAGTCATATTGGCTGAATTGTCCCTCAAAGTGAATCCTGTCACCAGTTCTCCAAGAAGTGCATTGAAAAATAAAAATAAAAAAAAACACACAGAAATTCAGATCAGATTAAGAAAAATTACAATAATTGCCTACAAAGAGCAGCAACATGTTCAGCAGAAATAAAATAATTAAGTTCCTATTTCCTATGTAAAAAATGTGTATTAAATATTTTTAAAAAAAGAATAAAGCACCTGGCACAGTCCTTAGCACATTTGCAGTACTCTCTACATGCTTTTCTCCCTTCCTCCTCCTCCTGCTGCCCAGTTGAGGCTATTACTTAGTATCACTGTACCTGTATATTTCCAGAAGGGCACACCCTCAAAAAAAAAGCTGTACTATAAACTGGGCAGTAAATCAGCATCGTCTGTGATGCTTGTTAAGGACAGCCTCCCACAACCCACAGAACTGTCGAGTATAAGTCTCCAGGGTGGGGTTCCTGGGGATAGAATGTCTATCATGTTCCCAAGGTGAGTCCGTGCAGTCCTGTGGCAGGCACTGAAGAAGCCTGCAGCATGGGTGTGGTCAGTCCTGGTCAGAATGGAGTTGGCAACTGCTGAATTACAGAATCTTCGAGATGAGAATGCAGGCCCACGACCTGGCTGAGGGCAGAGCCTTTGCTGCTTCTTGAAGCAAAGCAGCCTGCACCGCCTGCTCTTCACAGACGTCCCCAGTGAGCTGAGGAAACACAAAGGAGCTATGTTCTTCTTACCTCTTAGTTGAGAAGATTAGGTAGGAGGGCCCTGCTCTGAAGGAAGAAAAGATCATGCCATGGCGTGACTACACATACTCATACCTGGAGCTGCTGTGTTGATAGCTGCCCTTGTGATTCAGCTGTGGCTGAAGCTGGAAAACCTGCTGGGTTTATGAGAACTGGCCTCTAGTAGCAACCGTGACCGTTATTTTTTTCTTTTATGGTGTTTCCTTTTAAACTATGTTTGAGATCTTTGTTGTAGGCATATACCCTGGGGCACCAGTGGTGTGTGGAGACTTCAGTGAGATACAGCACATAAAAGAACGCAGTGTAAGTGTTACGAATTGCAATGACAAGCCTGAGTCGGAGGTAACTTGTGAATGATAAAGTGCATTGAAAGCTCCCTTCCTATGCCACTGCAAAGGGGTGATGAGGGGCAACCTGAGGACATGTACAGTGATCTCTTCCCTGGAAAGTGTGCCCCACATGCTCTGTACCATGATGCCCTGATCAAACACTCAAGTATTTTTTTCACCCTGTCCAAAATAAATATCATCTGCCATCAAGTGCACACATTATTAGCAATAGGCTGTATGATTTACTCATTCATGAAGGTGGGGAATGTGGCACTGATCCAAGGCTGAGCCATGTGTGAGTCAGATGAAAGAGCATTGCCTAGGTATTCAGAGAAATACCGGTGCAAATACGTTCACACGATCAACAAAGCAACACAGTTATTAAAACCCCCCTACGGTAAATAAATAAAAACTCACAAATGACAATTAAAAAGAACTCCTTGTTGTGACCTCTTTCTACCCCTTCCTCTTTTTGACTTAAGAAACAAAATTTAAGTTTATAAAAATTAAAGATTAAAATCAAATTATATCCCACACACTTAACAAAACTAATTCAAGAAACACATTGGGTCTCATTTTTGGCTTGTGCTTGACATTAAGAAATAGGAATGGCTTTTGGTAGGCATTTTTCCAACTGGACTGCATGACAGGACTTCCAGGATACTGTTAATTAGGAAAAGTGTTTCAAAGTAAAGGGGATTTGAGGAAAAAAACCCACAACTCTGGTGTAAATATATTGAATTTTTCTAAGATGAGCTTTCTGGTCATTCTCAGCTGTGACACTGGTCCAAAGCATCACTTATAAACCCGGTATGAAGAACGTGCAGTAACTGTACATATAATAAGGTAAATTCTTTTGTTTTGCAGTTGAAAATACACTTTTGGGAGAGAAAAAATGGCAGTGAAGTTAATGGAAGCTACACAGACCATCTCCCAGGACCAAATGGGAATTACAATGAAAATAAAGACAAATCGTCAGAAGAAAGCAAGAGAAGAGCAGCAGGACAGGACCATATAACCAGGGCCACTGGTAGGATCTGCAGAAGCATGAGAGGGTGGTGAGCTGGGAGCCCATGGACAGCAGCAATCTTAGCTGTAAGCAGTGCCCTCAGGGTTAAAATACCAAGCCTGCTCCACAGTGCAGAGGGCCAAAACAGAGAACTGAATTGGCTACAGCCACTCACCTGGGGCTCAGGCAGAGGGAGGGCAGATGGGAATGGAACTCTGTGGGGACACCTGGGATTTGGAGGGCACTCAGAATGTTTCCTGAGTTATGGCCACAAAGAATAGTGGCCATCTTGCTCCTTCCCAGAGCTGTGGTAAAAAGCAGCCGCCTCTTCCCCAGAGATTTAGTCCCTTCCAGCTGAGGCAAAGAAATGCAAATTAGGGCTCATTAACTACTAGCATCTGTCCCACCCTCTGAAAATCCTCTTATGCAGTACACTAGGGAAACATTCTAAGGCCCTGAGTAACTGAGACTACTAGCCTCCAGGAAAAAGCTAGAGGATAACTTAACCTTTCCTGAGCTTGCAAATCTACCCAGGAAAGTAAGACTTGACAATGTGTTTAACGTGGGCCCTCCAATGCTCATCCAAACCCAGTAGAGGGAGCCACAAACAGCAGAACACCAACACCCACAGGGAAAATTTGGCAGGCTCTAATGCACTGAGATAGCCAAAATGGTGAAACAAAGAAACAAATCTCAAATGAAAGAAAAAGAGAACTCTATCAAAGATGAGATCAATGAAATGCAGTTAAGCAAGTTATCAGAGGTTGAGTTCAGAACCATGATCTTGAGGAAACTCAACAGCATGACTAAGGACATCAGCACCATGAGTAAAGATATAGAAACATTGAAAACCAAGAAGTGGAAATGAAGAATGACATAGAAGAAATAAAGAACACATTGGAAGGTCTAATCAGCAGAGTAGAGGAAGCTGAGGACTGGATCAGTGAATTAGAAGACAGGGTAGAAAAAATCAACCAAGCAGAAAACCAAAAGGAAAAAAACAATTGAAAAACAGGAAGACAGCTTAAGAGAACTGTGGAACAACTGGAAACGTAATAACATTTGCATCATAGGAATCCACAAAGAGGACGAAAATGGGCAAGGGTTAGAGAATATATTTGAAGAAATAGTAACAGAAAACTTTCCTAACTTGGTGAAGGAAGAAGGCATTCAAGTTCAAGAAGCACAGAGAGCCCTAAGTAAGAAGAACTCAAACAGGCCCACACCAAGACACATAGTCATTAAAATGCCAAAAATTAAAGACAAAGAGAGAATCCTAAAGGAAGCAAGAAATAGGCAACAGGTTACCTACAAAGGAAATCCCATAAGGCTCTCAGCTGACTTCTCAACAGAAAAACTAGAGGCCAGAAGGGAGTGGCATGAAGTAATCAAGGTAATGAAAAACAAGGATCTGAATCCAAAACTATTCTATCCAGCAAGGCTATCATTCAAAATAGAAGGTCAAATAAAGAGCTCTCCAGACCAAAAAAAAAAAAAAAGGCTAAGGGAATATATTAACACCAAACCAGCACTGCAAGATATGCTAAAAGGACTGCTCTAATTAGTAGAAAAAATAGGAAGAAAAATAGGACAACATTAAACAAAAATGGCAATAAATAAGTACATATCAATAATCACCTTAAATGTAAATGGTTTAAATGCTCTGATAAAAAGACACAGAGTAGCTGACTGGATAAGAAAGCATGATTCACATATATGTTGTTTACAAGACACCCACCTTACAACAAAAGACTCACATAAGTTGAAAGTGAAGGGATGGAAAAAATCTTTCAGGCTAATGGAAAGAAAAAAAAAAAAAAGCTGGGGTAGCAATACTCATATCTGATAAAGTAGATTTCAAAATAAAGGCCATAACTAGAGACAAAGAAGGCCACTACATAATATTGAAAGAATCTATCCAAGAGGAAGATATAACCTTGGTAAACATATACACCCAATATAGGAGCACCAACATATATTAAAAATCTTCTGGAGGACTTCAAAGGAGAAATCAACAGCAATGCAATCATAGCAGGGGATTTCAACACCCCGTTGACATCACTAGATAGATCATCAAAAAATTAACAAGGAAATGCAGACTCTAAATGAAGCGCTCGGTCAAATGTATTTAGTAGGTATCTACAGAGAATTACACCCCAAAACCACAGAATTCACATTCTTGTCAAGTGTACATGGGACATTCTCAAAGATAGACCACATGTTAGAGCACAAACTAAATCTCTACAAGTTCAAGAATATTGAAATCATATCAAGCATCTTCTCAGATCACAATGGCATGCAACTAGAAATCAATTGCAACAAGAACATGCAAAGACATTTGAAAACATGGAGGTTAAATAGCATGTTATTGAACAATGAATGAGCAATATGGAGATCAAGGAAGAAATTAAAAACTTCCTGGAAACCAATGAAAACGAACACACAACAACACAAAATCTATGGGATGCAGTAAAAGCAGTTCTGAGAGGGAAGTTTATAGCACTACAGGCCCACCTCAAGAAACAAGAAAAATTTCTAATTGACTTCCTAACCTCACAACTTTTTAACTTTTTTTTTTTTATCCTCACCCGAGGACATTTTTCCATTTTTTGTTCAGGTAGAGTGGGGGGGAGAGAGAGGAACAGAGAGAGAGAGAGAAACATCGATGCGAAAGGGACACATTGAGTGGCTGCCACCTGCACAACTGACCAGGGCCGGAGACAAACTGCAACCAAGGTACATGCCCTTAGCGGGAACCGAACCCAGGTCTCTCAGGACCGCAAGCCGACGCTCTAACCACTGAGCCAAACTGGCCAGGGCAGTAACCTCACAACTTAAAGAATTAGAAAGCAAACAAAAAGAAAAGTCCAGAGGAAGTAGAAGGAAAGAAACAGTAAAGATAAGAGCAGAAATAAATGATATAGAAACCAAAAAAAAAAAATTCAAAGGATCAATGAAACAAAGAGCTGGTTTCTTGAAAAGATAAACAAGATTGATAAACCCTTAGCTAGACTCACCAAGAAGTAAAGAGAGAGAACCCAAATACACAAAATCCTAAATGAAAGAGGAGAAATAATAACTGACATCACAGAAATACAAAGGATTGTTAACAAATATTACAAACAATTATATGGCAACAAATTGGACAATCTAAGTGAAATGGGCAAATTTCTAGAGACACATAGTCTCCCAAAACTGAACCAGGAAGAGATAGAAAGCTTGAACAGAGCAATAATAATGAAGGAAATTGAAGAGGTAATCAAGGCTCTCCCAGCAAACAAAAGCCCAGGCCTGCAGGCTTCACAGGGGAGTTTTACCAAGCATTCAAAGAAGAACTAACACCCATTCTCTTCAAGCTACTTCAAAAATTTCAAGAAGAAGGATGACTTCCACACTCATTTTATGAGGCCAGCATAATTCTAATTCCAAAACCAGAAAAAGACACTACAAAGAAAGAAAGCTACAGGCCAATATCCCTGATGAACATAGATGCCAAAATTCTTAACAAAATACTAGCAAATCAGATCCAGCGATGCATGAAAAAAATTATCCACCATGACCAAGTGGGATTCATCCCAGGAATACAAGGCTGGTACAATATTCACAAATAAATAAATGTGATACACGACATAAACAAAATGAAAGATGAAAACCACATGATCATATCAATAGATGCGGAAAAAGCCTTTGACAAAATCCAGCATCCATTTCTGATAAAAATGCTCAACAATGTGGGAATAGAGGAATCATATCTCAACATAATAAAAGCCATATATGAAAGACCTACAGCCAACATCATCCTCAATGGAAAAAACTAAAGGCATTTCCCTTAAGAACAGACACAGGACAAGGATGCCCACTTTTGCCACTCTTATTTATCATAGTACTAGAAGTCTTGGCCATACTAATCAGACATGAAGAAAAAATAAAAGAGATCCAAATTGGAAAGGAGAAAGTGAAATTGTCATTATTTGCATATGGCATGATATTATAAATAGAAAACCCTAAAGACTCTATGAGAAATCTACTAGACTTAATAAATGATTTTCACAAAGTAGCAGGATACAAAATTAACATCAAAAATCAATGGGACTGCTCTGGCCAGTTTCGCTCGGCGGTTAGAGCACTGGCCTTTGGTCTTGAGAGACCCGGGTTCAGTTCCCGCTAAGGACATGTACCTTGGTTGCAGCTTGTCCCCGGCCCTGATTGGGTTGTGGAGGTGGCAGCCACTCGATGTGTCCCTTTCATGTCGATGTTTATCTCTCTCTCTCTTTCTCTCTCTCTCTCTCCCTCCCAATTTATCTGAACAAAAAAATGGAACAATGTCCTCTGGTAAGGATTAAAAGAAAAAAATTCAACAGCATTCTTATACAACAATGATAAAGTCACAGAAAGATAAACCAAAAAAACAATCTTATTTACCATCACAGCAAAAAAATTAAGATATCTAGGAATAAACTTAACCAAATAAGTAAAGGACCTATTTGCAGAAAACTATAGGGATTGAAAAAAGAAATAGAGGAAGATATAAAAAAGTGGAAACACATAACTTGTTCATGAATTGGAAGAATTAACATCATTAAAATGTCTATATTATGCAAAGCAATCTATAGATTCAATGCAATCCCCATCAAAATACCAATGACATACTTCACAGAACTAGAAGAAATACTTCAAAATTCATATGGAACCAAAAAAGACCTCGAATAGCCACAGCAATCTTGAAAAAGAAAGACAAAGTAGGCGGGATCACAATACCTAATATCAGGTTATACTACAAAGCGACTGTAATCAAAACAGCCTGGTGCTGGCAGAAGAACAGGCACATAGATCAATGGAATAGAACAAACAACCCAGAAATGGACCCAAAACATTATGCTCAATTAATATTTGACAAAGGTGGCAAGAGCATACAGTGGAGTAAAGACAGCCTCTTTAATAAATGGTGTTGGGAAAATTGGACAGCTACATGGAAAAAAATGAAACTAGTCCATCAACTTACACCATAGACAAAAATAAACTCAAAATAGATAAAAGACTTAAATGTGATTCGTGAATCCATAAAAATCCTAGAAGAAAATATAGGCAACAAAATTTCAGCAGAATTTTCATGGATACATTACCTAAGGCAACAGAAAATGAACACATGGGACTACATCAAACTCAAAAGCTTCTGCAAAGCAAAAGAAACAACCACCAAAATGGAAAGGCAACCCACTGTATGGGAGATCATAATTGCCAATGATACATCAGATAAGGGGTTAATTTCCAAAATATATAGAGTGCTCATACAGCTCAATAAAAGGAAGATAAAGAATCCTATTAAAAAATGGGCAGAGAAACTAAATAGACACCTCTCCAAACAGGACATACAAATGGCCAGGAGACATATAAAGAAATGCTCAACATCTCTAATCATCAGAGAGATGCAAATTAAAACAACAGTGAGGTATCACCTCACACATATCAGAATGGCCGCCATCAAGAAATCATCAAACAACAAGGGTTGGCGAGGATGTGGAGAAAAGGGACTCTAGTACATTGCTGGTGGGACTGCAGACTGCTGCAGCCACTATAGAAAACAGTATGGTATTACCTCAAAAAATTTGCACTGCCATTTGACCCAGTGATCCCACTTCTAGGAATATACCCTAAGGAGCCTGAAACACCCATCAGAAAGAATATATGTACCCCCATGTTCATAGCAGCACCATTTACAATAGCTAAGATCTGGAAACAGCCCAAATGTCCATCAGTAGACAAATGGATAAAAAAACTGTGGTACATATACACAATGGAGTACTATGCAGCTCTAAGAAAGAAAGAGTTCTTATTTTTTGTGGTGACATGGAGGAACCTGGAATGTATTATCGTAAGTGAAACAAGACAAACAGAGAAAGACAAGTATCATATGATCTCACTTATTTGTGGAATATAATGAACATAACAGTCTGAAGAACAGGGTAGTCCCAGAGACGTGGAAGAAGGATCAGAATGTCAATCCCAGAAGAAGGGCTGGAGGGAGAGATAAACCACAGAACTTGTATGCATGTACCCATAACCAATGGACATGGACAACAAAACTGGGGACAGGGCAGGGAGGGAGGGAGAGGAGGGTGTCAATGGGGGGAAAAGGAGAAATATCTGTAACAAAATTTAATTAATTAATTAAACCATATTATTTAAAAAGAAATAAAAATAAGCTTAATGCTAAAAAAAAAGAAAGAAAACACACTTTTGTACTCCTCTCCTTATTTTGTACAAACCAAATTGATTGACAGCTTTAGTCCCCACAAAAAGAAAAAACTCTTCCAGACTTGTCAAACTATCTGACATAATATTTTAGAATTATGAGAAAATAATATATTAGTACATTAAGCTCTATTAGACATACAGTGTTCATTGCATCACAAGGAGCATTACAATGTCTCATGATGCTTGGAGAACAGTGATGAGGAAAACCCTGGATCTTGCATTGTCCTGAGAGCTGAAGTAGGAATGCTTCGGACCCTGGAACTCTGAAGACATCTTTCACTATTAACCTGCTGCCTGCTGCTGTCTGGTTTTAAATGCTTTCTTTCTCAGCTAGGATCCTCTGATGTCCTCTGATTTGTTTCACTTAGCATAATCTCTCCAAGTCCATCCATGCTGTTACAAAGGGTAAGATTTTCTTCTTTTTTAAGGCCAAGTAGTATTCAGTTATGTAGCATTTTTATCCACTCACCTACTAATAGACACATGGGCTGCTTCCAAATCTTGGCTATTGTGAATAATGCTGCAATGAACATAGGAGTGCATATATTCTTTTGAATTCCTGTTTTGGGTTTCTTTGGATAAATTCCCAGAAGTGGAATGGCTGGGACATAAGGCAGTTTAATTTTTAATTTTTTGAGGTAACTCCTTACTGATTTCCACAATGGCTGCACCAATCTGCATTCTCACCAACAGTGCATGAGGGTTCCCTTTTCTCCACATCCTTGCCAGCACTAGTTTGTTGATTTATTGATGATAACCATTCTGACAGGTGTGAGGTGATGGCTCATTGTGGTTTTAAAATGCTCTTCTCTCACAATTAGTGACATTGAACATCTTTTCCCAGGTCTGTTGGCCATCTGTATGTCCTCTTGTGGTGGTGGCTGAGGGAGGAGGTGAAGGGGGGCTTAGGGGGATAAATGGTGATGGATGGAGACTTGACTTGGAGTAGTACACACACGATGCAGTGCACAGACGATGTGCTGTCAAATTGTGAACCTGAAACCTGTATAATTTTGTTAACCAGGGCCACCCCAATAAATTCACTAAAAAATAAAGAACTCTGAATTCTTAAGTAATCTGCTTTCCAATTGCACCCAGAACTATGGGTAGAATTTTGAAGCACTGTCTCTATTTAGCTCTCTTGTCTAGAGAAGATTCTGGATTGAAAGCAATGACTTCTTAACTTCACATTTTCATGGATCCTCCCTTGGGAACTGTGAGAAGGTTTGGGCCTTGACCTTAGGGAAAGAAAAGTCCACACATACAATTGTAATATTTTACAAAACTCTCAGATGTATACTTTAATAAAGTTTGTATGTCAGTTTATAAACCTTTACCCCAGATTAAAGATTTGAGAAATAGAAAATTGTCTGCTTTATTTTGGGGAGGTTTTTTGTTTTTTTCTCTCTTACCATGTGAGTTGAATAATAATTAATTTAAAAATAGGCAAGGTCAGTTGAAGCAACAAGCAAAGCTTAGTCAATCATTTAAGACACGAAGTTAATTAATTTAAAAGAAAACACATTCAAAAAGTTATTTCTGTTCTCAAGGCCCCTAGGAAACTTTTATAGTCATTGTCTCCTCTGCAAAAGAGACTCATACTTAATGTACCACAGGGAGAGCATAATTTTTAGAAGGGCTTCTTTTTAAATCTAGAATCTCAGCTGTACCTGAACTATGAAATCACTGGGAATTTCAGTTGAGTGTCATACTGCTGTCAGCTGGATTATTGCTAATTGCATTCATGTTATTATTTTTTATGAAGATAAAACTAGTCTTTGCATTACAGCCTATTAAACTCAATTTGTAATGAACTGAAGATTTCATTTTAAATGTTTATCAGAGAGCCCTGGACAGTCTTGCTCAGCAGTTAGAGCATCCAAAGGGCCATTGAGGGTTCGATTCCTGGTCAACGGCATGTACCTGGGTTGCAGATTTGATCCTAGCCCTGGTCAGGGTCATGTGGGAGACAACCAACTGATGTGTTTCTCTCACATCCATCTCTCTCTCTCTCTCTCTCTCTCTCTCTCTCTCCCCCCCCCCTCCTTCCCTTTTACTTTATCTAAAAAAATCAATGAAAAAAATCCTTGGGTGAGGATTAACAAAAAATTAAAAATAAATACATAAATGTTTATCAAATCATATTCCACCTTAATTTGAGTAATTTCATGCTAAATATTGATATTTCCATCATTTTAATACCCTTTCGTATAAGATGTTTTATTAACAAAATGTTTTAAAAGGTCAAATTTGTGTAGGCACTATCTAAATAAAGTGTACTTATAACTACGTCATTATATCAGAAACAAAGAGGATTTAAATGAGATATCCACAATGGCCTGTACTTTTTATACAGTTCTGGGTTTGGGGGCATTAACAAGAAGTGTATGTCTAAAGGCTGTGATCAAGGCAGTGAGAAATATGAACAGATAACTATAGGTAGATACAAAGGTATAGATCTACATACATACATACGTAGACATGTATTTGGGAAGCTGAGGGTATTTTTTGCTTAGAAAACTAAACATGGCAATAAGACAAGAACCTTGAGAAATTTAAGTTGGTTTCATGTCAAATTCAAGAAGCAGGAAAGCATGCACACTTTGACATAACTTGTGTCAAACAAGAAAATGGGCACGTGAGTGCATGTGCGTTCGCAGACTGTCTCCAACTGGTTACACACAAAACTGACCATTGTAGTTCATAGAACAGTGGTTTTTCTCACCGAATATCTTTTGTAGTGTTTGAATTTTTAACCAGGACATATATTACCTAGTCAGAAATTTTTAATTAAAATAGAATTGCTTTCATGTGGGCAAGGAATCTCAGAGATATTTGTTCTGGGTTTACTCTAACAACATTAATAAGAGAAAAATAAACATTTATTATGTGTTATGTGTCAAAAAATGCAATACATAACCTCCTATGTTCCTAGAAGGTAGGATATCCTCTTCCCATCGAAAAGAGTTATGCTGAGACTCAGCAAACGCAAGAGCCTACTCAGTATAACTCCTGAGTAGAGGTAGAATTTGATTTCAGTTCTGTTTGATTCTGAACCTCCTGCTTAAAGTTCCCATCTGATGGAAAGTTGTAGCAGGTGATCCTTAGTATCAATTCCAGTCCTATTCCATCATGACTTTGAAAGACTGAAATTAAGAAATAAGTGGTTTATAGCGTTTTTAATTATTGTTACATAGTCAAAAAGACCAACTGGTAAGTAAGCAAGTACTTCTTTGCTTTTGAAATTTGAATGTTGACTTTTTAAAAATTTATCTTTATTGTTGAAAGTATTACTACCCTTTTCCCCCACTGACACTCCCCCACCCGGGCTTTCACCGCACTGTTGTCCGTGACCGTGGGTTATGCATACATAAGAGGAAAAGTTAGAAAAGGGGCTCGATAAGGAGGTTATGAAAAATGGTGCAGGCACGCAAGGCTGTCTGGCAGATAGCCTATATTGGCATTTAGAGTGAAGACAAAAGTGTAGAGTTTCCTGAAAGACAGAGGGCCGGGGAAGATATTCAGAGAACAGCATGAAGTAATTACAGCTGGGAAATAGAGAGATGAGCTCAGGCTCTTGTTTTAGGCATCAGTAGGATGGGAGCTGCGAAAAGCAACAATTGCTGTGGTTCACATGGCCAATCCCAATCGCGTTTCCAACTCCTCTCCCAGTTTCATTCACATTCTCACGATTTCGTCCAACCACTTGGCTGATTTCAGTAGAAATGACATATATTTCATTGAACTCCCAGAACACGCTTATTAAAGATATTCCCTCAACAATAACTGTTTTAGTTTTTGTTGGAAAAATTACAGCTACACGAGCCAGCCAATTATTATATCTGATAATAGACAAGATTGACCTGTGGGTAAACAGGCCGAACCACAATAGAATTAACATGTTTGCCTCATATTTCTTTGTTGTACAAACTATAACATAGCTTTCTAAACCTTTGTTTAGACAGAGATACTAATAAGAGCTGATTGATAGAGACCTAAAAATATTATAAACTTATCTGAACTTCTGGTTAATGCAATGTTTATTAGGTTTATACAATAAAATTAATTAAGTTAGACGGTATTAATTTGGAATTTGAGATAATTCACTCAGAGTCTGGGCTATGTGAGCTTCATAAGTATTAGGAAGAAGTGTGTTTGCTGAGTCAATTAATAAAGCAAACCCTACATAGAGGAGCATTAAAATATTTAATGTGGAATGAAAGCTATTTCCAAGCATCTCTTAAACCAGTAGTTCTCAATCAGGGATGCTTTTGTCCCCTGGGGAACATTGGCAATGCTGGAGGCATTTTGGTTTTTACAATAAGTAGGTGGGGTTGCTACTGGTATCTAGTGATTAGAGGCCAGGATTGCTTCTAAACATCCTATAATGCAGAGGACAATCTCCCACAAAAGAATTATTCAACCCAAAATGTCAATAGTGCTGAGGTTGAGAAACCTCTAAAAGCACCCATTTATCTTATGTCAGTATGCTTATTGCAAACTATGTTTATCCAGTCATTAAAGAAGGCCCCTAAATTTCCACTAGGAAATCTTTTGTTGATCCAGGTTAGTTAATGCCATAAAAATCATTTAATGTGTCTGTCTGTTATTCTTCTGTACTAGGGCTCGAATGGAGACACTGGTGTTAATTTATTGTAGGATGTAGTAGATGTTGCCATAGCATCAATTCTAATACGGCAACCCAAACAGTTAAAAGTGATCAAACTAAATCTCTTTTTAAAATATATATTGTGACACAACCCACACGTTTATGCTTGTATGTCCCTTCTTAGACTACATATAATCTGAGAAAAAATTGAGTCAGTCATTTTTTTTTCCCACTTGCAAACATATTTTGTCTTGCATTTGAAGTGGTGGATATTTGAGAAAACAAAATTTAATGAAAATTAATGTTCTAACAGTTGAGCTTAACCTATATATTGTGTAATACATTCTACTGGAAAAAATATGCCTCAGTGATTGAACTATAGCCATTGCAATATTTTTTATTATATTATGATTTATTATTTAGTAACCTGACTTACATTGTCTAAACTAATTGTGCACAGTTCCAAAATGTACTTTGTGTTAAGTTAGGAAATTAAAATTGAAGAAAGAAATCAACATGTTTAGACAAAGGAGAAAAAGAGTCTCTTAAGTAGTTTTGCTGTGGTATCCAAAATCTACTAGACCCTGGGGCAGCTTTGTATTAATTAATATAGCTTTATTTTAATGATATACACTTGTAATTATGCTCTTGTAAGTATCTTAAGAACTTAATGTGTTCTGAATGAAAAAAATTAGACCTAAGAATATCTTTTATAAAATAAAATTTAATTCTATTTCTCATAAGGAAATGAGAAATATAAGCAAAGATAGCAGATACAGAAACTGTTTCCTCTGTTTCCAAAGTTCTTTTTGAATTTCTCCAAGAAAGAAACCACTATTTGCTACCACTCATTAAAGTTAAGAAAGAAAGAAAAAATCCCTACAGAGTAGACCCAGAGGCCAGAAGGTAGAAGAGAACCACACCCAGATTATCTAATCACTTCTGCCACAGAACCAGTGGGCATTAGGCAAGGGACTATAAAAATTCTCTCCTCTCTCAATTATTGAGAACCCAGAAAGCATTTTTTTCTGTAGAGTAAATTTAAGTAAAAGAATAGAGGTATGAACTGGTTCTAAAAAGCAGAAGAACATGTAGGCATTAATAAATCTACTTGTGATGTACAAGGATGCTTGAGAAAGGGTAGAATGGCACAAAGGTAAACAAAATGATAAAAGTGACCAATTTAAGACCTTGTACTTAACCCTTCAAGCCTTTTTTTTTAGGTGCTTTTGCTTAGGTAATAATAATAAAACATGGGACTTTTGACCCAATTCTGCTACTGGCTTTTTGAGTAAACTTAGAAAATCACTTAACTACTTTTTGCCAGCTTCCTGTGCACAGCGATAGCATCTGTACCATATATGTCTTGTTTCCTCAAAGTGGAACGCAACTCATCAGCCAGAGAAATACTAAGCAAATAGTACAACCAATGGTTAACTAACATGTGGTACTGTGTGTGGTTTTCCTCGAACACCAACCTGCATTCTCCGTAGTTCTAATGAGCACATTTTCTGTTTCAGTCGAAATGACCCTTTGAGGCATTTGATCCTTGTCTGGAGAATGCCAGGCAGGTTTTGGAGTAGATGGCATTTGTTGATTTGTATAAAGCCTGCTTCAGAGGTAAATACGGGTACAAAAGGGCTGTCTTGATGGTGAATTTTTCAAATTACAGCTTTTCAAATGAATGTGTTACCCAAACTCCTGCAATTGTTTAAACCAAGAAGAAAGTGCCTTTGAAAACAAACAACTTTTATTTCCTAAGTATTACCTGGTTTGCCTAAGTCTCCCCACAAAGTGACTACACTAATGGTCAGATTTCTCTCCAGATCTGATGGCTGGGGCCTGATCTGAATACTAGGAGACAGTCATACCAAACATCCCAACCAACACATAAGAGAGGAATGTTATATAATAAAGAATTTGGTTTTTGTCCTGGGTTTCTGACATAGAGCTTCTATAGCCCTTGAAATGTCCTCTGTGATAGAAATGTCTGTGCTATTCATGATCACATCTGAGTTTATGCTAATGAGGTAACTCATAGTGGAAGCCTAGATGGTACAGGATTGAGGTCTGGTCAACAGAAATACCAATCACTGATTACAAGGTTGGCATTTTAACCCAGCCCAAATGCCGGAGAGGAGAGAGGAGCTGAAGATGAGTTTAGACATTGGTCGTTGATCTAATCAATGTGTCAATAGAATCAAAACCCAATAGAAACTATGAACATTAAAGCTCTCAACACATGGCTATGCTGAGAGCATGATATGCCCTGATTCCACAAGGAAAAGTCCCAGGAGTTTTGAGGTCAGGACCCTGTAGACCTTGCCACTATGTGTCTCTTCATTTGGCTCTTCCTGAATTGTATCATTTATAATACAACAGTCCTCATAAGGATAGCACCTCACTGAATGCTGTGAGCTATTCTAGTGAATGATTAAACTTGGGGATGTTAAGAAAACTCCTAAATGTATAGCCAGTTGATGAACCATGAGGGTGTCCTGGGGATACCCTGAACTGGCCCTGGCATGTGCAATGTTCCCCACTTTCCCAGTCTTGTGGAGGACTGAGCCCTTAACTCTTGGGGTCTACAATAACTCCAGATGATCAGTGCCAGAACTGAATTCCAGTACAGCAGCTGGGGTTAAAGCAGAATAGCTCCTGGGGTTCCTGTACTTTTTCACTCCCCCTGCTGCCTCAGCTGCTAGAGACCTTCCAGAGGTAGCTCCCCCTGAGGACGCCGAGCTGTGCTGCCTCGCTTTTGAGAGAGGACATGCTGCTTTCCCCTTTGCTCCTCGGTTCCAAGGCAGGGGGAGCGCCTCTTTAACGAGATGGACTTCCCTGAATGCTTACAATGAATAAAAGGAAGTGCAAAGCAGAGAGCCTTAAGATGATCCCATTTTCTAGATGGTCACCTAATGGCAAGCCAATTGAAATGCCTTCAAGCAGCCTTGCTCTTCCCATCTATCCAGTCCTCGCTCCATAAGGTTTCAGAAATAGGAAAATAGTTCCTTCTAACTCCCGTCTGAGGTCTTCCTCTCAAGTCTTTATTTCTCATCCTCAATTGGACCTTTTTCTAAGATTGGCAGTAGGGCTATTCACTTATCTGATGCACAGAGGCAAAACTGAGTAGCCCAGAAATATTTTAAAAAATCATTTACTTTCAATAATTGTTTATTTAACTGAGTGCAGCAACATTTCAGTAACTTACATCTAAAATTATACTGTTCATTTGCTTGCAACTACAGACCCTGGAGGGGTTACATACCTGGCCCTGATCTGTTTCTACTCTGGTTCTGATAACTCATTCTTTCCTATCTTTGCTTCCATCTCATTTGAAACAGGGCCAATATTTTCTTATCTGCTTTCAGATGTTTATGTGAATTTGATACGCATCTGCCTGTCCCTATCATTAAAACAATCATATCTCTCAGCATATTCTTTGCTTAACAATAATCTCACCAAATAACATTAAAACACACATTCTGATGTGCAGATACTCATATAAAATAATAACTGAATAATTCCTTAGCTCTTATTTGGTTACGAACCATGACATTTCCTGTGCTGTAAGCCGCATGTACCTTCAGTGGCTACAATTTCAAAAAATGGTTTCTTTTTTCACTAAGAAAATTAGCAACAGTGTTCTCTCCTATCTGAGAGGGAGTTAGCAAAATAGTCTTTAGGATATGATGGAAGAAATCTGGCTTCCTTTCCCGGCCCTTCCAAGTTCTGTTGTTCTCATGGTCAGAGGGTGAGCCTGGCTGAGGGTCAAGGAGTAGTTTGTGAATCAGCAATGGCTGAAACAATGTTGCTTCTGTGACAGCGCTGTGGCCCTTGAGGGAGTAGAATGACTGCCCAGAGTGGGCTTCCAGCTGCGCCCCAGGACACCCAAGCTGTACCTCCCTCTTGGGTAGCTTCACACGTACTGCACTCAGAGCAGAGAGCAGAGGAGAGTTTGTCTCTGCTGCTCTGAACCACGGAGGGAGGCCAAATTTATGACCCTGACACTTGGCAAAGCCTGCTGTCCCTTTGGCCACACTGTCTGCTCTTCCTCCCCTGTAATAGCCCCTAACCCCCAACACAGGGAGCCCACCGGGCTGACCGCTCAACCCTCACTAAACATACTGATAGAGCCAAAGGGAGAGTGGACCCCTTTACTCTTTGTTTGTTGTAGTTGGTTTTTTTAACACGCTGTTATATTATTTACTGTCTCCTGCGATTGCTAACAGAAAGCAGAAAAGAAAAAGGAGACGTTACAAAAGAACAGGGACTGTTTTTATTACAGTTGTGATTTAAGCAAAACCAGAAAATTTTAGAAATCTCTCAAGAAAAAAAATATTTCCTCTAAAAGATTCAACCGTGTCTAGAAAATAGTCTGTTCTCATGCTCTTATTAGTACAAAATATTTATTTCCTTTGAGTTATATCAATGTATATATCTATTTTATATCTATATCTATGAAGGTGTATATGTGTACATATATATATATCGTAAAGGTGTATTTATACACATAGTCTTATATATTTTTGTAAAACTCTCAAATTTTATCTTATAGATCTATATATTCATTTACATCTCTAATTTTGAATAAATGAGTATATTTTGCATACTAAATAATGATTGCCCTTTCTTTTGCAACCTGTGTGATAATCACTAGCTATTTTTCTCTGCTATTGAAATTGTGTTTTCTTCTTTAAAGGGACCTGCCAATAACTTCATAAATAAATGTGTTGATTGTGCTCCGGATCATGATTTGCCGTGAGACAGGAAAGAAGAGCAGAACCTCCCTTTTTCTCTTCACCAAAATGATGAAAAGCACTGCTTTGAGTTTTGCCTTGTGTTTGTATGTGAATTTTTGCAACTTCTCTAATCATTTTTCATAAGGATTTTCACAACTTCAGTGAGTTTTGGAGAAAATAACAATCCTGAAAACTGTGCACATTATTAGTCTCCCTTTGAAAACCTTTGCTGCAAATGTCTCAGTCCAGTTAGTGGACCATGGGAAGTATGGGGATGCGAGGCAGCTTCTTATCAGAGAAATGAGTGGGAGAGCATTTCCTTGTAGTGACTGTAACAGCACTAGTGATTATGGGCAAAAAGGCCATAATGATAACATCTACAAAATGGTACACTGTTCTCTGAAATGCAACATGAATATTCCCAAGAATGAAAGATAACCAGCTGCAAACACAGCAAACAGAACATACTAATTCACAAAACCACGGAGCTGTAGCCCCCCTCAACCAGGCCTGTAATGCTTAAGAATGTCAGAAAGAGGAGAAAGGCAGTTCAAATTACATTTCTTTTCACTAATAATTCTATGAAAAATCAAGAGGCAGGACAGCTATTGCAGAAACTCAGGTGTTGAAAGAGAGAAGGATTTGATAATTTAGCAGATGGGATTATAAAAATGGGGAGATAAAAGAGAAAAGTGATTGAATGTGTAGAAAAAAGTGGGCTCTAGCAAACAGAGGGCTTTAAAAATGAGTACAGGGGGCAGGCATGCGGCTATTTTCTGAGAGTGAGGGGAAGGAGAGAAGAGCTATAGTCTGAAATAAGCATGAGGATACATAGGAAAGACAGGAAGGCTATGTGTCTATCTAGGGAAGGAGCAAGGAAGACACAAGAGAGTTCCTTGCAGTTGACTGATTCCAAATAAGCCACTCACACATGAGGCATGGTGCTCAGGTCTGCTTCCTACGTCTAGGTCAGCCATGACCAGCAGAGAACCATCAATCATTCCTACTCACAAAATGGAGTGAGAGTGATTGATTGTTCAAGACTGAATTAGCCCTGCCTGATTCACAGGAAATCTTAATGGAATCTGGGAGCCTTGAACTGGAAACTTGGGTTTTGGCCTGGAAATGGACCCCAAACCTTGGGGCTAAGTCCAGGTGTGCCCTAGTCAATCCAAATCCACAGCTTCAGGGAGAAGGATTTGGATACTGAGTTCCACACATTGCTTGCTTTGTTTTAACACTTTTTCAGATTTTCTTTCTGAAAAACATGTAAAAATAATATGGCATCATTGGGTCTTTCAGAAGCAGATTCCGTTAGCATTTTCATCAAGAACGTGTTTACTTCTTCTGTCCCAATCTTAATAATTCTTTACCCTTAAATAAATATTTTAAGACAATAGTTTTTTTGCACAAAGACAAGCTATACAGAAAAATATGTTCTGAAAAAGACACATTCAACTACAATGAAGTGCCCAGTACTCAAGAACATTAACATGGCACAAAATAATAGCCACTTCAAGAAATGTCTTTTCCTCTATGTTTATTCCCTTCCTTTCTTTCTTATTATGTTGAACTCAGAAGCAAAACACTTTAAACTGAAATTCTAAATTGTGTGAACACTTTGTTCCTAGAATTTTTTTTTTGGTTGGGAAGAGGAAATGCCTGTCATTTCTTAAAGAGGTCGATGATGATGAGCTATACATGGCCAGAGTATGAAACAATGCCTCTCCCCCTGACCCTCTAACCCTTGTGGTTTACAGACCAACTTGAGCTTGAATCTGAACTCTCACAAGACCTAGTAAGGACATTTGTTTTCAGTAGAGAGCCCCCTCATTCTTGAAATTCCTCCGTTCTCCATGTTTGACAGAATCAAAGTTTAAACCTCTGGGTATTTATCGGGGCATGTTTTAGAGCAGACTTAGTTGCTTGTGGGTTGTATTGTTTGTATTAGTGGTGCAGGTCCCTTTTTAATACTTCTTGTTTATATATACCATTACATTCATGTTAGTAAACACTTTAAACAGATAAATGATACATACATAAATTCCAAGCAATTTCTTGAATTTGGGTCACACTCTCTAGAGACCAGTCTAAAACTCCAGATCATTTGAGGCGAGCCCAAATGTAACTTCTCTGTAATGAGGCCATCTGAGATTTGTGCCTGAAGAGTCAAGTCTGGGATTGGAGGTGTAAAAAATGTTCCCTATCAAAGATATATGCTTTGACATAGCTAAAACGCTAAACGGGGGACATCTGTAACAATAAGGAAAAATTTGAGTCTTCTTTATATTTCTAAATATATCCAGCATTCTTTTTGATGTTTTACAGAAAACTTGTATTTAATAAAAATAAATTTAGGAACAAAATTACAGAGCATATATTGATGGGGCAGGTAGCTTGTTTAAAAGAAAATAATGTGGTGTATGTAGTGTCTGAACTTGTCTGAATTCTGCATCCTTTGGAAGAAACAGCCCAGCCTTCTGAGGGAGCACCCAGCTGCAGGGGGCAAGGCTGAAGGTTCTCTGAGGGTCAGATCACTAACAACACTGCCTAGCTATTCCACCTACATTTCTCGCTATTTGTTTAACTTCAAGATGCTTTAAAAATATTACAATACGGCCCTGGCCGGTTTGGCTCAGAGGTTAGAGTGTCGGCCTGCGGTCCCTAGAGACCGGGGTCGGTTCCGCTAAGGGCATGTACCTCAGTTGCAGTTTGTCCCCGGCTCTGGTTGGTCATGCGGGTGGCAGCCACTCAATGTGTCCCTTTCACATCGATGTTTCTCTCTCTCTCTCTCCCTCTCACTCTACCTGAACAAAAAGTGGAAAAATGTCTTCGGGTGAGGATAAAAAAATAAAAATTACAATATGGAATTCTGAATGAAGAAAATGCACACACCACTTTTTCCATTATCTCGGTAATTGGAATTAATATTAACTAGGCAATGGGACTAAGTGCAAGGTACTCCAGTGAAGTCTCAGTTATCAAATTCACATCGATGGTATGGAGGGTAAGAGAGCTTCATAGCACGTGCTTCTATTAGCGAGCACAGCTCAGGAATGCCTCTGCCCCAGAAGACAGCTTCTTAAACGTGAAATGAAAGTATGTGGCAGAATAATTTTTCTGGAATCATAAAATACCATATTTTAGAAATTTAAACATTATATGTAAATATTGAACCAAGTTTTTATTTGTTGGCCGTGATCCAATTATCCCCATTTTGTTTCTGTGATTACCTTGGAGTACATTCTGTTTCTCCAATTATCACCTAGTCAGTTATCCCCATTTTGTTTCTCATTAGACCCCTAACGGCATGCCTGAGATTACTGATGTATGTCCAATCTATATACGTACCATGTCTTACCTTACTAATTCTACCATGTTTCTGCCCCAAATCCTATCCTCAAGATATGTTTACTGCTCATCTTTAAGTTGTCTCCTTCTGTTTCACTAGATTACCAGTCGAGTACACAATCTAGCATGTGGTTGAGATAATTTTAGAAGGACTAGAGATAAGGCTGAGGAGGTTGTGGATATGTAGTACAAAGTGGAATATCCTGGTGTTGGGAAATGATCATTTTAGAGGCACCTTCCTTCACTTCTTATTTCCAGTTTCAAAGATTTTGTCCACCAACCAAGTATACTGAACTAAAGGGCTGTAGACAGAGAACAGACATATAGCTGGGAAAAGAGCACCCCTGAACCAGTTTAATCTTAAAGACAAGGATGACCACCCAAACAGTGTTTAAGTTGGCCAGTGAAGTATCAATAGAGCATTTATGATAAAAGGCTCCTTCTCTTCCAAGACAAAATAAGATTTAAACAACAATATTTGTAAGAACACAAGTCCGTATTTAAGGACAGCTTCAGTTTGTCAATGGGTATTTCTGGGGACCATTAGTCATCAAGGACTAGTTTAGTCTTAAAATGGAGTTGGAAGCTATGAATCCTAGGGAATATGACTTGCACACTTAGTATGAAAAATGTTCTTTCTGAACTGTATTTAAAAGCATGGAGTGGAAAACAATTATGCTTGGATGATTAATATAGGTCAGAGAACAAGAGACCTGCAATGAACAACTTCAATTATCTTTTTTTTTTTTTTCTTTATTGATTTTAGAGAGAGAGGAAGGGAGAAGGAGAGAAAGATAGAAACATTGATGAGAGACAACATCGACTGACTGCTTCCTGCTTTCCCCCCACTGGGGATTTAGCCCACACCCTGGGCATGTGCCCTGACTGGACATTAAACCAGTGACCTCTTGGTGCATGGGTCAATGTTCAACCACTGAGCCACACTGGCTGGGCAACTATCTTTTGCTATATCAAATGTAAAGTTGATTTCCCAAGACAGCATGCTGAATGTATTTTATTGGACACCAGTGGTGGGTATTTCCCACCCATAAGAAAAGAGATAGGGGGGAGAAGCGGGGAGGAAAAAGAAGGGAAGGGAAAAGAGAAGCAGTAAGTTTCTCTTAATTAAGAGACCAGTTATTTCATGTCCATGAGTCATCAGTTAAGAGCATTTGCTGACCATTTGGAAAACCAATACTATATGATATAAGTTATATGTGGAATTTTATGAACAAAGTAAACAAACAAACAAAAATAGAAATAGACTCAGAGAAAGAACAGACTTACCACTGTCAAAGGAGAAAGGGTTGGGGGTCTGGGTAAAATAGGGGAGAGGATTAAGCAAACAAAACAAAACTCATAGACACAGACAACCATATGGTGATTACCAGAGGGAAAATGGGGTGAGGGGAGGTAGAACAGGGTAATGAAAGGAGACTTGACTTTGGGCGGTGAACACACAATGCAATATAATGATGATGTATTATAGAACTGTGCACTTCAAAACTATATAATTTTATCAACCAATGTAACCCCAATAAACTCAATAAAAAATTACTTCATAAAGTGCAAAAAAAAAAAAAATTATTTAAAGAGGAAACCCAAATATCCAATAAACATTTGGGGGAAAAAAAGAATTGTTGATTTTAACAAGGCAGATGTAATGGGTATATGCTGCATACACAGAACAGCATTGTGTCATGAAAATGACAAAAATAGTGACTGGTTTGTGACTCATTCACATTATGAAAGGAATGAATCCCCTGGCATATTAGCACCCTAAACTAACTTTCTTTCTTTCTTTCTTTCTTTCTTTCTTTCTTTCTTTCTTTCTTTCTTTCTTTCTTTCTTTCTTCCTTCCTTCCTTCCTTCCTTCCTTCCTTCCTTCCTTCCTTCCTTCCTTCCTTTCTTTCTTTCTTTCTTTCTTTCTTTCTTTCTTTCTTTCTTTCTTTCTTTCTCTTTCCTTCTCTCTCTCTCTCTCTCTCTCTCTCTCTCTCTCTCTCTCTCTCTCCTCTTTCCTTCCTTCTTTTATTAAGTCAGGCCTTTATCTGTAGCTGGGCAGCAGCACCTCTTTGTGGTTATAACACTATAGATGTAATGACATTCTTAAAAGATTATGCTTTCAATTGATTCTATAAATAACAGTCATGGATTGGAGTGTATACAGTATCTATAAACACATATGTGATAATATTTATTATCAGCCCACATCTTATTTCTCCCATTCTTTTGACTTTGATGACAATGATGGATATGATTTCCAAAATGTTAGTTTCATGCTTTTTTTTCCTTTTCTTAGTCTAAAATAAATCTCTCTTAAGTACTTTCCTCCTTGGCAATGTGTTTCTCATTTGCTGTGGCACTAAGTGTATAGGTATGGCTGACCGCTAACCTGACATGTGCCTGTCACCAGGGACCGCTGGTTCTTTCATCTTCTTAATGGACATTTCTCTACAGATGTCTGTGGCCTACCTGACTATAATCCTTTAAATTTTAATTCACTTTACATTTAGCCTGGTCATAAATACCATTTAGGTACCAATACTCTGCTTTATGCAATCCCTAAGGTGGTGCTTTTATTTTAATGAGGCCATTTGCAACTTAAGAGCAAAAAAATTCCATCTTTGATTGAATATATTTGTCAGTTTTATTCCCGATTGGCATTTTCATGAGAAAACTTGGATAAAACTAAAGGATGGCTGCTTACCAAGTGGGATAAAAGTTTCAGTATGTTTCTACTTTCAAAATTTACTGAATAAATGGTCTTTGAAATTCATTTTGAAAACATCAAAGTAAACCCTGGCTGTAATAAAAAATAAAATCCAGAATTAAGTTATGTTACAAATAAAATTTCCACTAGCATTTTTTTTTCTATTTCAAAGAAAAAAATAAATTGAGACTCTCGTTAATAAACTATTCAAATATGGGTAGTATAATAACACATGGAAGTGAACGTAAAAAAATATGTGCAAATAGTGACTAATTATTAATTTTGCAATTATATTCTCCCATTTTATTTCAATGTTAGTCTTTTTACTAGTAACACCGTATGCTCTTTCTCCCACTGAGCCACACCAGTTGGGCTGAATTCCAGCATTAAAAAATTTTAGTCTTCTATACTATCTTTGCACTCTTTGCCAAGTATACTTTTTTGTTTATTTAAGAAGTTAAAGGTGTCTGGCCAGTGTGGCTCAGTGGTTGAGTGTCAACCCATGCACCAAGAGGTCGCTGGCTCAATTCCCAGTCAGGATACATGCTCAGGTTGTGGGCCAAATCCCCAGTGGGGGACATGCAGGAAGAGGCCAATTGATGTTTCTATCTCTCTCTCTCCCTCTCACTTCCTCTCTCTAAAATCAATAAAGAAAATATAAGTTTTTTTTTTTTTTTTTTTTTAAAGAAGTTAAAGGTAAACTAGTATTTTATTGTGACTAGGCCAAGACCATGAATGAAAATTGATATTCTGACATGTCTTTAGCAGTCTTTATATCAAGATATCAAGAAAACTTTATATTTCAGAGAAACCATGGACCATATATAGTTGGGAAACTACACTGCATATTTCAGAAAATTCTTATGCAATTTATTTTTATATTTGCATGTTTTTGTCCTTGCAAATCCTTTGAATGGGTGAACCTCAACACAAATGATGTGCATCATGAGCCTAAACAATGTTTCACACTAAAATGCAGAGTTTATAAATGAAGATAATACTACTGCTATCTTCTAATGTATGGCTATGCAAATATTTAGATATTCTACAAGAAGAAGCTTCAGTGTATTTTTCTGTTTTATCAGTAATTAAACCACTGAGGAGACTCTGCTCGCTTTGGAAAATAAGTCAGTCTACTTTCCGTGGTTTATCACCCAGGACATAAATTGCAAACTGATACATGATAAGTTTGTGAGAGAGGTTAGAGAAGAAGAAAGTTCTGAAAAAGTAAATGTATGTGCAAGCTATTCTTTAGGTTTTAGGAACACTAGCATTCGCAAGCCTGTTTCCTGTTTCCTGTAACCTTCTCCCCTCCCTCTCCTCCTCTCTTTCTTTATTTTCTTACTTCTTTCCTTGTATATTCATCAATTACTTGTGTTAGCAGTAGCAATAATCTATCCACGTCTAAAAAAAACAAAACAGCAAAACAAAAAAAAATAACATCAAGCCTATTTGGAAGGTTTGAATTTTCAATGAGTGAAAACACAGGAGTTCTTATCTTTTTGGAGGCTGAATAAACTCTGAGAGCATAATTTTTGCAGAGCCAAAGTTCATACATGGCAGATTACATATTCCTTGCTAGCTTTTAAAGTGAGTATTATTTTTCATCAATTAAAGGCAAGAGGTTTGAAGCATACATACTTTCTCCATACTTGATAATAATAGTTATCAATATGAATTTGACATTTACTCTTTGTTAGGTATTGTATTCAATGATTTTTGTTCATTATTTTTTTTATTTTCACAGTGCTCATGATTGATACTATTATACTTATTTTATAATATGAAGGCATAGAGAGATGAAATGATAATCTGTGCTTGTATATCTATCATATTAAAGAGCCAATATTATGTTTCATATATGTGTGTCTTAATCCAAAATCCAGTGATACGTAATTGTGACTCTGTACAAATTTTGATATGTAAAGAACATTCTGGATTATTCTCCCCACACCGGCATGTTTACCTATTGCCATCAGTTAGGACTGAGAGGGAACCAGTGCACTACTTACATATTAATAGATATTTCAAACTTGACATTTCAACATTGTATGTGTTTAAAACTGAGCAACTGTCTAAAAAAACCCTTACATCTCACACTCTTTCCCATCCCTGTTGTTGAAGCCCAAATTCTCATTCTCAGCTTCTTTCTTTTGCTCTCACACTACTCATCCAATCCGCCAGGAAATCCTGTTATGAATACCTTCCAAAGCCTTCTAGAGCTCATCTACTTCTCATCAACTGCAGCACACCGTCTCTGATTCAAAAACACCACCTCTGCCCTGGTCGGTTTGGCTCAGCGGTTAGAATGTTGGCCGGCGTACCAATGAGTTGAGGGTTCGATTAGGTCAAGGGCATGTACCTTGGCAGGGTCGTGCAGGAGGCAACCAGTCGATGTGTCTCTCTCTCCCCCCCCCACTCTATCTGAAGGTAAATAGAAAAATATCTTCAGTTGAGTGTTTAAAAAAATAATAAAACATAACTTCCTCTCACACGAATAACTGCAGTCTCATGGTTCCTGTTGCTCTCGTCTCCCTTCAGTCTATTATGCAGGAACTAGAGAGATTATTTTATTTTTTTAATATGTTTTTATTTATTTATTTATTTATTTTCTTTATTGATTTTAGAGAGAGGAGAACGAGAAGGAGTGAGAGAGAGAAACATCGATGAGAGAGAACATTGATTGGCCGCCGTCTGCATGCCCTCCACTGGGGATGGAGCATGAAACCCTGGCCTGTGCACTGACTGGGAATCTAACCGGGACCTCTCAGTCCATGGGATGACACTCAATCTGCTGAGCCACACTGGCCGGGCCAGAAAGGTCATTTTGAAACATAAGACATACCATTCTACTCCTTTTCCAAAATCTTTCCATGACTTCTTATTTCACACAGAACAAAATCTAGAAGGCCCTCCCTACCGGACCACATCTCTTGTTACAAGGCTGCCCACTCCAGCCCTGTCCACTATGTCAACAACACTGGCCTGTCCTTTGATGTCTGAACTCACCAGGCAAGCTCCTGTCTCAGTGTCTTTGCCCTTCCTGGGTCTTCCATCTAGAAAGCTTTCCCGCAAATGCCCCATGCTCGGCTCCATGATTTCATCATGTTAGATGGGAACACAGCCACTTCTATTTATTTATACATCGTCTATAGTTTTTATTCTACAAAGGCAGTTTTGAGGAGTTGTGACAGAAACTGGCGTACAAAAAATATTTACTATTTGTCCTTTCATAGAAAAATTTTGCTCACCTCTGTTTGTGTCCCTCAGTATTTGTCACTAGGTAGAATGCAATATATTTTATTTATCATCGCTTTAGTATCTGTCTCTCTTTACTTCAAAGCTCAATGGAGGTAGCAGCTGTCAACATGTTATCATTACTGTACTCTCAGCACCTAGGACATTACATGGGACATCGATGTTCAGTAAATATTTGTGGATGCATGAAGAAATTTGCTGGGTGGCGTAGTCTGGCTCAACTCGTGTTCCTTAAAGATATTAATGATTTTCGGAACTAATTCTGATGTGTCTTATTCTCCAAAAGAAAACACCTTGTTAATAACAGAAATATTTATAGTGATCCAGTAGTTGCTGGCCAATCACTTTGGATTAAACCTAGATAAAAATAATTTTAGTCCACAGGAATTTGAATTTTTAAAGTATAGTCATAAATGTATTTTGGTAAGAAAACATGTCATTCATGACACTTCGTGGACAGGTGTAGGAAAGACAGACGTTCTTGCTGTACTCATTACTAAAAGGCAATATTTTGAAAGAGGTCATGAGGTCTTTAAAAGTTTCTGGGTGAAATATACAATTAGGGTATTATAGTTTATTGAAAGTTTAGAACGTGAGATCAGAAAAAGTGGCTTATATTTCTGGCTCTATTGTATACCAGCTATATGAACCTGAGAGGGTGATTATTAAAATATCTCTATTACATGGTTATTTTGAGCATTAAATGAGATGACTATGACTTAACTTATCCTACCATAAATATTCAATAAATGTAAATTTAATTAGGAAAATCTGGGCTAATGTTATTAACCAACAAATGTCACTTATTGGGTGACCCTGGGAAAATATTCTGATGTACAAAAAGTTGCTTTGGTGCCTTTCTGACCATTGGTTCAGTTTTTTTGTTTTTTTTTCTTCTTCCCACATACATGGACATTTTAGCTGAGCCTTCTTGAATGGACCCACTTTCTCCACTGACTAGCCATGTGTATTAAGCAAGTTATTTAAGATCTTTGAAACTCAATTTCTCCTTACATAAAATAAAGAAGATAATATCTATCCAACAGTGTTCTTACTAGAATTTAATTTGGGAATTGTATATAAAATGCTTAGCTGAGCATCTAGTATATTTTTAAGTTCTAAAATTTTAGTTTGTCAAGGTCCCCATCCCTCTTACCAAAACTCTTACCTCCAAGGTCAATCATATAAGGTGTGGTTATGCTACATGATTTTCAAGTTCTCTAGCAACTTTATTAAATAACAAAAACTTAATGAGGAACATGGCATAATATGTTAACACCTTATGTCTGAGACATTTTTATCTTGGAATTTAGATTATACACACAAATAAATGAAAACACACATAAACTATTATTTGATGATCAATGTCAGACCACTGAGAATTAATAATCAAGAAATATCTTTTCTCATCTTTCAGATGATATTATGTTGATACTGAATAATTCTCCTAGTAGTACACATAGTTATTCTTTTAAAACATATCCGCAATAACAGCCTCCTTTGCCCTAGCATCAATTCATTTTATAGATTTTTTTTTTTTTTTTTTTTTTTGAGGGTGGGGAAAACTTCTAGGTTAGTGTTATTTTACTCTCTGGGTTAAAAAGGTAGTTGTGTTACTGTAAATTCTAATATGCAACTCAAGGAGAGAAAGGAATCTGGTCCCATAACTCTACTTCGAGCTCCAACATCCAGGAAAAATTGGCCCGGATTAGAACTGAAACGCAGCATCTGCCTTTTTCTTTGTTTTCTTTACTGCTGCTGAGGAGGAGCTGGAGCGAGTCAGGTCCTTCCCACAGTGTGTCTGAGAGCCTTTCCCAGCAGAGCAGCCACACCTAGACACTTAAGAAAGCATTTCTCTTTTTATTGGTGACTCCGGTGCTCATTATTTTACCTTTATTTGCCTTCTTCCGCATTTCATCTGTGTCTTTGATCGCACTCTACTTTGACCTTTTTCTAGCTTGAAAAGGTTTTATTCATGGACTTTTCCCACCTTTCCTAACCTTTCTCAGAGTCAGTTATTTTTCCAAAGGGTCAACAGCTATGGAATTCAGTATGCTAACTTCAAATACTGACCTCTTTAAATAAACATTGCTGAAGGAGTTGTTCAAAGGAGATTGTATGGTCTAAATAAAGCTGGGCTTAGTCAACCTTGTGAGGCAGTTGGAGTTTATCTTTCTCTTCCTCCTCTTCTATCAAAACACGGCTATCCTGTGTTCCATTTTTCAAGGCTCTGCTTTAGCTGCTTGATATCAATGCCTGAATGCTGAGTTAATGGTACCATAGTCTTTATTCCTAAAAAAAAAATAATAATAATACTTTTATTTACCTTATTTCAAGGATATGAACATATTTTTAAAATATGATTTAACATCTTTGAATTTGGAATAAATCTTACAATTAAGGAATTACCATGATTAAGTTGGCAGTACTTTTTCCCCCTCATTTGTCCATAAAATAATGCTATATCTTATAACTAACTGATGACCTCTTCGATGAAATCAGAAATAAGGAATTCCTAGAAAGCGTGAAACATTACTTTATGGAAGTCAATCCCTACTAGTATAATTTTAATCACAACTGAATCTTAATGTGAGTGTTAATTTTGGCCAGGGACTAATATCCTTACTTTCTCCAAATTCCATCTGTCACCAACTGGCCCAAAGTCTTAAAGGAGCATCTCAAAATTTAGCTGAAGCCAGCTGCTTGCCTGGCAGGGATGAGAGAACTGACGTTACTTCCTTAGGATAAGTTTATGATTTTCAGGAAGGTTCCAAGATGTTATAAAGAAATGTACATAAAGAAGAGGGGTAGGCATGGCGTAAATTCCAGAGGAACTCTCTCTACCCACTTCTGTAGGAGGTACGCAGAATTTGTACTTGAAAACCTATGCTGAGCTATACCCTTATTCTTAGCATTCATCCCTGCTTCCTTACAGCTGTTTCATGACATTTTTCTTCATAAAAGTAGGAGTATGACATTTTGTCAATGAAAATGGGATAAGATAAAAGGAAAATGCAATCTACAATCTGTTCAGTTTCCTGTCATTTAACTACTTAATTTAATGATGTAGCATGAATTCTCTACTACTTTTCCAGCTATTAGTTCATGCTTATATATCTAGAATGAATATTGCCACCGTGCCATGTTGCCTAATATGGTCAAAATCATGCTGCCACATTTTGTGTCTGAGATGGATTTGCCTGGTCATTTATGTTTGGAAGTCTTTCTTGGGCTCCAGGGACTGTGTGCTTGCAATGGGAGGAATTTGCCACTAGGTGGTCATCTTACAAATTAGCCACAGAGCAGTAGCTCACTTCTCTTCAGGTGAATTGTAAAACAAAAAGCCAGAAATGGTCGCTATTTTTTAAAGAAAAACATTCAACATTGTTTGTACCACATTATAGCTAACTTAAAGTATTAAATCTTAGTAATTGAAGATCATAAATCAAAACTAGAGAATAGAATATATGTTGAAATGTAGGTAGTCGTCCTAAATTCTGGTTAAGACACCAAACTGAGGGGTACTTTACAGGCAATCACAAAATGTATACTGAATTCTCTCTCAAAGATGAGGCCAAAATTCCCTGAATATTAAAATATTTTTCAGATATTTCTGGTGAGCTTGATCCATGGACTATATTTGGGTAAGTTTGCACCTGATAATTTTTATGGTTCCTCTGAATTTTAAGGGTAAATATTTGCTAATCACTTGAATGTAAATACTGTCTCTAAGTATATCTTGTCATAGTCTCTCTAACTTTTCAAAAAATATATTTTTATGGATTTCAGTGAGAGGAAGGGAGAGAAAGAGAGAGAGAGACATTGATCCCCTGCCCCCTGCACGCCCCCTACTGGGGGCATCAAGCCTGCAACCTGGGCATGTGCCCTGACAGACCAGGAATCCAAACAAGACCTCCTGGTACATGGAATAACGCCCAACCAACTGAGCCACACCGGCCTGGCAATTCTCTCTAAGTTTAGATATAATGTCCTAAGAATCTCTTGGCTGAATCAAAAACATTCGAGTACATCTGATTACTTTTCACTAAACCTTGAAAATCAGGTTTGGCCTTTTAGGCAAGTTTGAGTGACAGCCTATCTTTCCATGAACAAACAAGAAACTTTAGCTCTATCTGTGAACACAAAGCTATGGCTTCTCATGCCAAAGAAAAGAGAAATGCCATCATAATGTTTAAAAACCTTCTTTTGATTTTTGTTTGTTTGTTTGTTTTTCCATCGTGTGTTTTTCTTTAGACTCAGGGAATAAAAATTCTAAGATGGTTTTGAAATTTTCTCTCTCTCTCTCTCTCTCTCTTTTTTTAAACATAGAACTTTATAGTAATTTTTAAAATACAATAGCGTAGTACTTTCTACACATGTAGTCAGAACCCTAGGTTAATTGGGTAACATATTTAAGGAATCTTATCTGATGCACAATTGTTTGCAGGCACTTGAGACTAAGAGAAGTTGCACCCGTTTTTCTTTTTATTTTGTCTCAGCATCACCAAATATTTCTCCAGGTTTTCAAGGATCACATTTTCAGCTCTCAAATGTTGACTAAAACAAAACACTGTTAAGAACAATAGGCAGACTTAAGTTATACATAAAAACAATAAATAAGTCTTCTCCAAAAGTCACCATAAACACCACCTGTACCACATCTTAACTTGCTTCTGGCTTCTTTGCATTTCACCTGCTTCGACCCCCCCCCCCCCATTTGGTTACATTACTCTCTCACCATCACTAACTAGCATGGTCTTCACATTCAGAGTCTGTCTCCTCTCTCTTAGAGTCCATTTGATTTAATCATGCATAACCTCAAAGTTAGTTAGTAGTGTGTGAGCCAGAAAGAAAATCCAGGCAGAAACTAACCAGCCACTACATTTAAAAAGTTGAAACCTCTACCATTTTTAATTGCTTTCAATGACAACTTTTGCAAAAATTTCTGGAGACTTTCAAGTTTTTCAGAAGAGATCCTACCCCCCCCCCAAAAAATGGTCAATAATGTAAATCATGAGCATTAGTTTTTATTTAAACTAAAATACTTTTACAGAAATTTCAATCTAGGTGATATAGTCAGCCTCAAGAGTGTCACCTATGGGACTTAACAACTAACTCAGTATATTTATTATGGAGTCCTCGCTTTCAATTTTACCAAGTCACTAATTTACAATAAGTAAAGAAAATTATTGATTAAAAAAAATAAATAAATTTTTAAAATTGTGCCTTTGGGCACAGTTTGTAATTAAAAAAAAATACTTTTATCTGTAGTCTTATAGAAATCTGGTTTCAACTCCAGGATGTGGAAAGCTAAGAGTCCTCTTCCTACACGTACCTAAACAAAATATCTGGACACACTTCAAGTTCACAGTTTTTTGAACAGGAGCAAACATTTTCCTACCCGACTACACTAAGAATTCAGCTAGAATGACTTAAATTACAAGGAAAGTGCAGGCAGGTGGGAGAAGGTGACAGTTTCGGGGGCCACAGATATGGGAGAGGGAAACGCAGTCTCGTAGCCTTTTTCTCCATAAAACACAGAAGGTGTTAAAGGAAAGAATGAGGGAGATGGCTTTCCTCATGTAGGATCTCAAAGGAAAGCAGACACTGAAAATGGGGCATGAAGCAATTCCTCATTCCCACTCCCACCCCACTTTTTCCCCCTGTCTCCTTTTGGAACAAAACCTGTTGTTCTTGGGGCACTGATGGAAACCCACTGTGCATGGCAAAGGACACGAGCGCACACCCCTGTGGCCTAGAAAAGGGGCAGGATCTATTTTTAGCAAGAACGATAGCTAGAGGAAGAGCAGGGACACTTTGAAAGCCACATCCTGCAGACCCATGGACTCTACCCTCTTTTACTTCCTGCTACCGGGCTAAAAAGCATCAAGTCAAAGTGATCATGCAGTACCGCTGGATAAATCGCAAGCACAGGCCATCTCTGTGCTGCAGCGCAAAAGGGAAAAACTGAATGGTGAAGGTGGAGTACAAATTGAGGGGAAAACTTTGGGAAGCCAGCATCCACTTTTAGTAAATTGTGTTGCTGGAGACATTGGGAAACTGTGATCCTTGAAAGGCAAACATAGCAACAATATCAAAACTGCCTAACTGCTGGCCAGATTAATACAAACGTCCACACTGAAAACCCAGCAGGAAGAAAGTTATGCCTATTTACAGGCATACAAACCATTTACCCAAGTGTCTACTTTCCTACACAAGATGTTTGGCTTTCTACAAAAAAATATGATTAATATGAAAAAGCGACACACACACACACACACACACACACACACACGAACCAACAGACACAGATACGTCACAGATGCTGAAACTCCAAAGACTTTTTAATTATTATGATTAATATATTATACACTCTTATGAAAAAGGTGGATAACATGCAAGTTTAGATGACTAGTTTCATTAGAGAGGCGTCTCTAAGGAAGAATCATATAGAAATACTAGAAATGAATACCATAGTAATACTGCAACTGTAAAGTAACTCAGTGACTGTAAAGATTGCCTTTGATTGGCTCAGTAGTAACCTCAACACCATAGAGTAATCAGTGAAGTTGAGCATAGGTCAATAGAAATTACTTAAACTAAACCAAAAAGAAAAAAAGATGCCGGAAAAGCAAATGAGCAAATAATAACTCCGAAAAAAGCACCTAATAGTTGAGAGACAGTATCAAAAAATCTAACAATTGTTTATCTGGAATCCTAGATGGAGAATCAGAACAGATGGGGAAAGAAGAAATGTTTGGGGGGAAAATGGCTAAGAATGTTAAGAACTTTCTATAAATAAATCGTAACCAGGAAGCTCAAAGAACAACAAAGATAAGTAATTTCCCCATGGAATGTGGGGAAGGGGAGAGCATAACTAAACTTAATCTATTTTAAAAATGTTAGAACAAAAAGAGAAAGTTCTTAAATTAGTTGCATTACAATCAGATAAATAAATGTATTATAGCTGATTTCGCATTGAAAACCATAGAGGGGGAAAAAAATTACTGTCCTTCCCAAATTTCTACCCAGATACTTTTTTAAAGTATCTTTTAAAAATAAAGTATATTGCCCTGGTTGGTTTGGCTCAGCGGTTAGAGCGTCGGCTTGCGGTCCAGAGAGACCCGGGTTTGGTTCCCACTTAGGGCACGTACCTCAGTTGTAGTTTGTCCTCAGCCCTGGTTGGTCGTGTGAGAGACAGCCACTCGAAGTGTCCCTTTCATGTCGATGTTTCTCTCCCTCTCTCTGTCGTCCCCTCTTTCCCTCCCACTCTATCTGAACAAAAAATGGAAAAATGTCCTTGGGTGAGGATAAAAAAAATAATAATAATAAAAATAAAAATAAAATATAGCCCGGCCGGTGTGGGTCAGTGGATTGAGCATCTTCCCATGGACCGAGAGGTCCTAGTTCGATTTCCGGTCAGGGCACATGGCAGGGTTGTGGGTTCGATCCCCAGTAAAGGGCATGCAATGTTTCTATATCTCTCTCTCCCTTCCTCTCTCTCTAGAAAATTAATAAAAACATAAATAAAATAAAATAAAGTATAAATAACGCTTTCTAAGACAAAAATAGAGAACTGATTGCAAACAGATTTATACTACAAAAAATATTAAAGGAAGTTTGTCAGGTGTGAGAAATATTATAACAAACTGAAATTTGAAAATCTAAATAAAAGTAAAATAATTTTGCCTTGCTGGTGTGGCTTAATGGTTGAGCATTGACATATGCACCAAGAGGTCACCAGCTCAATTCCCGGTTGGAGCACATGCCCAGGTTTCAGGCTCATCCTCAGGAGAGGCAATGCAGGGGGCAGCCAATCAGTGTTCTTTCTCATTGATTTTTCTATCTCTCTCTCCCATTCCTCTTTCCCTAAAATCAATAAAGAAACATATTTTTTTTAAGTAAAGTAATTTTTAAAAATTATTCTAAAAAATAACTGTCAAAAGGAAACAAAGAAGCAATGTACTGTGTTTTTATGGCAAGTATAAAGTAAAATATATTAGAGCAATAGCATAAAGGGTGGGAGAAAGGAATTGAGAATATCCAGTTATAAGGCCCTTACACTAGTTGTGACATAGTGTATAATATTGTTTAAAATAAGATTCTGATGAACTAAAATGTATATCTAAACCATAGATCATTCACCAACATATGAAGAAATGTTGAATGAATAAAGTAACATGTAGCGAGATAGTGGCTTTAACCCCCTAGTCTTCTGTCTTGCTCTTTCCTCTATAATTATTTCAATAAATCTCACCTCATAGGCATAACTGGAATTATACAGAACAAATTTTACCTGGAAACAACTTGAATTTCTATAGCTTATGATTTTCTCTATACAAAAACAAACAACTGAATTCATTCATTCATTCAAGTATTAATTGAGCATCTTGTTTGTGCCAAGTGCTGTGTGTAGAACTATGAAGACAATGTTGAATGATCAGGCTCAGATCTAGTTATCTTACTCAAGTACTTTCTTCTTTATATGTTCCTGGTTGGTCAATAAAAATTCCCCAAACTGTCTTCCCACATTTTTCATTTTAGACAACTACTATTTGATACAATAAATACATTTTTTAGAACATTTCATTTTGATGTTTGTTGCATTACTAGGAATAAAATATTTTAAAACTGCATGTATATGACATATTATGTCATATATATGTCATATATTTTATTATATATATGTGTGTGTGTGTGTGTGTGTGTATATATATATATATATATATATATATATATATATGACAATATTGGTTACCTATGCAGCATTAATTGCCTCCTTTTATCTTCATAAGAAACCTGTGAATTTTTAGGTTTCCAATTCTTCCTCCATGCAACCTGTATGACTCACTGAGAGTTTAATCCATCTAGCCCCGGATGTTAATCTTTATCACCCTAAAGTAATTATCTAATCCCATTCCCACACCCCAACCAGTGACTGATTCAGGAAATCAGACTTAATCTAATTAGTGTATGGCATTCCGGCAATGGTTATTTTTATTTCATGGGTTGACCCTTGACATAATGTAGCCCAACACAGTGGAAGAGAGGACTCTTATTCTACTGGAAGAATGGATTTCTTCTCTATTCTACAAAGACAAGGAGACATTCTCTAGTCGAGGCTGTGGGCAATCACGTTTTGGCCACAAGAAAGGCCAGCTGGAGAACACAGTGATACATGTATAAGAATTGACCTGGTATAGTCAAACAGGGACTGAGTTGGAGTCATATTTTTAATTTTTCTCCACCTTTTTCTATCCTGAGACCTCTATGTATGTGAGATTCACTTAGTCATTCAATAAATATTTATTGAGCACTTACTGTGTGTTAGACATTCTTCTATTACAGATATAACATGAACAAAAGAGGCAAAGGCTCTGCCTTTACAGAGCTTATGTGCATTGTAAGGGCAGAAAATAAATAAGAACAGAAGTAAATATAGACCAGGTCAGATGTGGAGCAGTGCTGTATTTGTTATTTTTGATTGATGCTCCTTATTACTCCTGTGGCTCCAACTTTCCATCTGAGGTCATTTCCCTTTAGCCTTTTTTTTTTCTCAGAAATCCTACCCCTAAATTGCCAGCCACTTCACTTTAACAGCCTTGAACTCTGATCTCTCCCCTTCACTTTAGCTCCTTCTCTCTTTGCTAAGTTAGTGAAAGGCCTCCCAGCAGAAATATAGCATGACCTTGAAGCTCACTGTATGTTTCTTTCTTCTTTAGACTCTTATTCTCGTTGTTGTCCCATGTCTAAAAACAACAGCCTATGTATGTTTGGTTGGAGGAAAATCTAGTGCAATCTCATGATCAGAGTGGAAGAAAACCCTAGTTTTACCACGTAAATGGCATTTAGAAGAAGGGACATTTCAAGTCTAAGGAATGATCTGCATGTGGATATGAAGGAGTAAAACATATCTTTGAGGCTAAAGTTGAGTTGTTTAGAAAAGGAGAATTGTTTATTTCTAAGACTTATGAGCGAGCACAGATGTGACCAGAGGAGAAGCGTGAGAGCCGTGTCACAGACTTGTACCTGAAATTGTGCATATACCCCTTTCCCAAACATCTCCCTGGTATTTTTATAGGGTATACAGCTTATTGAAACTTTTTTCTGCATATCTCCACTGTAAGATTAACAAGAGTGAAATGGTTCACTTTTTTTACTGTTACATTTCCAATTTCCATGTTATAGTAAGCACTGAAAAATATTTGTTGAAGTCATGTACATGTATATTTGTGTACATACAGAATGTGTGTCTATGTATCTACAAACTTGTTTTATGCAATAAATTATTTAAAATTTACTGCTGATTATCTCAACATTAAAGTTATTATTTGTGATTTAGTGAGTTATTTTGGGACATATTTATTCTTCCAGGAAAATATGATGTTACTAAGAAAATTTACTTATTTCATTAAATGTTTCAAATTTTGGCCTTCACATTAAAACTACCTCAGGGCAAAAGTTCAAAGAAATTATAATTTAGTAAAATAAATACAAGCATGAATGTCTAACATATGTTAAATCAATGAAACACTAATTTAAAAAATAGTTTACAATTCTCTTGGTAGGTCAACATCCTGGACAGTGTCACAAATAATTTAATGAAGAAAGTACATTGTGTGATCTAAAAATGGTTATGGTATTATGAGAGAGAGAACTCCTTTGATAACTAATTTTTTAAAAAATTTGTCTATTATTGAAACATTATTGCTAGTTCCCTAATCAAAAGACTTGTTTTTGCCATGTGCTTTCCAATACAATATGAATGTCTGAGGGATGTTACAAAAAAGCCACCTGGAACAAAGCATAGAAAATGACCAACTTAGAAACCCAAAGCTTCAATGGGAAAATAAGTTTTTAAATTCTCTCCAATTTTGCATTTAGACATATTTGCTGGAGACTTTAAAAACCCAAACTTCTGCCCTGGCTGGTTTGGCTCAGTGGTTGGAGCGTTGGCCTGCGGTACAGAGAGACCCGGGTTCGGTTCCTGCTAAGGGCACGTGCCTCGGTTGCAGTTTGTCCCCGGCCCTGGTTGGTCATGCAGGTGGCAGCCACTCGATGTGTCTCTTTCACGTTGATGTTTCTCCCCCCACCCCCTCTCTCTCTTCCTCACTCTCCCTCCCACTCTATCTGAACAAAAGAATGGAAAATTGTCCTCCGGTGAGGATAAAAAAAATAAATAAATAAAATAAAATAAAATAAAAACCCAAACTTCTGAGTTATCCCATCTGACTTTCACGTGAATGTGTTGGTAGTTAAATTCTACTCAGCTTCTTCAAAGTGATGTGTCCAGGTTTACAGTTTTATTTTTTTAAGTAAAAGGATTTGACATATTGCAATTCAGTTACCTCTCTATCAGCTATACATGAAACACTTCCCTTGTGGATTAGACACAGTGCATTTTCATATTTCAGAAAATTGTATCTTCCACAGATTTTTATATTATGTTTTATAGATTGTAGGCTTAGTATGGACTTATCGAATAAATGCTTCTCCCATCTCTTTTGTTGGCATAAACATTCATTTATATTTTAGCACAAGAAAATGATTTGCTAAACTGTTCTAAAGAAGAATTGAGGTGAATTTGTCAAAATCATGTGGATAAATAATTTTATATAATAAATAGATGAATTTCTTTCCTGATCCCCCAACAAATAAGTTTATACTCCATAGAGGTAGAAGGCAGATATCCAGGCTGAAATAATCTAGAAATCCAAAAATGGTAGAGTTCAAAATCATAGAATGCAAGTAAAACATAATAACCTGAGCTACATTAAGGAGAGGTTTTCAAGGGGATGTAAGGGTGGCATTATTTGTAAACCTAATGGAAATTTTATAATCCAAGGACATGAATCAAGCCAAGCTCCTCTAGAGAGACTAGAGCCAGGTACAACATGTATATACCTTGTTAAATGATGGTTGGTGGCACCAATTCAACACCAGCAGGAGTCCCTAGTTTGGGGTGTGGGGTGTCAGTTCCAACAGCTCAATTGTTATACAGCATGGCTGTGAGGAGGCAGCCCTGGGGCAAGGCCCCTTCCCTCTCTGACAGCTCTGCTCTGCTGTGGTCTGTCTGCTCTGCTCCTCTCTGTGTCTGCCTATTTGTTCTGTGTCTGTTTGTTTCACTCTCCCCTGCTCTGCTCCATCTACTCGCTGCACTCTGTTCCAGTGAGACCTCTGCAGTGCCTTGTCTTTACTGTTTCATCTCCAGCCAGGGAAACAGTCTTCAAGCTTTGGTGGAAAGGGAAAGTGCTCCTCTCTTCAAGCCAAGGGGAAGCTGACTTACATAGACAGAAGTCTCCGCCCTGGTCCCTGATTGGTTCATCCTCATGTAAATAAGAACTCTAAATCTTCGAAGTTTGGTCCAAAGAGCACTGTTCCAATTGGTCAGAAAGGAGTCGCTCGGATTGGTCAGTGAAGATGCTGATGGTGATATAGCTGTGCAGCTCTAACCGGACGGTGATATAGCTGTGCAGCTCTAAAGCCTTAGTCTTACTGGTTGGAATATAATTCTAGAAACACCTTGATAAGGGCCAACTCAGATATCAGGATACAGTGCTGGCTTCTCCTTTTGTAGCTTGTATAACAAGTTCCTATTTAAAAACTGTTGCTAGGTTTTTTCTCAGGGTCCACAATTGTGTATAGTTAGGTGCATACAGGGGTGGGCAAAAGTAGGTGTACAGTTATTTGTATGGAAAATATACATAGTACAAGAATAAATAATAAGACAGCAATAAACTCTCTGTTGTGCGTACTCATAACTATAAACCTCCTTTTGTCCACCCCCATATGTACACACCTTCAAAACCTAGGAAAGCTCTGTTCTCTGTCTGAAAGAGAGAATGAGAGAGAGAAAGATTTGGTTTTCTTTGCTTTTCAGTATGTGTGAAAGAATAGCCCACTATCATCTCAAGTGTTTATATCTCCTCTGTTCAAGACCTACTGCGACTGAAACTGGAATCCTTTAATTCTAAACTATAAATTCTGGCCAAAGAACCTGATTGACTCAGCTTGAGATATTTTCCCATCTCGTTTTAACTCCTAAGATAATTATTAATTTTGAGGTACTCTATTTTGTCATTTATTTATTTGCCTTCTCTATATGACTCTATAGAACACAGTTCAGTTAATTATTTTATTTACAGTTTTAGTGTGGTGCACTATAATATCGTGTATCATTTGCAAGATGACATAAGAAAGTATCCTACACCATGGATAACAACATCTTTGAGAAACCAGTATTGAGTTATGTCAGTAGAACTATTAAAACATAGAACTTTAGTAAGAACATTTTTTTTTTTTTTATTTTTGTTACAGATGTTTCTCAGTAAGAACATCTTAAGTTATCTTATCAAGAAGAAAACCTACCAACCCTGAAGTGGGCTGAGGACAAAAGTAACATGAACTTGCTAAGTGGACAATGGTAGTTATAGATATCAACAATAGCATAGACGTGTTAATGAAAGTTAAAATTGCAGCTTAATGATTAAAACATAAACCAGGTTGGATTATTATGGAAGAAGAAAATAATTAACATCAACCCGTGAAGAATATGGTAAATCAGGGAATTTATATTCCACTTTGGGGAGAGATGAAAACATTTTCATTTAGACAAAGGATACTTGTGATATACTGAACAAAGGCAAACCACTGTCACTATTTTATGATATAACAGTTAATTAAACATAACGGGTCAAGTAGACACTTAGAAGCAAACACCTTGTAATGAATGTATTGTTTGAAGAATGCAGAAGCAAAAATCTCTTTCCATATTTTTCTGCTTATTTAATGTGGCAGACACCACTGTTTGCCTTCTTCACTGACAAAGCCCTGGGCTGAGGTTCAAGAGGGGCATCTTGGGATCACAGTGACACACACCTGACTGAGGCCAAGTGAATGATGGCTTCAGAAAAATGAAGAATCCTGTTCTTTGACGAAGAAGTTGAGCTGTTATATGAACCCTGGGATAGCTCTTCCAGAACTTTTCCAGGAAATAATAAAACCCCCATTCTTTAGGGCATTTGGGGTTGAGTATTTTGATTCTTGTATCCAAACATATTCCAACTTATCCAAGAAAGAATTTCAGACTTAAAATAGTTTCCACAGTAAGGACAACTATGCTCTTCTGTGAGACGTTTCCTGATGACCCAGTATAAATAGGACCTTCCTGGCATTCTCCATAGCAGTTTTATTTATAACACTCCAAAAATGGAAAAAAATATTTTAATTAGATATTTTTAACTACTTAAGTTATCTCTACCAAAATAATTATCACTTAGTTACAAAGGGAAATCCAGTAGCTTTACAATGTAGAGACCTAGTGGACGGCCCATTAATCAAATAATTAAATGTTAGAGCTAGTGGGCATCACAGGCTTTCTGGGAGGGGCACAATATCACTCTTCTGTGATCCTGCCAGATACCAGGATCTGAATCCAATCATGCAAAAGATAAAACAAACACAAATCGAATTGCAAAATAACTGTTGTATACTTCTTAAAAATAACAAGGTCAAGATAGAGACTAAGGAAAATAAATTAAAGAGATAATGGCAACTAATTGAATAAATAATCCAGGAATCGATCTTGGACTAGGGAAAAGCAAATCCAGCCCTTTATTAGCATGATTGACAAAATCTGAATATGGATTATGGATTAAATAACAGTATCGCATCACTATCTCAGTGCTAAATTTCCTGGTTTTGATCATTGCAGTATTATTATGTAAGATGTCCCTGTTTTTAAGAAATACACCCAAAGATATTAATGTCAAGAGGCATGACTTCTTCAATCTACTGCAAAATGATTCAGAATAACCTTTTTAAAAAAATAAAAATAGAAGTTAAAAAAAAAAACAACCCACAAATGAAAGCTTAGCTCAAGCATAATTTGCCCAGTTTTCTTGATTTCTCAGTCTGATGTAGAGGTTGTGTCTCACACAGCACACTGGACATACCACTACCTTAGTATCTCTCACACCATATGATGGTCCGTGATTTGGGTCTTTTCCTAGGGGAATCAAAACTATTTGACCGCAAAAACTGTGTCACATTTTATTTGAATACTAGATTATAACATAGGCAGAAGATGTTATAACTAGGGAACTAATACATAGTTATTGTGTAAGCACATAGAAATGTATAAGTTTAAACAAATAAACACTGGATATGAAAAAGGGAAATTGGTTACTATTAATAACATGATTTGTAAATCTGCAATAGTGTGCCTTTTTAAAAAAATGAAGCATCCACTGCTATTTTAGGTAACACTGATTAATTTTAGATGACTCAAGAGCCTAAGCTGAAACCTATGTAATACTCAGATTTTTACAACCACTAATTTGCATGAAGTGATCCTTTTGAAATATTTGAAAACAAAATAAATGTGATCAACACAGAACAAAAGCATGGTGTACCAATCCTAAAAAACATACTACTTAAATGATATTGCTTCAAAATCAGTGCATTACTTAGTAGAAAGGGCAAACAATTCCTTTACATTTCTGTCTTTCTTCATAAGATTTATCTCATTCCATCCTCATCGTTTCTTTTCTTGTCCAGCTATAAGCACATTTACATAATTTGCTTTGTCCACTTAACTTATCTCTGTGCTTAAATCTTAGTGATATTGTTTTCCTTTTAATGCTTACTTTAGGTTTTGTATTTTATCTCTCCTATTTCTAGAAATAGCGTGTTTGAAGGAAATTATTATTCCCCATTCCTGATGTTCCCTTCCACATGGATGACTCTCGCCCCTCTACTCCCTTCGCCCCAGACGGAGGCACTTCATTTGAGGAATAAACGATGCTTTCTTAGGATAGCTCTGCCCTCGTTCTCCCACAGAGACAACACCGTGTCTCTACTCCCCCAACAGCTGCTTTTCCTTACTGCCCAGTCCAATCCGCTGGGCCCAGATGGGTAATTCAGCCTAAATTCAGTGGTGCAGAAGGCAGGTCCAAGTGGTTGTCACACGAATCTGGGGACTCCCATCTGGCCTCTGTCCGTAAATGAGGTGGCCGTTGAGTTTCATCTGCCACTACTTTATTTCATGTCTCAATTGTTCTTCAGAACTCTAATAGGGAAGAGGGGTGGTATTCATTGGGTGTCCCTTGGATTCCAACACATAGGATGTCTGATTTTGTACATATTTAACTCTCATAAAGTTTTGTGACAGAACCATCCTGACTGATATTCCACACCAACCTTAAATGCCATATTCTGTTTTCTTTCTTGAGAACAAACCTTCTTATAAGAAAGTAAGCTACTCAGAAGAAGGTCAATATGAAGGCACTCCTATGGTGTGAAGCAAACCTTTACAGCCTTCACCTGAAACTAATTGCCATGATATTATCGGACATTATTAAAATTGGGATTTATATGTGGAAAAATTTCCCTTTCTTATCTATATGGAAATGAGATAGAAATCCCCAATGAAAAGCTGTATTGCCAAGTATTCTTTAGGATCCCTAGAACTATAATATCCCCAAACAGAGTTCCCCATAGTATTATCGTCCCAGAAAGTTTAATATGGGTGACATTAAAAAAGTTGGGGTATTGAGAGATATGATTTGTGCAGTGTTAATCAGACATCTTTTTTTACAATTCACCATTAAATATAAAATACATAGTGAACCTCTGAGAAGTAGATATAGTATGTGCTGGTCCCCTTTACTTTGGGAGTCTCCATCCTCAGAGCTTCTCTCACTTGTAATTCCCAAGAGTGAAGAGAGAGGGTGGCTGACGGGCTGTCTCCAGCAGGAACACATACCATATGAATAACATTTGTTGGCTACTTCAGACCCAGGGTGAGGGCCTCGCCTTCTCCTACACAAGAACACTCTTTTATCAGTTTTCTCAGGGATGCTCAGACTCTAGAGGACTTATTAATGCTAAATAAGCTTACAGGAAAGAGGTTTATAAACCAGAATGCCAATTGATTCACTTACACGGAACAGAGCACTGGACTATGTAACCAAATACTTGCATCGGCTGGCATGTACATTCTCCTTCCTAGTAAAATGTCTTACTGGGAAATCAAAATAATATTAGATGGTTTTTGTGGTGAGTCAAGAAGCAAAACAAAGGGGATTGGATGATATTGAAGAATATCGAGTTCAGTTAGTGGTAGACTGATATATTCTTCTGCACTTCAGGTTTATACCTGCCAAGAAGTTAACAGCAACATCATTAAACCCGATACCTTCTTTCTGAGTCATTGCTGAGTAAGCACTGCCAGATTTTAGTATTTACTTTTCTTAAAAACAAAATAAAATGTCTGGCTGGTGTGGTTCAGTGGATTGAGCGTCATCCCACTGAGTGATAGTCCTGGTTCCATTCCTGGTCAGAGCACATGCAGGGGTTGCGCGCTCCATCCCCAGTGGGGGGCGTGCAGGAGGCAGCCTATCAATGTATCTTTCTCACACCAATGTATCTACCTCTCTCCCTTCTCTTTCTCTAAAAAAAAAAAAAAATCAATAAAAACATTAAAAAAAAAACAACAAAATAAATAAAACAATATTCTTTATTACTTACCAAAAGATTCTGTGATAACATATTTATTATTATTATTATAGGTATTTCACTCAATTAATTACTCTAGCTTATTTTTTATTACCTACATTTCCGATTACTTTGTCCCCTATTGGGTTTGGGGAAAGTTCCACAAGCTCCTTGCAGAATTTGGAGACCCATTTGTCTCATGATGAAGATGTAAAATAGCCTTTTAGGTAGAGTTACTTCTACAAACGGTGCATCTCATTTATTTATGTTGAATGATGGCAACTTCAATTCATGAGGTGACATTTAATTACCATATTTATACGTTTTAGTGTACATTTTATTTAAGAAGCATAATTTCAAAGTACAGACTACCTACCTAAAATATTCTTCCTGTTGCTTCTTGGTTTAGAGATATTATACATCACAAACACACACATACACAAAGTTCTAAAAGGTGGCAGGGGCCGGGACACACTTGAAATTCATGAGATGTAAGAGTCTATCCTGATTGTAGTTCTCTGTTATATCACCTTGGATGACATCCTGTGTGGATCTCATATTTTGATCTTATTAAGATGGTTATGAATTCAGATGGCTATGAGTGTTTATTAGGCAGATACCCTAATGATTAAACTGAGCTGAGATTAAGGGACTAAAACGTTCTGGGAGATTGTGGTATTAAAAAGGCAAGGATAAACCTAGGTGCCTGACAAGTTTATATTTAGATAATGTAGTTACAGCTGTTCATTTGGTATCATATGAAGCAATGTTTTCTAAACTCTAGGAAGTAGATCTAGTAAATGTAATTTCCAAGGGGAATGATGGGTATTCTTGTTCAATGTCCTAAGGTAAAATTGTAATAGAGCACAAAAAGCATTGAGAATAAAAAGACATAGAACTTCAGATCTCAGGGTGCTTTAAGGATCAAAAAGTATTTTACCTTTTTATTCAAAGGCCTGAATTTTAAGTCCTGAAGTAAATAAATGGCTAATTTAGATCCCTTAGGTTGTTAATAGCCAAGCAAAGACCACTAACCTAGGCTCTTGTTGTGTCTCTTTTTCCAACACCCTGCTGTTTGTTTTCTATAATACACCAACATTGAGAATTGTAGGGGATCTTAGTGATTTGTCAACCTTTTCATTTTTTTTTAGGTGAGAAAACCTATGCACAAAAAATTGGAGGTGCCATCCACAGAGGTAGAGCTCCAGCTATAACTCAAGTCTCCAAACAAGCAATAGAGACTTCTGTATTTCCCCATGTTTGGTACAAATAATTCAAAAAATCAATATTTACTGTCTACAATACCTACACAGCTACAATATTAAGTATTGTGCAAATAGTGATGTGATATAAACTCTCAGTCATGAAATAGTTTGTTAACATTCAAAATAACATAAAGATTTAAAATTAATCATGTTTTTTTTTTCTATTCAAATTCTGTTTCTATCACTAAGAACTGAGCTGTAGAAGAGAACATG